>NC_090027.1:5050429-5385429 GCF_037176765.1 Anolis sagrei
TGTGTGTGTGTGTGTCTGTATAACAATGCATGCACAAAACCACATATATACAAATATACACACATATACACACTCAAAGCACATATACACAGACTGGGCCACAGCAACGCATGGTAGGGGACGGCTAGTGTGTGTGTGTGTGTGTGTATAACAATGCATGCACAAAACTACATATATACAAATATACACACATATACACACTCAAAACACATATACACAGACTGGGCCACAGCAACGCATGGTAGGGGACGGCTAGTGTGTGTGTGTGTGTCTGTATAACAATGCATGCACAAAACCACATATATACAAATATACACACATATACACACTCAAAACACATATACACAGACTGGGCCACAGCAACGCATGGTAGGGGATGGCTAGTGTGTGTGTGTGTGTGTGTGTATAACAATGCATGCACAAAACTACATATATACGAATATACACACATATACACACTCAAAACACATATACACAGACTGGGCCACGGCAACGCATGGCAAGGGTCGGCTAGTGTGTGTGTGTGTGTGTATAACAATGCATGCACAAAACCACATTTATACAAATATACACACATATACACTCTCAAAACACATATACACAGACTGGGCCACAGCAACGCATGGTAGGGGACGGCTAGTGTGTGTGTGTGTGTCTGTATAACAATGCATGCAGAAAACCACATATATACAAATATACATACATATACACACTCAAAACACATATATACAGACTGGGCCACAGCAACGCATGGTAGGGGATGGCTTGTGTGTGTGTGTGTGTGTATAACAATGCATACACAAAACCACATATATACAAATATACACACATATACACACTCAAAACACATATACACAGACTGGGCCACAGCAACGCATGATAGGGGATGGCTAATGTGTGTGTGTGTATAACAATGCATGCAGAAAACCACATATATACAAATATACACACATATACACACTCAAAACACATATACACAGACTGGGCCACGGCAACACATGGCAAGGGACGACTAGTCCATAATAAAAATGCTATCGACGCACCCTTGGCCCTACAGATTTATGGCAGGTGTCGGCATTAGATTGACATAAATATTCAGCACCATTTATGGCCATCATAATTCCCAGCATCATCCCATGTTATTTACATCAGGACTCAATAGCTGGAACTGGTTCAGATTATGTATGGATTATGTCTTTCGACACTTCCTTTCCAACCTCCAGTAATAAGCATTTTGGTCTCATTACTGGGTACGCAGGGAAACTATAATTAGGTTTTAGTGTTGTGACCTGTGTAATAGAGAAGTGTTGCGTCTTCTTGTTAAGGCCTATTTGTTGCACCCATCACATTATTCCAAACCCCATGAAACAATTGTAATATATTATTTAGATGGAATACTGCATTCTTTTTAATAAAGACATGTGGGATATTTTAATATGGTTTGGTCTTGTGGTTAGGATATTGCGCTGCCGGTTTCGAAGCCTGGGGCTTCTGCGCCATGAGAAAACCACGGTTGGTTCAACTGCAGGTATCGTCAATTGACAGAGAAGATGAAATCCTAAAAAGATACAGCTTAGGTATCTGCGAGACGTGGACTGTCTACAGATGTCAACATTGAGACTGAAATACAACACCGCCTGAGCTCTGCGAGTGCAGCATTTTTCCAAATGAAGCAGAGAGGGTATGAGGACCGAGACATCCATAGGGATACCAAGGTGCTTGTTGATAAAGCTATTGTCCTCCCAACCCTGCTATTCGCCTGCAAGACATGGACTGTCTACAGACGTCAACATTGAGACTGAAATACAACATCGCCTGAGCTCTGCGAGTGCAGCATTTTTCTGAATGAAGCAGAGAGGGTATGAGGACCAAGACATCCGTAGGGATACCAAGGTGTTTGTTGATGAAGCTATTGTCCTCCCAACACTGCTATACGCCTGCGAGACGTGGACTGTCTACAGACGTCAACATTGAGACTGAAATACAACACTGCCTGAGCTCTGCGAGTGCAGCATTTTTCCGAACGAAGCAGAGAGTGTTTGAGGACCGAAACATCTGTAGGGATATCAAGGTGTTTGTTGATAAAGTTATTGTCCTCCCAACCCTGCTATATTCCTGCGAGACGTGGACTGTCTACAGACGTCAACGTTGAGACTGAAATACAATACCGCCTGAGCTCTGCAAGTGCAGCATTTTTCCGATTGAAGCAGAAAGTGTTTGAGGACCGAGACATCTGTAGGGATACCAAGGTGTTTGTTGATAAAGCTATTGTCCTCCCAACCCTGCTATATGCCTGCGAGATGTGGACTGTCTACAGACATCAGCACTAAAACTGAAATACAACACTGCCTGAGCTCTGCGAGTGCAGCATTTTTCCGAATGAAGCAGGGAGTGTTTGAGGACCGAGACATCCGTAGGGATACCACGGTGCTTGTCTATAAAGCTATTGTCCTCACAACCCTGCTATACGCCTGCAAGACGTGGACTATCTACAGACGTCAACATTGAGACTGAAATACAACAACGCCTGAGCTCTACAAGTGCAGCATTTTTCCGAATGAAGCAGAGAGGGTTTGAGGACCGAGACATCTGCAGGGATACCAAGGTGCTTGTTGATGAAGCTATTGTCCTCCCAACACTGCTATACGCCTGCGAGATGTGGACTGTCTACAGACGTCAACATTGAGACTGAAATACAACACTGCCTGAGCTCTGTGAGTGCAGCATTTTTCCGAATGAAGCAGAGAGTGTTTGAGGACCGAGACATCCGTAGGTATACCAAGGTGCTTGTTGATAAACCTATTGTCCTCCCAACCCTTCTATATGCCTGCGAGACGTGGACTGTCTACGGACGTCACACTCAACTCCTGGAACGATTCCATCAGCGTTGCCTCCAAAAAATCCTACAAATGTCTTGGGAAGACAGGTGGACAAATGTCAACGTGCTGGAAGAAGCAAAGACCACCAGCATTGAAGCGATGGTCCTCCACTATCAACTCCGCTGGATTGGCCACGGTGTCCAGATGCCTGACCACCGTCTCTCAAAGCATTTGCAAAAGTATTGTGGAGAGGATAGAAGGATGATGTTGGCATGTTTGGACAACTGGCTGGGAAAACAAGAGGGAGGTCATTGTGTCAACCTTCATGTCCCGGGAAGGTGACAATGCAGCTGAATACACAGATTCCAAACTGCTATTTGTGATAAGAAGAATGAAATAGTTTGAATGGCATTTTCATTCCTTGGATGGCATCTTCATGTAGTTTGGAACCTGGCAGCAATGGGGTATTTTAACGCATGTTTGAAAAGATCCCGCAATTATTTTCCTCCCTGCGCTTGAACAAGCTGAACATTGTCTTAACACTTCTAAGGTTACACAAGCATGTTAACTAGAAAGCTGACGTGGACTCGTATGACCTCCTTATGCAAAATCAGAAGATGATCCTAACTTAGGCATCATGCAAAAATTATGCAAAATAATAATGTCCTATGACATGCATTATGGAGTTGAGACCATGACAATCATGCTCTGGCCTAAATCCATGTTATTAGCTTCATCTTCAGATATTGCAGATTGAGAAAGGAAGTGGAGAGAGACAGAGCCCGACTAAAGGTTATATGCTGGCATGGCACAACCGTGATTTTAATCAAAGACTTCCTGGTGTGTACATACTTTTTTATTGCCACCTTGTATGTGTTGTCGAAGGCTTTCATGGCCAGAAGCACTGGCTTGTTGTGAGTTTTCCGGGTTGTCTGGCTATGTTTCATAAGCATTTTCTCCTGACTCAGTTCTTGTGGGTTTTTTCGGGCTATATGGCCATGTTCTAGAGGCATTTCTCCTGACGTTTCGCCTGCATCTATGGCAGGCATCCTCAGAGGTGAGGTCTGACCTCTGAGGATGCTTGCCATAGATGCAGGCGAAATGTCAGGAGAAATGCCTCTAGAACATGGCCATATAGCCCGAAAAAACCCACAAGAACCGAGTGATTCCAGCCATGAAAGCCTTCGACAATACATTTTCTCCTGACGTTTCACCTGCATCTGTGGCAGGCATCCTCAGAGGTTGTGGAGTCCGTTGGAAACTAGGAAAATTTGGTTTATATGAGGGTTGAATGAAAAGTAATGCCTCCACCTTCCTAACTCCCCAACAGATGGCAGTACTGGTATGCAGCAGGTACTGGCTTGTTCAATAGACTCTCCTCTACAGTTCCATTTTGGCGGGAAGCCTTAGCATTGAACTGTTGTAATACTAAAGTGCGAAGTATGGAACCCTGCACAGACGGTCTGTCAATGCAACTTAAGCATTGCGCAGACTGTCTGTCAATGCGACTTAAGCGGGACCTATGCAGCCCGAAAGACAGTTGCATCTGTTAAGTAGGAGATTTAGGTACTGCCTACGTGGGGAGGCTAATTTAACTAATTTATGACCCCATAAAAACCTTCCAGCAGCGTGCAGAAGAATGAGGAAGTACTCCATCAAAGGATTTGGTGTTACAATGGACGGTAAAGTGGCAGCTCCCCCTGTGGCCGAATTCCTCATGAAGCCGGGAAAAGCTTGGGCACAACTGGAATGTTAAATTGCCTCTGCGTCAGTCTATATAAAAGGGTTGAATGAAAAGTAATGCCTCCACCTGCGTAACTCCTCAAAAGATGGCAGTACTGGCATGTGGCAGGTACTGGCTTGTTCAGTGGAGTCTCCTCTACAGTTCCATTTTGGCAGGAAGCTTTAGCATTGAACGTTTGTGATGCTAAAGTGCAAAGTATGGAACCCTGCGCAGACGGTCGGTCAGTGAGACTTAAGCAACGTGCAGTCATTGAATTCTTGACTGTAGAAGGTGTCACCCCAAAGGAGATTCATCAGAGCTGTTTATTTATGGTTTTTTGTGTTGTTGTTTTTTGTCGTGTTAGGAGCGACTTGAGAAACTGCAAGTTGCTTCTGGTGTGAGAGAATTGCCCATCTGCAAGGATGTTGCCCAGGGGACGCCTGGATGATTTTGATGTTTTATCATCCTTGTGGGAGGCTTCTCTCATGTCCCCACATGAAGAGCTGGAGCTGATAGAGGGAGCTCATCCACTGCTCCCTGGATTCGAACCTGCGATCTGTTGGTCTTAAGTCATGCCGACAAAGGGGTTTGACCCACTGCACAAACGGGGGCTCCTTTTATTTATTTTATTTATGGTGATTGTGTTGATGTGAGTATTGTGCGTCGTTGGGCGATTAAGTTTAAAGATGTTGACGTGGGAACATCTGACTTGCGTGACAAACAAAGAATTGGATGTCCTGTGACATCAACCACCGAGTTTCACAAGCAAAAGGTTGACAGATTGATTCAGGATGATCATCGTATCACTCAGAGAGAAATTTCAAGCATAATCAGCATTTCACAAGAACATATGGGTCACATTATTGTTTTGCCGGGATTGTGGCGCAGCTGGCTGAGTGTCAGCCGCATTAAGATCACTCTGACCAAAAGGCCATGAGCTCGAAGCCAGCCCGGGTTGGAGTGGGTTTCCAACCAATTGTGTAGCCTGTTGTCGACCTTTGCAACCCGAAAGACAGTTGCATCTGTCAAGTAGGAAAATTAGGTACCACCTTGTGTGGGGAGGCAAAATTAACTAATTTATGAAGCCATTAAAAAGACTCCAGCAAAAGCATGCGGGGAATGCGGAAGTACTTCATCAGTGTCGCAGATGGACGATGAAAGCAACAGCTCCCCTGGCGGCCAGAAAAAGTTTAATAGCCTCTGTGTATGTCTGTATACGTTGCATGTCAAATTGGCATTGAATGTTTGCCATATATGTGTACACTGTAATCCGCCCTGAGTCCCCTGAGGGGTGAGAAGTACGGAATATAAATACTGTAAATAAATCAATATTGGAAGATCTGTGCACGATGGGTACCCAAAATGAGAGGACTGTGAGACACTAGTTGCAGAAACAGAGTACCGACTTCTTCCATGACAGTTTCAGAAAACTTGTTCATCGTTGGCAGAAATGTATCCAATTATCTGGCGATTATGTGGAAAAGTGAATAGTTAAAGATTCAGGTCTGGGTTGTTGTAGGCTTTTTGCGTGCCATATGGCCATGTTCTAGAGGCATTTTTTCTCCTGACGTTTCGCCTGCATTCCCCCATGACCTTCTGGCAAGGAAACTAGTCCAATGTGGGCTAGGCAAAACTATGGTGAGGTGGATCTGTAATTGGTTAAATGGACGAACCCAGAGGGTGATTCTCTCCAATGCTTCCTCTTCATCTTGGAAAGAAGTGACGAGCGGAGTGCCGCAGGGTTCCGTCCTGGGTCCGGTCCTGTTCAAAATCTTTATTAATGACTTAGACGAAGGGCTAGAAGGCAGGATCATCAAGTTTGCAGACGACACCCAATTGGGAGGGAGAGCCAATACTCCAGAGGACAGGAGCAGGATTCAAAACGATCTTGACAGATTAGAGAGATGAATGGCTAAAACTAACAAAATGAAGTTCAACAGTGACAAATGCAAGATACTCCACTCTGGCAGGAAAAACGAAATGCAAAGATACAGAATGGGGGGTGCCTGGCTCGAGAGCAGTACGTGTGAAAAAGATCTTGGAGTCCTCGTGGACAACAAGTTAAACATGAGCCAGGAATATGATGTGGCGGCAAAAAAAGCCAATGGGATTTTGGCCTGCATCAATTGGATCCTAGTGTCTAGATCTCGGGAAGTTCTGCTCCCCATGCTTTGGTTAGACCACATCTGGAATATTGTGTCCAATTCTGGGCACCACAATTCAAGAGAGATATTGACAAGCTGGAATGTGTCCAGAGGAGAGCGACTAAAATGATAAAAGGTCTGGAGAACAAGCCCTATGAGGAGCGGCTTAAGGAGCTGGGCATGTTTAGCCTGAAGAAGAGAAGGCTGAGAGGAGATATGATAGCCACGTATAAATAGGTGAAAGGAAGCCATGGGGAGGAGGGAGCAAGCTTGTTTTCTGCTTCCCTGGAGACTAGGATGCAATGGAACAATGGCTTCAAACTACAAGAGAGGAGATTCCATCTGAACATGAGGAAGAACTTCCTGACTGTGAGAGCAGTTCAGCAGTGGAACTCTCTGCCCCGGAGTGTGGTGGAGGCTCCTTCTTTGGAAGCTTTTAAACTGAGGCTGGATGGCCATCTGTCAGGGGTGATTTGAATGCAATATTCCTGCTTCTTGGCAGAATGGGGTTGGACTGGATGGCCCATGAGGTCTCTTCCAACTCTTTGATTCTATGATTCTATGGCAAGCATCCTCAGAGGTAGTGAGGTCTGTTGGAAGTTGGAAAAAGTGTTTATATCTCTGTGGAATGACCAGGGTGGAACAAAGGGCTTTTGTCTGCTGGAGCTAGGTGTGACTGTTTCAACTGATCACCTTGATTAGCAGTTGATTGCCTGGAAGTGCCTGGGGGAATCTTTTGTTGAGAGGTGATTAGATGTGCCTGATTGTTTCCTCTCTGTTGTTTTGCTGTTGTAATTTTAGAGTTTTTTTAATACTGGTAGCCAGCTTTTGTTCATTTCCATGGTTTCCTCCTTTCTGTAGGAATTGTCCACATCCTTGTGGATGTCGATGGCTTCTCTGTGTAGTCTGACATGGTGGTTGTGAGAGTGGTCCAGCAAGGATTATTTCTGTGTTCTAAGGATTATTTCTGCGTTTGATGTGCAGGGTTCCATACTTCGCGCTTTAGCAACACAGCCGTTCAATGCTAAGGCTTCTTACCAAAATGGAACTGTAGAGGAGAGTTTACGGAACAAGCCAGTACCTGGCGCATACCAGTACTGCCATCTGTTGAGGAGTTACAAAGGAGGAGGCATTGCTTTTCATTCAACCCTCGTAATAATCCCACTGAAAAGAGCTTGGAAAGGCTATAGGTTTGGTAACAAAATTAAAAGAGGGAGAAAAAAAAAACCACACAAAACAAAGCCAAAGGCCCGACAGGTGTGATATTCAGAAGTTTTCAAAACTTCTAGGATGGTGAGCAGTGGGAAAAGGCAGTGGGCGAGATCCCGGTCTTCTCTGAAAAACCACGGACAATTTTGAAAAAGAGTTGTGAAATTGCTCTGGGGGACTAGTGTATGTGTTTCAACACAAGCCCATGCGAATCAGTGTTGCCCACAAGTGGCTTTCCCCCGTTTAGATTAATTACTCCAGAAACACGACCCATAAAACTGGTTCACCATCCCTCTCCCAGTTCTTTGTGGAAGAGAAATACGTGCTGAACACGTTTGGCTCTTTTCGAATGGGCCAGATGTTGTGACCAATGTCTATGTGGGCAGAAGAGCTTTGCAAGAAGGAAAGAAAGGCTTCCAGGTTTTGATTTACAGGCTTTCTCTTCTTTTCTGTTGACAAAACGTAGCTGTATCCCCAAGTGAGCTGCCATTGCCTTAGAAGCCCCAAAAGACGTCTGAAATGGCTTAGAAGAAATACAGGAATAGGAGGGTTGAATGAAAAGTAATGCCTCCTCCTTCATAACTCCTCAACAGATGGCAGTACTGGTATGTGGCAGGTGCTGGCTTGTTCAGTAGACTCTCCTCTACAGTTCCATTTTGGTAGTATAGTGAGCTTGAGGTCTGCAAAGTTTAGCTGGAGGTTAAATTTTGGGCAGCAAACTATTATACAAACTATAGCTGCGTTGAACCAAACACCTTGTCTCCTGTGCTATTCTAATAATATAATATAATATAATATAATATAATATAATAATATATTTTATATATATAATATTTATAATATTAAAATGTAATGCAATATAATAATAATAATAATATGATATTATAATTATATATTTATATTTGCTAATAATATTACGATATAGTGGTATGGTGCAATATAGCAATGTTTAATGCTGATATTGTACTATGCTAACAATATATTGTATATAATATATACCTTGTAAGCCACTCTGTGTTCCCTTTGGGTCTATGTGGACAGCCCCAAAGACGTCTGAAATGGCTTAGAAGAAATACAGGAATAGGAGGGTTGAATGAAAAGTAATGCCTCCTCCTTCATAACTCCTCAACAGATGGCAGTACTGGTATGTGGCAGGTGCTGGCTTGTTCAGTAGACTCTCCTCTACAGTTCTATTTTGGTGTATATATATATACATTTTGGTAGTATAGTGAGCTTGAGGTCTGCAAAGTTTAGCTGGAGGTTAAATTTTGGGCAGCAAACTATTATACAAACTATAGCTGTGTTGAACCAAACACCTTGTCTCCTGTGCTATTCTAATAATATAATATAATATAATATAATATAATATAATATAATATAATATATTTTATATATATAATATTTATAATATTAAAATGTAATGCAATATAATAATAATAATAATATGATATTATAATTATATATTTATATTTGCTAATAATATTACGATATAGTGGTATGGTGCAATATAGCAATGTTTAATGCTGATATTGTACTATGCTAATAATATATTGTATATAATATATACCTTGTAAGCCACTCTGTGTCCCCTTTGGGTCTATGTGGACAGCCCCAAAGACGTCTGAAATGGCTTAGAAGAAATACAGGAATAGGAGGGTTGAATGAAAAGTAATGCCTCCTCCTTCATAACTCCTCAACAGATGGCAGTACTGGTACGTGGCAGGTGCTGGCTTGTTCAGTAGACTCTCCTCTACAGTTCCATTTTGGTCTATCTATCTATCTATCTATCTATCTGTAGGCGATCCCTCGTTGGCCAAGTAGGATAGTCTTCCAGGATCAGAATTCTTGTGAGTCTGTAGGTGGCTGTGGAGCCCAATTCTTGACCTGCATCTTCTCCCACAGTGAGGGCATTGGTTTCCAGGTGGAAGGCGGTCCCGGTCGGGGTCGGCTTGACGCGGCTTCCTCTTGGCACATTTCTTCTCTTTCACCCCCCCCATTCGTGTCTCTTCAAATTCTGCAGCACTGCTGGTCACAGCTGACCTCCAGTTAGAGCACTCAAGGGCCAGGGCTTCCCAGTTCTCGGTGTCTATGCCAGAGTTTTTAAGGTTGGCTTTGAGCCCATCTTTCAATCTCTTTTCCTGCCCACCAACATTCTGTTTTCCGTTCTTGAGTTCGGAGTAGAGCAACTGCTTTGGGAGACAGTGGTCAAGCATCCGGACAACGTGGCCGGTCCAGTGGAGTTGATGGCGGAGGACCATTGCTTCAATGCTGGTGGTCTTTGCTTCTTCCAGCATGCTGATGTTTATCCGCCTGTCTTCCCAAGAGATTTGCAGGATTTTCCAGAGGCAGCACTGATGGAATCGTTCCAGGAGTTGCATGTGACGCCTGTAGACAGTCCACATTTCGCAGGCGTATAAAAGGGTTGGGAGGACAATAGCTTCATAGACAAGCAGCGCTAATGGAATTGTTCCAGGAGTTGCATGTGACGTCTGTAGACTGTCCACGTTTCTCAGGCATATAGCAGGGTTGGGAGGACAATAGCTTTATAAACCAAAATGTGAGTGTTTATATGTGTGTATACACACACACACACACACACATACCTACATTTTGGTAGTATAGTGAGACTGAAGTCGGCAAAGTTTATCTGGAGGTTAAATTTTGGGCAGCAAGCTATTATACAAACTATAACTGCATTGAACCATACTACATGTGTATAGACTGCATTATATGGTACTGTAGATGTGGCCATAGTTGTTATATGTCATCACAAAAAAAGAGGAGCTGTTCAACAAATTTCAGGAAACTTTTCGTTCAAAACCATCAGTATGCCCAAGTGAAATGAAGCAACCAAGTGAGGAAAGCAAAAGCATAAGCAAACAGAAATATTTGAATCTTCTAGTGCCAACCTGAGTGCATCTTCCAAAATGTATCTAGGGATGATATAATCATGGAATCCTAGTATTGGAAGAAACCTCCTGGGCCATCCAGTCTAACCCCATTCTGCCAAGAAGTAGGAAAATCGCATTCAAAGCACCCCTGACAGATGGCCATCCAGCCTTTGCTTAAAAGCCTCCAAAAAGGAGCCTCCACCACACTTTGGATGGGGAGTTCTACTGCTGAATGGCTCTCACAGTGAGGAAGTTCTTCCTAATGTTCAGGTGGAATCTCCTTTCCTGTAGTTTAAAGCCATTGTTCCATTGCATCCTAGTCTCCAGGGCAGCAGAAAACAAGCTTGGTCCCTCTGCCGTATGACTTCCCCTCACATATTTATACATGGTCCTCATCATGTCTCCTATCAGCCTTCTCTTCTTCAGGCTAAACATACCCGGCTCTTTAAGCTGCTCCTCATAGGGCTTGTTCTCCAGACCCTTGATCATTTTAGTTACCCTCCTCTGGACACATTCCAGCTTAGAGTCAATATCTCTCTTCAATTGGACACAGTATTTCAGGTGTGGTGGTGACTGAGGCAGAAGAGAGCATGGCTAGCATGACATCCCTGGAACTAGACCAGGGGTCCTCAAACTAAGGCTCGTTGGCCGGACGCGGCCCTCCAAGGTCATTTACCCGGCCCTCGCTTAGGGTCAATCTAAGTCTGAAATGACCTGAAAGCACACAACAACAACAATCCTATCTCATCAGCCAAAAGCAGGCCCACACATCCCACTGAAATACTATTAAGTTTATATTTGTTAAAATTGTTCTTCATTTTAATTAGTGTATTGTTTTAAGTGTTTTTTTGCACTACAAATAAGATATGTGCAGTGTGCATAGGAATTCATTCATGTTTTTTTTTTTCAAATTATAATCCGGCCCTCCAGCAATTTTGGGGACTATGACCTGGCCCTCTTTTTAAAAAGTTTGAGGACCCCTGATCTAGACATTAGACTCCTGTTGATGCAGGCCAAAATACCATTGGGTTTTTTTAGCCACCGCATCACGTTGTTGGCTCATGATCTTTTTCACACGTCCTACAGTGAAGCCAGGCCTCATCCCCCATTCTGTATCTTTGCATTTCATTTTTTCTGCCTAAGTGGAGTATCTTGCATGTGTCCCTGTTGAACTTCATTTTGTTAGTTTTGGCCCATTTCTCTAATCTGTCAAGATCATTTTGAATTCTGCTTCTGTCCTCTGGAGTATTGGCTCTCCAGGATGTTGTTGGTTTTTTATTTATTTATTTATTTGATGCATTTATTAACCGCCATTCTCAGCCCTTTAGGGCTATATGGCCATGGTCTAGAGACATTCTCTCCTGACGTTTCGCCTGCATCTATGACAAGCATCCTCAGAGATAGTGAGTTCTGTTGGAACTAGGTAAAAGGTGTTTATATATCTGTGGAATGACCAGGGTGAGACAAAGGACTCTTGTCTGCTGGAGCTAGGTATGAATGTTTCAACTGACCACCTTGATTAGCATTTGATGGCCTGGCAGTGCCTAGAGCAATCTTTTGTTGAGAGGTGATTAGATGTCCTTGTTTGTTTCCTCTCTATTGTTGTGCTGTTGTAATTTTAGAGTTTTTTAATACTGGTAGCCAGATTTTGTTCATTTTCATGGTTTCCTTCTTTCTGTTGAATTTGTCCACATACTTGTGTATTGGCTCTCCCTCCCAATTTGATGTTGTCTGCAAACGTGATGATCCTACCTTCTCACCCTTCATCTAAGTCATTAATGGAGATCCTGAGCAGGACCGGGCCCAGGACGGAACCCTGCGGCACTCCGCTCGTCACTTCTTTCCAGGATGAAGAGGAAGCATTGGTGAGAATCACCCTCTGGGTTCGTCCATTTAACCAATTACTGATCCACCTCACCGTAGTTTTGCCTAGCTCACATTGGACTAGTTTCCTTGCCAGAAGATCATGGGGGACCTTGTCGAAGGCCTTCCTGAAATCCAGATTTGCTCTTTCACCGGCCTCCAGTTTTCATGTGGTTTCCATTTTGGTAGCCAAACTTGTCGACCTATGATTTTCAACAAGCTGGGGGTAGCTGGTGAGGCAAGTTTCTCCACATTCCTCCTGGCTATTGGATATAGAGGGGAAAAATGAGGCCAATGAATGAATGGAGCTTGCTGGAAAAAAAGCATGGTTGGCTAGTGTGAAGTCTTAGCTCTGCCTTTTCCTTTCCTCTGCTTTACTTCTCCCTGTTTATAGGTTTCCCCAATAGTATAGATATCTTCCTTTATATTAGTTTTGGGTGGAGCATATAAACCCCAGACGCCAGTGTTTGTTGTTGTTGTTCATTCGTTCAGTCATTTCCGACTCTTCGTGACCTCATAGATCAGCCCATGCCAGAGCTCCCTGTTAGCCATCACCACCCCCAGCTCCTTCAAGGTCAATCCAGTCACTTCAAGGATGCCATCCATCCATCTTGCCCTTGGTCAACCTCTCTTCCTTTTTCCTTCCATTTTCCCCAGCATCATTGTCTTCTCTAAGCTTTCCTTACTTCTCATGAGGAGGGCGACTCAAATGATCAAGGGTCTGGAGAACAAGCCCTATGAGGAGTGGCTTAAGGAGCTGGGCATGTTTAGCCTGAAGAAGAGAAGACTGAGAGGAGATATGATAGACATGTATAAATATGTGAGAGGAAGCCACAGGGAGGAGGGAGCAAGCTTGTTTTCTGCTTCCCTGGAGACTAGGACGCAATGGAACAATGGCTTCAAACTACAAGAGAGGAGATTCCATCTGAACACGAGGAAGAACTTCCTGACTGTGAGAGCCGTTCAGCAGTGGAACTCTCTGCCCCGGAGTGTGGTGGAGGCTCCTTCTTTGGAAGCTTTTAAACAGAGGCTGGATGGGCATCTGTCAGGGGTGATTTCAATACAATATTCCTGCTTCTTGGCAGAATGGGGTTGGACTGGATGACCCATGAGGTCTCTTCCAACTCTTTGATTCTATGATTCATGATGTGGCCAAAGGACTTCATCTTTGCCTCTACTATCCTTCCCTCCAATGAGCAATCGGGCTTTATTTCGTGAAGTATGGACTGGTTGGATCTTCTCGCAGTTCAAGCCACTCTCAGGACAGTGTTAGTTGGTCTATTCCAATTGCCTGTATAGAGCTCCTTTGCTGGACTCCTCCTTTTCCTGTAGCAGAACTACGGAGAATAGAGGCTTGGGAATTGTCTGTTAATCCTAGTCCGAAGCAACCAAAAAAACAAAACAAAACATACATCCTTAGCACCTGCATTCAGCAGTAATTTTATACCAGCAGTCCAAAGCACAACAGAAGCTTATATCCAGCTTATGCTTCACAAGAAAGAAGATTGAGACAGTTTATTACCATCGCTTTGTACCAGAGGCAGGAAAGACTCCAGAAAGATGACTGCAACCAACAAATTCTCCTTTTGTAATATATTGCTTTGAGTTCCCTTATGATAGTCCCAGGTGGTGTTAACCCTTTATTCGTCTTGTTTCAGTAAAGTCATTTTGGTTATCTTTTCACCTTGCCTAAAGTGCCTAAAGTGGCAAGTTCTTGGTGATATGTATGAGCATATCAATTTTTTTTATCGTGTCAGGAGTGCCTTGAGAAACTGCAACTCGCTTCTGGTATGAGAGAATTGGCCATCTGCAAGGACGTTGCCCAGGGGATGCCCGGATAATTTGATGTTTTTATCATACTTGTGGTAGGCATCTCTCATGTTCCTGCATGAGGAGCTGGAGCTGATATAAGGGGCTCATCCGCCTCTCCCCGGATTTGAACTTGCGACCGGTCACTGGGAGCATACCAAATCACCTTGCCTGTTTCCTGAGGAATCTGTATAAGGACCAAGTAGCAACAGTCAGAACAGACCATGGAACAACAGACTGGTGCAAGATTGGGAAAGGCGTACGGCAGGGTTGTCTGCTCTCACCCAACCTATTCAACTTGTATGCAGAACACAACATGTGATGTGCGGGGCTTGACGAATGCAAGGCTGGGGTAAAAATTGCTGGAAGAAACATTAACAATCTTACATATGCAGACGACACCACTTTGATGGCTGATCGCGAGGAGGAGTTGAGGAGCCTTCTAACCAAAGGGAAAGAAAAAAGGGCAAAAGCTGGGTTGCAGCTAAACATCACAAAAACCAAGAGTATGGCAACAAGAATGATTGACAACTGGGAAATAGAGGGAGAAAACGTGCAGCCAGTGACAGATTTTGTATTTCTAGATGCAAAAATGACTGCAGACGCAGACTGTGGCCAGGAAATCAGGAGACACTTCCTTCTTGGGAGGAGAGCAATGTCCAATCTCAATAAGATAGTGAAGAGTAGAGACATCAGACTGGCAACCAAGATCCACATACTCAAAGCAATAGTATTCCCCATAGTCACCTACAGATGTGAGAGCTGGACCATAAGGAAGGCTGAGCGAAGGAAGAGAGGCGCTTTTGAACTGTGGTGTTGGAGGAAAGTTCTGAGAGTGCCTTGGACTGCGAGAAGATCCAACCAGTCCATCCTCCAGGAAATAGAGCCCGACTGATCATTGGAGGGAAGGAGATGAGAGGCCAAGATGAAGTCCTTTGGCCACATCATTTATTTATTTATTTGTCGTGTAATCCGCAACCAGAACATTATATTACATTTCTAACAGAACAAAACAAACAAACAAAAAAACCCACAAATTTTGCAAACTTGGTAGCTGATTAAATGTCCTTTGACCAGTATCTGGCCCCTTGGAGTGCCTCTGGTGTTGCTGCAAGAAGGTCCTCCCTTGTGCATGTGGCAGGGCTCAGGGTGCATTGCAGCAGGTGGTCAGTGGTTTGCTCTTCTCCGCACTCGCATGTCGTGGATTCCACTTTGTGGCCCCATTTCTTGAGGTTGGCTCTGCATCTCGTGGTGCCAGAGCGCAGTCTGTTCAGCACCTTCCAAGTCGCCCAGTTTTCTGTGTGCCCAGGAGGGAGTCTCTCATTTGGTATCAGCCATTGGTTGAGGTGCTGGGTTTGAGCCTGCCACTTTTGGACTCTCGCTTGCTGAGTTGTTCCAGCGAGTGTCTCTGTAGATCTAAGAAAACTGTTTCTTGATTTAAGTCGTTGACGTGCTGGCTGATACCCAAACAAGGGATGAGCTGGAGATGTCTCTGCCTTGGTCCTTTCGCTATTGGCTGCAACTTCCTGGCGGATGTCAGGTGGTGCAATACCGGCTAAGCAGTGTAATTTCTCCAGTGGTGTAGGGCGCAGACACCCTGTGATAATGCGGCATGTCTCATGAAGAGCCACATCCACTGTTTTAGTTCATCCACGTCCAACCAGAGGCCACATCATGAGAAGACAGGAAAGCTTAGAGAAGACAATGATGCTGGGTAAAATGGAAGGAAAAAGGAAGAGGGGCCGACTAAGGGCAAGATGGATGGATGGCATCCTTGAAGTGACTGGACTGACCTTGAAGGGGCTGGGAGTGGTGATGGCCAACAGGGAGCTGTGGCGTGGGATGATCCATGAGGTCACAAAGAGTCGGAAATGACTGAACGAATGAAGAACAACAAAAGTGCCTCTGTCTGGTAAGGGTCTTAATCTTAACAGAAGGTATACATATAGCCCCTGAGTAAAGCCAGACGCTATAGTTTTCCCATAGTGACTTGGAAAACTAAGCAGGATAATTCCATGTATATATGACATTGTGGTGTGCTCCTGCTTGTAGGATTCATATTTGGCTTCACTGTGCAACTCTCCCTCTTGTCTTAGAAATGCTGTCCTATCTTGGACATGCATTTTGGGGCGTCTAAATGAAGAAGCAAGTGATGGCGAGGTGTTCTGAAGGGCGTGAGGTTCTATCTCTTCCAAACACATCTGCAGCTGTTGCTTTCTCCTCCCAAGCATTGCTTGCATAATGGGGTGGCTGGAATTGGCAGATACCTTTCATGTCAAAGAGGCGCAGCTGGCTGGATGTCACTCACAAGTTGGGTGGGATGAAGGCCACATCATGATAAGGTTCTCAGGTTTGCTCAGTTCCAGCGTGACAAACAGTGTCTTACTGGCTCTGACATTTTAGCAATCCTGATGGTCCCCTAACTATGATAAATTACTAGCCCCGTGGAGCCATAATGGAGTAGTGATTTCAGGATTGGTCTACAGCTCTGGAGACCGGGGTCTGAATCCCTGCTCAGCCATGAAACCCACTAGGTGACCGAAGACAAGTCATGCTCTCTCAGCCCCAGAAGAAAGCAATGGCCAACTTCTTCTGAACAAGACACTCCACTTAAGCAGAAAAGGGGAAATGCAAATAGACAGAATGGGGGACGTGTGGCTCAAGAGTGGTACGTGTGAAAAAGATCTTGGGGTCCTCCTGGACAACAAGTTAAACATGAGCCAATAATGTCTTGCAGTGGCAAAAAAAGCCAATGGGATTTTGGCCTGCATCAAGAGGAGCATAGTGTCTAGATCCAAGGAAGCCCTGCTCCCCATGCTCTATTCTGCCTTGGTTAGACCACACCTGGAATATTGTGTCCAATTCTGGGCACCACAATTCAAGAGAGATATAGGCAAGCTGGAATGTGTCCAGAGGAGGGCGACTCAAATGATCAAGGGTCTGGAAAACAAGCTCTAC
Source organism: Anolis sagrei (assembly GCF_037176765.1). NCBI lineage: Eukaryota > Metazoa > Chordata > Lepidosauria > Squamata > Anolidae > Anolis > Anolis sagrei. The sequence continues at coordinate 5,067,846 of NC_090027.1, forward strand.
GAGGAGTGGCTTAAAGAACTGAGCACGTTGAGCCTGCAGAAGAGAAGGCTGATGGAAAACATGATGAGGACCATGTATAAATATGTGAGGGGAAGTTGTTTTCTGCTGACCCGGAGACTGAGACGGGGAAGAATGGCTTGAATTTGTCCAGAGGAGGGTGACTCAAATGATCAAGGGTCTGGAGAACAAGCCCTATGAGGAGCAGCTTAAAGAGCTGGGCATGTTTAGCCTGAAGAAGAGAAGGTTGAGAGGAGACATGATAGCCATGTATAAATACATGAGAGGAACTCATAGGGAGGAGGAAGCAAACTTGTTTTCTGCTGCCCTGGAGTCTAGGATGCAATGGAGCAATGGCTTCAACCTACAGGAAAGGAGATTCCACCTGAACATTAGGAAGAACCACCTGATTGTGAGAGCTGTTCAGCAGTGGAACTCTCTGCCCCAGAGAGTTCCTGAGGAGCACATAGGACTTAACTCTCCGCGTTTGCTTCCTAATACTGTTCCTTAATCCGCACACCTGCAAAACATCCTAGTTTGGCAGGGAAGGTCCCCAATGCTCTTCTGTCGTCACATTATTTTTCAGCTGCTGTAAAAAAAAAAGTCCCAGTTTCTTTCTCCTGAAAACAAACTTTCCCTCTTTGCAACTGCTGCAAATTGAGTTCAAACTGCAAAAGTAGCAGGCAGAAGAGGGAACAGAATCCTGCCTTTCCTGTTACATTCAGGCAAAAGCAAATGGCTACAGCTTCTCCTAGCTTGTATGTTTTTTCTCTTGAATAACTTTAACCAACTTGGCTACACTCTGATCATGTTTGGCCATATTTATCCAATTTTTTACCTTAAGAACAGACAAGCATCTCGAGCTTTGAGGGTGATCTGGGAAGTAATCCCACTGGAGTATTGCAGCACACCCAAATACTTGGGAGTCACCCTGGACCATGCTCTGACCTACAAGAAGCACAGCTTGAATATTAAGCAAAAAGTGGGCGCTAGAAACAATATCATACCAAAGCTGACTGGCACAACCTGGGGATCACAACCAGACACAGTGAAGACATCTGCCCTTGTGCTTTGCTACTCTGCTGCTGAATACGTATTCCCAGTGTGGAAAACCACGTTAAAACTGTGGATATGGCTCTTATTGAGACATGCTGCATTACCACAGGATGTCCACACCACTGGAGAAATTAAACTGTTTAGCTGGTATCACACAACCTGACATCCACCGGAAAGTAGCAACCAGCAATGGAAGGACCAAGGCATTGACATTTTTGGCCTGTCCTCTGTTCGGATATCAGCCAGCATGCCAATGCCTTAAATCAAGAAACAGCTCCCTAAGATCTACAGAGATGCTCGCAGGAACACCTCAGCAAGCGAGAGTCCAAAAGTGGCAGGTGAAAACCTGGAACCTCAATCAGTGGTTAAGACCAGATGAGAAACTCCCTCCTGGGCACACAAAAAGTGAACAACCTGGAAGGCAGTGAACAGGTTGTGCCCTGGCACTACAAGATGCAGAGCTAACCTTAAGAAATGGGGGTACAAAGTGGAGTCCATGACATGTGAGTGTGAAGAAGAGCAGATCACAGACCACCTACTACAATGCAACTTGAGCCTTGTCAAATGCACCATGGAGGACCTTCTCACAGAGATGCTCGCAGGATCACCTCAGCAAGCGAGAGTCCAAAAGTGGCAGGCAAAAACCTAGAACTTCAATCAGTGGCTGAGACCAGATGAGAAACTCCCTCCTGGGCACACACAAAAATTGAACAACCTGGAAGGCAGTGAACAGGCTGTGCTCTGGCACTACAAGATGCAGAGCTAACCTTAAGAAATGGGGCTACAAAGTGGAGTCCACGACATATGAATGCGGAGAAGAGGAAACCACAGACCACCTACTACAATGCAACCCGAGCCTTGCCACATGCACCATGGAGGAACTTCTCACAGTGACACCAGAGGCACTCCAAGTGGCCAAACTTCTGGCCAAAGGACGTTTAGCATTTTTAAACTTTGTGTTTTTTAAATGCATTTTAACTGTACCCTCAATTTGCTTCTGAAACGATAAATAAATCATTTTTTTTAAAAAAATCGAAATGGTATAAGCATTTTCGGATGGTATAAGCACCGGGATTGTGGCGCAGCTGGCTGCATGTCAGCTGCATTAAGATCACTCTGAAGCAGAAAACAAGCTTGCTCCCTCCTCCCTGTGGCTTCCTCTCACATATTTATACATGGCTATCATATCTCCTCTCAGCCTTCTCTTCTTCAGGCTAAACGTGCCCAGCTCCTTAAGCCGCTCCTCATAGGGCTTGTTCTCCAGACCTTTTATCATTTTAGTCGCTCTCCTCTGGACACATTCCAGCTTGTCAATATCTCTCTTGAATTGTGGTGCCCAGAACTGGACACAATATTCCAGATGTGGTCTAACCAAAACAGAATAGAGGGGTAGCATTACTTCCCTACATCTAGACACTATGCTCCTATTGATGCAGGCCAAAATCCCATTGGCTTTTTTTGCTGCCACATCACATTGTTGGCTCATGTTTAACTTGTTGTCCACGAGGATTCCAAGATCTTTTTCACACGTCCTGCTCTCGAGCCAGGTATTGTCCCCCATTCTGTATCTTTGCATTTCGTTTTTCCTGCCAAAGTGGAGTATCTTGCATTTGTCCCTGTTGAACTTCATTGTGTTAGTTTTGGCCAATCATCTCTCTAATCTGTCAAGATCGTTTTGAATCCTGCTCCTGTCCTCTGGAGTCTTGGCTCTCCCTCCCAATTTGGTGTCGTCTGCAAACTTGATGATCCTGCCTTCTAGCCCTTCATCTAAGTCATTAATAAAGATGTTGAACAGGACCGGGCCCAGGACGGAACCCTGCTGATGGCACTCCACTCATCACTTCTTTCCAGGATGAAGAGGAAGCATTGGTGAGCACCCTCTGGGTTTGTCCATTTAACCAATTACAGATCCACCTCACCGTAGTTTTGCCTAGCCCACATTGGACTAGTTTCCTTGCCAGAAGGTCATGGGGGACCTTGTCAAAGAAGGCCTTACTGAAATCCAGGCCTCCTCGCACGTGTGTCAATAAAGCACTCTGGAAAAAAGAGATCAAGGCCAATGGACTCCGTCAATGCTGTCAGACTCCTGCTGGAGCATTGCAAGAGACGACCCTTTCCTTGAATACAAAAGAAAAGTCAAGAGAAGCAAAGAGGATATAAACTAAAGTCACGATTAGAGCGACATTTAAACTTTCAGACTTTTCAACTGCATTAGGCCTACGAATAGAGTTTCTTGCTGCACAAACATAAACAATAGACTAATTCAATAAATATTTCTCATGCATAAACTATTGGCAATATAATTTGACTAAAATTTAGTAAATATTCACGGTTTATATACATGCAGTAAGGTTAGGCGCATTATCATGGCTGGCGGGGACGAGAGACAGGGCCTTTTCTGTGGTGGCCCCTCGACTATGGAACGCCCTTCCCATGGAGGTAAGATCAGCCCCCTCGCTGATGGTGTTCCGAAGAAGATTAAAAACCTGGATGTTCGGACAGGCATTTGGTTAATTCAGTGCAATGAATGTGATGATTAAAGGATTGGTAATATGGACGACGAAACTGGATCACGATTTCAGTCAGGAGATGCATTGGATTGTTATTGATGTACCAATATTGTGTATTATGTTTTTATGGTTTTAAATTGTATACTGTTGACTATTGTATTTGGTATTTTGTTGTAAACCGCGTTGAGTCGCCAGCTAGGCTGAGAAACAGCGGTATACAAGTACAGTAAGTAAGTAAATAAATAAATAAATCATAATATTAACGAATTACCTATTGTGGAGAAAATTGAAATAGCGGTTGCATAAAAACCAGAGCCAATTAACACATTGAATTATTATATTTGAATTCGGCATGTTAAATTTATTAAGAAACGGCACATTTCGTTTCCACAACTGAGAAAAACTGACAATTTGTAGAACAGTGTAATAGGAATGAGTCAAACTTCCCACACAGAATCTCCATGACCAATAGAACATACTGTGTTTTCTGCTGGTCTTTGGTGACCCCTCTGACACCCCCTCGCGACCCCCCCAGGGGTCCCGACCCCCAGGTTGAGAAACGCTGGGGTACTGGGATAATGATACTAAAGGTTAGCTAGGGTAGATCCTCAGCACCCCCCATCAAACTCACCCCCCCCAAATTAAACCCACACCTCACACCCCACCCCAAATCATAATCCTGGCTACGGGCCTGCCCCCCCCCCCCCCCCGCAACCTGCCAACACACCACTGAAGCACTGAGCAAGATTTCCCGAGCTTCACCTGTATTACCCAACCAAGGCCCTTCAAACCAGAAAGACGAGTTGCAAAGAGACTTGGGTCAAGGAAGAAATACAAAAGATGACATAATTGCGCTCCTACCTGCGGCCACTCCCAGCTTCACGTGAGATAAGAACGAGAACTATATTGGAGTGGAGAACCTCCTCAGGGCCTCCGGGATGAAAGAAAGCCCCATTTTAAGAACGTCAGGGACAAAAAACAAAACTGGCACAGATATAACATGACTTCACAAGGCTTTGCAGTGCAACTTTGCAGTGCAACTATTTGTTTGCCCGCCTGTTGTAGAATCATAGAATCAAAGAGTTGGAAGAGACCTCATGGGCCATCCAGTCCAACCCCCTGCCAAGAAGCAGGAATATTGCATTCAAATCACCCCTGACAGATGGCCATCCAGCCTCTGCTTAAAAGCTTCCAAAGAAGGAGCCTCCACCACACTCCGGGGCAGAGAGTTCCACTGCTGAACGGTTCTCACAGTCAGGAAGTTCTTCCTCATGTTCAGATGGAATCTCCTTTCTTGTAGTTTGAAGCCATTGTTCCGCATCCTAGAATCATAGAATCATAGAATCAAAGAGTTGGAAGAGACCTCATGGGCCATCCAGTCCAACCCCATTCTGCCAAGAAGCAGGAATATTGCATTCAAATCACCCCTGACAAATGGCCATCCAGCCTCTGCTTAAAAGCTTCCAAGGAAGGAGCCTCCACCACACTCCGGGGCAGAGAGTTCCAAAGCTGAACGGCTCTCACAGTCAGGAAGTTCTTCCTAATGTTCAGATGGAATCTCCTCTCTTGTAGTTTGAAGCCATTGTTCTGCGTCCTAGTCTCCAAGGAAGCAGAAAACAAGCTTGCTCCCTCCTCCTCCCTGTGGCTTCCTCTCACATATTTATACATGGCTATCATATCTCCTCTCAGCCTTCTCTTCTTCAGGCTAAACATGCCCAGTTCCCTAAGCCGCTCCTCATAGGGCTTGTTCTCCAGACCCTTGATCATTTTAGTCGCCCTCCTCTGGACACATTCCAGCTTGTCAATATCTCTCTTGAATTGTGGTGCCCAGAATTGGACACAATATTCCAGATGTGGTCTAACCAAAGCAGAATAGAGGGGTAGCATTACTTCCTTAGATCTAGACACTATGCTCCTATTGATGCAGGCCAAAATCCCATTGGCTTTTTTTTGCCGCCACATCACATTGTTGGCTCATGTTTAACTTGTTGTCCACGAGGACTCCAAGATCTTTTTCACACGTACTGCTCTCGAGCCAGGCATTGTCCCCCATTCTGTATCTTTGCATTTCATTTTTTTCTGCCAAAGTGGAGTATCTTGCATTTGTCACTGTTGAACTTCGTTTTGTTAGTTTTGGCCCATCTCTCTAATCTGTCAAGATCGTTTTGAATTCTGAGATCGTTTTGAATTCAAAAATTGTGTTTGAAAGAAGGCTTCTGAAGTCCAATGAAGTAGGGTAGATAGTTTCCCACTTTGTTGTTGTTTATTCGTTCAGTCGCTTCCGACTTTTCGTGGCGTCATGGACCAGCTCATGCCAGAGCTCCCTGTTGGCCATGGCCACCCCCAGCTCCTTCAAGGTCTATTATTATTATTATTATTATTATTATCATTAAACTTTATTTGTACCCCGCTAGCATCTCCCAAAAGACTCGATGCAGCTTACAAAGTCCTCAATACACAACATAACAATACAAAACCTAAACCAAATTAAAAACAATTAAAGCAATATCACACAACAAGCAATAAACAATACACCAAGACACAATAAAACTGGTCCGGGCCAGAGTAATGGGTACAGAATTAAAAGTGCTGATGTGACAGGTGATATGTAAGGATTATAGGGCAAGTGCAGTGTGCAGTGTGCAGTCTGCGGCAATCTTAATTCTAATAAAGTGCTTCTGGGACTTGTTGGAGATTCCTATTCTGGAAAGGCACATCGGAACAGCCAGGTCTTCAAGCTCTTTCTAAAGACTGCCATTGTAGGAGCCTGTCTAAGATCTTTTGGGAGGGTGTTCCAGAGTCGGGGGGCCACCACAGAGAAGGCCCTGTCTCGCGTCCCCACCAGACGCAGCTATGATGCAGGCAGAATCACGAGCAGGGCCTCTCCAGATGAACGAAGTGAGCGCGTGGGTTCATAAACGGAGATGCGGTCACGCAGGTAGGATGGTCCCAAACCGTTTAGGGCTTTAAGGTCAAGCCAGTCCCTTCAAGGATACCATCTATCCACCTTGCCCTTGGTCTTTATTTTTCCTTCCATTTCTCCCAGCACCATCGGTTTTTACATTTTTTTTTGTGTTATTGTGCACCAGCTGCACCCGTACCTTGGGAAGTCTGACTTGGCCACAGTAGTCCATGCTCTTGTTACATCCCGTATAGACTACTGCAACACTCTCTACGTGGGGTTGCCTTTGAAGACTGTCCGGAAGCTTCAACTGGTCCAACGGATGGCAGCCAGGTTGCTAACTGGAGCACCTCTCAGGGAGCATACAACTCCCCTATTGCGCCAGCTCCACTGGCTGCCAGTCTGCTACCAGGCACAATTCAAAGTGCTTGCTTTAGTCTATAAAGCCCTAAATGGTTCTGGCCCAATGTACCTGTCCGAATGCATCTCCTCTTATGAACCCTCCAGGACTTTAAGACCATCTGGGGAGGCCCTGCTCTCAATCCTGCCTTTGTCACAAGGACTGTTGGTGGGGACGAGAGACAGGGCCTTTTCAGTGGTGGCCCCCTCAGCTATGAAACACCCTTCCTAGGAAAATCAGATTGGCTTCTTCGCTCCTAGCATTTTGGAAGAAACTTAAGACATGGCTATTCGAGCAGGCATTTGCGAATACCGAGTAACGGACATAGGAACGGAACAACTACATGACGGGACTGGACATTGTTTTAATGAGTATTTATTGAATTATGTTTGATTACAGTGTCATGATTTTATTGATGTTGATGTTTTTATATTGCAATTGTGTTCTTGGTGGCATTGAATTTCGCCTCGTAAACCGCCTCGTGTTGCTGGAAGGCTGAGAGGGGCGGTATACAAATATAGTAAATAAATAAAAATAATTGTCTATATGTGAGTTATATTAATTGTATTGTTTTATTTGCTTATTGCTTTGTTGTTTTACTGATGTGTTGTTGGGCTTGGCCTCACGTAAGCTGCCCTGAGTCCCCTTGGGGAGATGGTGGCAGGGTATAAATAAAGTATTATTATTATTATTATTAGTAGTAGTAGTAGTAGTAATAGTAGTATTATTGCCTTCTCCAAGCTTTCCTTTCTTCTCATGATGTGGCCAAAGTACTTCATCTTTGCCTCTAATATCCTTTCCTCCAGTGAGTAGTCGGACTTTATTTCCTGGAGGATGGACTGGTTGGATCTTCTCGCAGTCCAAGGCACTCTCAGAACTTTCCTCCAACACCACAGCTCAAAAGCGTCCATCTTCCTTCGCTCGGTCTTCCTTCTGGTCCAACTCTCACATCCGTAGGTGACTACGGGGAATACCATAGCTTTAACTATGCGGATCTTTGTTCCCAGTGTGATGTCTCTACTCTTGACTATCTTATCGAGATTGGTCCTTACTCTCCTCCCAAGAAGGAAACATCTGCAGCAATCTTCGTGCCTAGAAATACAAAGTCTGTCACTGCCTCTATGTTTTCTCCCTCTAGATACACACACACACACACATACAGGTAAAAGTTTTTCCCTGACATTAAGTACAGTTGTGTCCGACTCTGGAGTTTGGTGCTCATCTCCATTTCTAAGCCAAAGAGCCGGCATTGTCCATAGACACCTCCAAGGTCATGTGGCCAGCATGACTGCATGGAGCGCTATTACCTTCCCACTGGAGCGGTATGTATTGATCTACTCACATTTGCATGTTTTCAAACTGCTAGGTTGGCAGAAGTTGGGGCTGTCGACGGAAGCTCACCCTGCTCCCCGGATTCAAACCTGCGACCTTTCAGTCAACAAGTTTTGCAGCTCAGTGGTTTAACCCACGGCACCACCGGGGTCTCCTCTATAGTAAAGGTAAAAGTAGTCCCCTGACATTAAGTCCAGTCGTGTCCGACTCTGAGGTGTGCTGCTCATCTCCATTTCTAAGCCGAAGAACCAGCATTGTCCGTAGACACCTCCAAGGTCATGTGGCCGGCATGACTGCACGGAGCGCTGTTACCTTCCCGCTGGACAGGTCCCTATTGATCTACTCACATTTGCATGTTTTCGAACTGCTAGGTTGGCAGAAGCTAGGGCTGACAGCGGAAGCTCACACTGCTCCCCGGAATGGAACCTGCGACCTTTCGATCAACAAGCTCAGCAGCTCAGTGCTTTAACCCTCTGCGCCACCGGGGGCTCCCTCCTCTATATCTATATCTATATCTATATCTATATCTATATCTATATCTATATCTATATCTATAATCTATTTATCTATCTATATAAATAAATGTAATGTTCATTTGTGGGATTAACACAACTCAAAAACCACTGGGCGAATTGACACCAAATTTGGGCACAATGCACCTATCAGGCTAACGAGTGACCATCACTCATAAAACACTGAAAAACACAGCGACAAAAACAACTCCAACCCCAAAAGGCTGTTAGGAAGGCTGTTAGGAATTGTGGGAGTTGGAGTCCAAAACCCCTGGAGGGCCAAAGTCTGCTTCTACCTGGTCTACACTGTGGAATTATTCCACAACATTGAGTCATGGTAGTTAAAGGGGCCCCATAGGCCATCCAGCCCAACCACTTTTTGCAGCAAAGGAAGACACCATCAAAGCCCTCCTGACAGATGGCCATCCAGTTGGAAAGAAGCCCCAAAAGACATCCAGTCCAACCTCATTGGGCGGTAAAGGAAGACACAATCAAAGCCTACCCGACAGATGGCCAACCAGTTGGAAGGGAGCCCCAAAGGCCATCCAGTCCAACCTCATTGGGCGGTAAAGGAAGACACAATCAAAGCCTACCCGACAGATGGCCAACCAGTTGGAAGGGAGCCCCAAAGGCCATCCAGTCCAACCTCATTGGGCGGTAAAGGAGGACACAATCAACGCCTACCCGACAGATGGCCAACCAGTTGGAAGGGAGCCCCAAAGGCCATCCAGTCCAACCTCATTGGGCGGTAAAGGAGGACACAATCAACACCTACCCGACAGATGGCCAACCAGTTGGAAGGGAGCCCCAAAGGCCATCCAGTCCAACCTCATTGGGCGGTAAAGGAGGACACAATCAACGCCTACCCGACAGATGGCCAACCAGTTGGAAGGGAGCCCCAAAGGCCATCCAGTCCAACCTCATTGGGCGGTAAAGGAGGACACAATCAACGCCTACCCGACAGATTGCCAACCAGTTGGAAGGGAGCCCCAAAGGCCATCCAGTCCAACCTCATTGGGTGGTAAAGGAGGACACAATCAACGCCTACTCGACAGATGGCCAACCAGTTGGAAGGGAGCCCCAAACACCCTTTGGCCCCTTAAATATGTGTGTGTCATCGAGGGCAGCCTAGACCCCTACCTTCAAGCTGATCTGACCAGCTGCAGGGAGTTCCGCAGTTCCTGGATGTCCAGTTGGGCCAAAACTGATGAAATGTGCCCCAGCAGCAGCCTCAACCAGGGGCTCTTTGCAGCCTTACGCTCTCTCCTTTCCCTTCTTTTCCTAGCCCAAACTATGTAACAAATCCCTCAATGAAGGCTAATTGAATTGTAACCCTAACCTCTCCAGAATGATACTTTGTGTCCCTTTCCTGACTGAAACTGTCTCAAATGCATGAAATAACCCTTTCCGGGCCGCGGGAGACCGCAGATCCCAGGGAGGCCGAATCTGCGTTCCTGCAAACCGTGGATACGGAAACCCCTCGGGCCCCCGTATCCGCGAGTTGATGGATCGACTCCATTTTGATGCCATATTTTTCCTAGCTAAATTCTAACCCTATCTGCTATCTCGATTTTTGCATTTCAGGCCCCTGTGATTTATTAAGACTTCATGTGTGTGTGTGTCTGACCATCCCTCCATCTACCTACCTACCTATCTATGTTCTATCCATCTACCTTCTGTTCCATCTATCAACGTCCCTTCCATATGTCTCTTCTGTCTCTTGTTTCATGGCTGGAATTCCTCTGTTTTCTGAGGGCCACAGCAACGTGTGGCAGGGTACAGCTAGTATATATATAGAGAGAGCTAGCTCCAAATGCTGGAAAATTCTGGCCGCAGTTCCAAGCTTTGTCTTTCACACAAAACTTTTGTTTTGTAATATTATGGACGTTTACAGGAATGCGGAACACAATATCCTCTTCCAGATGTAGGGTTGGAAGTAGGTGAGGAACTAGCGCAATGGGCCTCTGAAAGGTTGGATCTGCTGGGGAGGATGCCTCTTGCTCAAAGAGAGAAATCCCACTGGATCTGCAAGATAAAGAGGGCTGAGCTCTGTTCTCAGAAGAGTTTGTGCCCATTTGGGTGTCACTGGAAAGCGGCCACAGCTCCACCTTCATTATCAGACCGTCTCTCTGCCTGGGTGAGCTTCAGATAAGCTTCTTTCAGTCTCGCCCGTCACTCAGGAAGCCGCAAACTGGCACGCGGGGAAAGTGCTGGCAGAAGAGTCTCCTTCCTGGGGTTGGGATGGAAGAACATTCAGACATTTGTATCTATAGATCCTGTATCCACAGATTCAACCATCCACAGATTGAATATATATAATTTTAGAAATCCAAACAAAGTAAAGCTTGACTTTACTTATATAAAACATTGTTTCTCAACCTGGGGGTCGGGACCCCTGGGGGGGTCTCAAGGGGGAGACAGAGGGGTCGCCAAAGAGCATCAGAAAACACAGTATTTTCTGTTGGTCATGGGGGTTCAGTGTGGGAAGTTTGGCACAATTCCATCATTGGTGGAGTTCAGATTGCTCTTTGATTACAGGGGAATTATAAATCCCCAAAACTACAACTCCCAAATGTCAAGGTCTATTTCCCCCAAACTCTACCAGTGTCCACCTTTGGGCATATTGAGTGTCTGTGCCAAGTTTGGTCCTGATCCATCATTGTTTGAGCCCAAAGTGGTCCCTGGATGTAGGTGAACTACAACTCCAAAACTCAAGGTCAATGCCCACCAAACCCTTCCAGTGTTTTCTGTTGGTCATGGGAGTTCTGTCTGCCAAGTTTGGTTCAATTCCATCACTGGTGGAGTTCAAAATGCTCTTTGATAGTAGGTGAACTATAAATCCCAGCAACTACAACTCCCAAATATCAAGGTCTATCTATCAGTGTCCACATTTGGGCATATTGAGTATTTGTGCCAAGTTTAGTCCTGACCCATCATTGTTTGAGCCCAAAATGGTATCTGGATGTGGGTGAACTACAACTCCAAAACTCAAGGTCAATGCCCTTTATACCCTTCCAGTATTTTCTGTTGCTCATGGGAGTTCTGTGTGCCAAGTTTGGTTCAATTCCATCTTTGGTGAAGTTCAAAATGCTGTTTGATTGTAGATGAACTATAAATCCCAGCAAATGACAAAATCAATACCCTCCCCCAACCCCACCAGTATTCAAATTTAGGCGTATCGGGTATTTGTGCCAAATGTGGTCCAGTGAATGAAAATACAACCTGCATATCAAATATTTACATTACGATTTCATAATAGTAGTAAAATTACAGTTATGAAGTAACAAAGAAAAAAATTTCATGGCTGGGGGTCACCACAACATGAGGAACTGTATTAAGGGGTCGCGACATTAGGAAGGTTGAGAAACACTGATTTAAAACCTCCAAAATCAGGACAGTAAAGAAAAGCAACACCGAGAAAGCAGGGTATTTCCAGACAAGAACCAATCAGGGCCAGCTAACACTTCCAAACAAAGGGTTTATTTAACTGTGGAATGATATCCAGGGTGAAAGAAAGAACTCTTGTCTGCTTGAGGCAAGTGTGGGTGTTGCACTTGGCCACCTTGATTAGCATTGAATGGCCTTGCAGCTTCAAAGCCTGGCTGCTTCCTGTTGGGGGAATTCCAGACAGGAAACAACCAGGACCAGCTAACACCTCCCAACAAAGGAAAAAGCCTGGCTTTGAAGCTGCAATGCCGTTAAATGTTTGAGTCCACAGTGCTCTCTGGATGTAGGTGAACTACAACTCCAAAATTCAAGGTCAATGCCCACCAAACCCTTCCAGTATTTTCAGTTGCTCATGGGAGTTCTGTGTGCCACGTTTGGTTCAATTCAATCGTTGGTGTTCAAAATGCTCTTTGATTGTAGGTGAACTATAAATTCCAGCAACTACAACTCCCAAATGTCAAGGTCTATTTTCCCCAAACTCTACCAGTGTCCACATTTGGGCATATTGAGTGTTTGCGCCAAGTTTGGTCCTGATCCATCATTATTTGAGCCCAAAGTGGTCTCTGGATGTAGGTGAACTACAGCTCCCAGACTCAAGGTCAATGCTCACCAAAACCTTCCAGTATTTTCTGTTGCTCGTGGGAGTTCTGTGTGCCAAGTTTGGTTCAATTCCATCATTGATGGAGTTCAAAATGCTCTTTGATAGTCTGGAGCATTCTACATTCACATTTTCCTTACTACTACGCTTTCCCAATCAGCTTACGTCTCTAATGGGATCATGCCTTTTCCTTACTAGTTTCCATCTACTTACCGCAAACCAGTTTCGTTGGGTGAAATTCAATTATAGCCTCATACAAGTGACAAACATGCTCTTCCACCCACCCATAAAAGGCGGCCCCATTAATTTTCTCTTGGATATCATTATTCGGAGTTATTTAGTCCCATCAAGAAGCTTCACCAACTTCATTAGCTTCGCTCAGGTCGTTCAGGAATGTACCGATCGCTCAAAGCATGCATTCATTTCTTTGGGTAGTGACTCAGTGCCTCTTTACAATAGAATTTCTTGTGTAAATTGGAATTTAATTAGTTTCTGCAGATACTCATAGAATTCTAGAATTGGAAGAGACCTCCTGGGCCATCCAGTCCAACCCCGTTCTACCAAGAAGCAGGAATATTGCATTCAAATCACCCCTGACAGATGGCCATCCAGCCTCTGCTTAAAAGCTTCCAAAGAAGGAGCCTCCACCACACTCCCTCCGGGGCAGAGAGTTCCACTGCTGAATGGCTCTCACAGTCAGGAAGTTCTTCCTCATGTTCAGATGGAATCTCCTTCCTTGTAGTTTGAAGCCATTGCTCCATGTCCTAGTCTCCAGGAAAGCAGAAAACAAGCTTACTCCCTCCTCTCTATGATTTCCCCTTACATATTTATACATGGCCTTCATCATGTCTCCTCTCAGCCTTCTCTTCTTGAGGCTAAACATGCCCAGCTCTTTAAGCCGCTCCTCATAGGGCTTGTTCTCCAGACCCTTGATCATTTGAGTCGCCCTCCTCTGGACACATCCCAGCTTGTCAATATCTCTCTTCAATTGTGGTGCCCAGAATTGGACACAATATTCCAGGTGTGGTCTGACCAAAGCGGAAGAGAGAGGTAGCATGACTTCCCTAGATCTAGACACTAGGCTCCTATGGATGCAGGCTAAAATCCCATTGGGTTTTTTTGCTGCCATATCACATTGTTGGCTCATGTTTAACTTGTTGTCCACGAGGACTCCAAGACCTTTTTCACACGTACTGCTCCCAAGCCAGGCCTCCTCGTCCCCCATTCTGTATCTTTGTATTTCGTTTTTTTCTGCCTAAGTGGAGTATCTTGAATATGTCCCCGTTGAACTTCATTTTGTTAGTTTTGGCCCATCATCTCTCTAATCTGTCAAGATTGTTTTGAATCCTGCTCCTGTCCTCTGGAGTATTGGCTATCCCTCCCAATTTGGTGTCATCTGCAAACGTGATAATCCTGCCTTCTAACCCTTCATCCAAGTCATTAATAAAGATCCTGAGCAGGACCAGGCCCAGGACGGAACCCTGCTGATGGCACTCCACTCATCACTTCTTTCCAGGATGAAGAAGAAGCCTTGGGGAGAATCACCCTCTGGGTTCGTCCATTTAACCAATTACAGATCCATCTCACTGTAGTTTTGCCTAGCCCACATTGGACTAGTTTGTTTGTCAAGGGGGAACTTGTCAAAGGCCTTCCTGAAATACTGGGGTTCTACTGTGCCCAATTCCATGCTACAAATGGAGGTCCAGAGCAAGAAACTCTAGATGTTTGCTACTCAAGCCAAAGGTAAAAAAGGGAAAGGCTTCCCCTTGACGTCAGGTTTAGTCGTGTCCGACTCTGGGCGTTGGTGCTCACCTCCATTTCTAAGCCAAAGAGCCGGCGTTGTCCATAGACACCTCCAAGGTAATGTGGTCAGCATGACTGCATGGAGCACGTTACCTTCCCGCAGAAGCATTACCTATTGATCTACTCACATTTGCATCCTTTCAAACTGCTAGGTTGGCAGAAGCTGGGGCTAATAGCAGGAGCTCACCCTGCTCCCTGGATTCGAACTGCTGATCTTTCAGTCAGCAAGTTCAGCAGCTCAGCGGTTTAATCTTGACACATCAAGATCTCTGGGTCTATATTAAAGGTAAAGGTTTCTCCTGATGTTAAGTCTAGCTGTGTCTGACTCTGGGCGTTGGTGCTCACCTCCATTTCTAAGCCAAAGAGTCGGCGTTGTCCATAGACACCTCCAAGGTCATGTGGCCAGCATGACTGCATGGAGCTCTGTTACCTTCCCGCAGAAGCATTACCTATTGATCTACTCACATTTGCATCCTTTCAAACTGCTAGGTTGGCAGAAGCTGGGGCTAATAGCGGGAGCTCACCCTGCTCCCTGGATTCGAACTGCCGATCTTTCAGTCAGCAAGTTCAGCAGCTCAGCGGTTTAATCTTGACACATCAAGATCT
This sequence comes from Anolis sagrei, assembly GCF_037176765.1. NCBI lineage: Eukaryota > Metazoa > Chordata > Lepidosauria > Squamata > Anolidae > Anolis > Anolis sagrei. The sequence continues at coordinate 5,083,009 of NC_090027.1, forward strand.
CTGGGTCTATATTAAAGGTAAAGGTTTCTCCTGATGTTAAGTCTAGCTGTGTCCGACTCTGGGCGTTGGTGCTCACCTCCATTTCTAAGCCAAAGAGTCGGCGTTGTCCATAGACACCTCCAAGGTCATGTGGCCAGCATGACTGCATGGAGCTCTGTTACCTTCCCGCAGAAGCATTACCTATTGATCTACTCACATTTGCATCCTTTCGAACTGCTAGGTTGGCAGAAGCTGGGGCAAACAGTGGGAGCTCACCCTGCTCCCTGGATTCGAACTACCGATCTTTCAGTCAGCAAGTTCAGCAGCTCAGCGGTTTAATCTTGACACATCAAGATCTCTGGGTTTATATTAAAGGTAAAGGTTTCTCCTGACGTTAAGTCTAGCTGTGTACGACTCTGGGCGTTGGTGCTCGCCTCCATTTCTAAGCCGAAGAGCCAGCGTTGTCCATAGACACCTCCAAGGTAATGCGGTCAGCATGACTGCACGGAGCACCGTTACCTTCCCGCAGAAGCATTACCTATTGATATACTCACATTTGCATCCTTTCGAACTGCTAGGTTGGCAGAAGCTGGGGCTAACAGCAGGGGCTCACCCAGCTCTCTGGATTCGAGCCGCCAACCTTTCAATCAGCAAGTTCTTTGGTTGTATATCTTTGGTTGTTGCTGATGATGTCTGTTTTATTATTGTTATAATGTTGTTTAATGTTATCTTATACTGTTGTTATATTGGTATATGCTATGTTTTTAACAGGAGCCCCAGATGGTGCAGTGGGTTAAAGCGCTGAGTGCTGAGCATGTTGACCGAAAGGTCGCAGGTTCAATTCCGGGGAGCGGCGTGAGCTTCTGCGGTCAGCTCTAGCTTCTGCCAACCTAGCAGTTCGAAAACATGCAAATGTGAGTAGATCAATAGGTACCACTCCAGTGGGAAGGTAACTCTGCTCCATGCAATCATGAGCTTGGAGGTGTCTATGGACAACACTGGCTGTTCGGCTTAGAAATGGACATGAGCACCGCATCCCAGAGTTGGACACAACTGGACTTAATGTCAGGACAACCTTTACTTTACCTATGTTTTTAACTCTGTATGATTGGGCTTGGCCCCATGGAGGCGGAATATGAAAAATATTGTTGTTGTTGTTATTGTGGCCCTCCAGCATCTTGCTACCATCCCCATTGTTGTTACGTGCCTTCAAGTTCCTGACTATCATAGTTTTTCTTGGCAAGAGAGGGATTTGCCAATGTCTTCTCCTCGGGCTGAGAGAGTGTGACTTGTCCAAGATCACCCAGTAGGTTTTCCATGGCTGAGGAAAGATTCAAATCCTGGTCAAATGTTCAAATCACGACTACGCCAAGCTGGTTTCCACCCTTTCCCAATTTCCATTGCTGCTATTGTATGCCTTCAAGTCCTTTCTGAATTACCTGGTTACCTTACATAGCAAATTGCAATGGCAAGAAATTACTAACCTGGAGGTCTGTTCTGATTTACAGCAATCTCTTTGGTTGCCTCAGAGAAAAAAATGAAGCATGAATTATTTATAAATTATGTCTACACTAGGTATGAGCAAACCTGGGCCCTCCAGATGTTTTGGACTTCCAACTCCCACTGAAATCGAGGAGGAATTTAAAAGAGAAATCTCACCAAAGTTGAAGGAAGCGCCACCGAGATGATTTTATTACGATTCGGCTGAAAAGGATGCAAAGCAGCAATATTTCGCCAAGCTGAGCATAACATGTGTACAAATAAAAGCCATTTTAATACAGAAACAGTAGGCCTGTCGGTTTTAGTTCGTTAATTCGTTATTTCGTAATTAAATCGTTATTTTTACCATTTCCGAAGCGATTTCAAAACACATTTTCAAACCCGGAAGGGTTTAAAAATATCGAAACAGCAGCCCCATATATTTTACGAGCTTCAGCTCGTGTCGTTAATGGGATGGAGGCTGCTGTGCTGACTGAGTGCTGCTGCTGGTGCCTGGGAGCCAATCCGGCGCTCCCAAGCACCCCAGCAGTGCACCGTGGCAGAAGCCGATTGGATGGCGCGCGCGCGCTCACAAGCGGCCTCCGCGCGCCATCCGGCTCCGGCTTCTGCGCCCCCCTCCTCCTCCTCCTCCTCCTCCTCCTCCCAGCTGTGTTGCAGGAAGTGCTAGGAGGAGGAGGAGGAGGAGGGGGGGGCGCAGAAGCCGGAGCCGATTGGATGGCGCGCGGAGGCTGCTGAGGGCGCAGAAGCCGGAGCCGATTGGATGGCGCGCACGCGCTCACCTGAGGAGGAGGAGGAGGAGGGCGCAGGAGCCGGAGCCGGATGGCGCGCGGAGGCCGCTTGTGTGAGTTTTCAGGGCTGTATGTATGACCATGTTCCAGAAGCATTCTCTCCTGACATTTTGCCCACATCTATGGCAGGCATCCTCAGAGGTCTGTTGGAAACTAGGCAAATGGAGAGTTATATCATCTAATATTATGGAATGTCCAGGGTGGGAGAAATGAAAGCCATTCAATGCTAATCAAGGTGACCATTACTGCAACATTCACACTTCTAGGCCTGTTTGATCAAGAAAAAATTTGTTTCTAAAATGTTTTGTAAATATTTACGAAATTTCGTAAATAACAAAACATTTTTTTGGAAAGTTTTGTAAATATTTTAAATATCGAAACAAAAAAACACCCCAATTACGAATCGAATTTAGAAACAAATTTTTTCTTGATCAAACAGGCCTAAGAAACAGGGTTGTCAGTTTTGAATTTCCCGCTCCCCGCCCCTCTGCCGGCTTGACAGTGATTGGCTGGCTCCCTACAGCTGGGAGGAGGCTTGGCCGCCTCCTGACCGCCTGGGCCAATCACTGGGTTTCTGCCACCTCAGCGTCCTGACAAATCAGGAGAGATGAAGGCGGGACGAGAGGGAAACAATGGATTCTTGAGAGGATTATTGAAGATAGGAAATGTCCAAGCAGCCAGCGAGTCCTCAGGGCCTGCAAGCCAGCCTTTCCTATTGTCTTTGATTGGCTGTAATAAACGTTGATGTCTAGCAAGCCTGCCAGATCTGGATTTTCTGCGTGCTGAGATATAGAAACAATGAGGGAATTTTGGCTGAAGTTTCAGTAGAAGGAGATTTAAATGAGTAACAGATCAGGACAAAGGGTGGCTTTCCGAAGGCTAATAATAATAATAATAAAACTTTATTTGTACCCCGCTACCATCTCCCCAAGGGACTCGGTGTGGCTTACATGAGGCCGAGCCCACAACACAGCAATAACGAAAGCAAATACAACAATAATACAAGCAGTAAATAAAACTCATAACAGAAAATAAGCAATAAACATTAACAATAGCACGACGACATTTAAAAACTTATGGCTGGGCCAAATGTAATAATTAAAATTTAAAATATGCTGGACATGGCACGTAAAATATGATTAAGGTAGGATTTTCGGAAAGTGATGGGCATGCAAACAATCCTAGGTCATTAATAAAGTGCATTTAAGGACAGATTGCAGGGAGTTTCTTATTCTGGGAAGGCACATTGGAATAACCACGTTTTCAGACTCCTCCTAAAGACTGCCAAAGTTGGGGCATGCCTAGTGTCCTTAGGGAGTGAATTCCAGAGACGAGGGGCCACCACCGAGAAGGCCCTCTCCCTCGTCCCCACCAGTCGCACCTGTGACAGAGGTGGGAGTGCAAGCAGGACCTCTCCAGATGATCGGAGAGATCGTGTGGGTTCGTACACAGAAATGCGGTCACGCAGGTGGGCAGGTCTCAAACCGTTTAGGGCTTTGTAGGTAAGAACCTGCACCTTGAATTGGGACCGGAAAATGAATGGCAACCAGTGGAGCTCCTTAAACAGGAGGGTCCTATTAAGATATTATCATTAATGCCAAGCGACTGCCTCCCTTGGGGGGCGGGGGCAACTCCGAGGCCCAGGGGTCACGATCCATTGTTATTGTCCATGCAAGAAATGTCTTTTGATAAGGTTCTTTTTCAACTGAGGATTTCCTCCTTTCCAGGGTCACAGGAGTGGCTTCTTATATTTTTATACATTTTTTCAATAAAGGGGAATTAGGCAAAAAGGTCAGGAAAAGGTCAGGAAGAAATATAGAAATATCGAAATCATGATATAGAAAACATACCCACTTATCCCTCCCACCAGAATCCCATAGAAGTTCAAGAGAGCACATAAGTGTAAAGGGAGGTGGTTTCTCAGTAATAAATGTGCTACCTTCTGCTTACTTAGGCGACTTAGGCGATCCCTTGTAATCCGAGGATGATGGTCCTCCAAGTTCGGTGTCCTGGGGGTGGGTTCGTAGGTGGCTGTGGAGCCCTATTCTTGACCTGCATCTTCTTCCGTAGTGAGGGCATTGGTTTCCAGGTGGGAGGCGATGTCAATCGGGGTTGGCTTAATGTGCCTTCCTCTTGGCATGTTTCTCTCTTTCACCCTCCATTTGTGCCTCTTCACATTCTGCAGCACTGCTGGTCACAGCTGATCTCCAGCTGGAGCACTCAAGGACCAGGGCTTCCCAGTTCTCAGTGTCTATGCCAGAGTTTTCAAGATTGGCTTTGAGCCCATCTTTAAATATCTTTTCCTGTCCACCAACATTCTGTTTTCCGTTCTTGAGTTCGGAGTAGAGCAACTGCTTTGGGAGACAGTAGTCGGGCATCCGGACAACGTGGTCGGTCCAGCGGAGTTGATGGCGGAGGACCATTGCTTCAATGCTGGTGGTCTTTGCTTCTTCCAGCATGCTGATGTTTATCCGCCTGTCTTCCCAAGAGATTTGCAGGATTTTCCAGAGGCAGCACTGATGGAATCGTTCCAGGAGTTGCATGTGACGCCTGTAGACAGTCCACGTTTCTCAGGCGTATAAAAGGGTTGGGAGGACAATAGCTTGGTATCCCTACAGATGTCCTGGTTCTCAAACACTCTCTGCTTCATTCAGAAAAATGCTGCACTCACAGAGCTCAGGCGGTGTTGTATTTCGGTGTCGACGCTGACTTTGGTGGAGAGGTGGCTGCCAAGGGAGTGGAAATGATCAACATTTTCTCATGTTACACCATTAAGCTGTATCTCTGGCATTGGAAAGGGATTGGCTGGTGTCTGCTGGAAGAGCACTTTGGTTTTCTCGATGTTCAATGACAGGCCGAGCTTCTCGTATGCTTCTGCAAAGGTGTTTAGAGTGGCTTGTAGAGCTTCTTCTGAATGCGCACAGATGATGTTGTCATCAGCATACCTTCTGCTATATATGAAACATAGGGCATAAAACCTTGATTAAATGTACACTATATAATATGGGAAGGGTCCTTGTTGTTGTTAGTGTCTTGCAGGGGCGGCTCATCCATTATGCGAAGTAAGCGGTCGCAGAACACTTTTTTTGCCAGGGGCGCAGAGGCGCCTCTGTAAATGCCCCTCGACCGCCACTTGAGGAGTGCCCCCTCAGTCACAACAGCCCTAGCAGTCTGCGGGAACCTCGGCTTTCTTGCCTCGCTGCCGGGCGATCCTCTTCCCAAAGGGGCTGGGTCCTTGAGCCTCGCCTAGCCCCTCTTGTTCCTGCTCCACCCAGCCACCGAGTGCGCAAGCAGAGCCGGCACTCAATTGTTCTCCGCGTTCGATCCCTTCCCCATGACCAGCTCCCTTTCCCGATCCCCCGGCGCTCCACCCGCCTCCTCTCCTCCTCCTCTCCTCTCCCGGGTCCGGAGGCGTGTCTGAAGACCCCAGCGTGTGCACCAAAAGTCGCCTCTTCTCCTGACTTTCTCTTCAGCCATTGGGACCAAGAGAGAGGGAGAGAGAGAGCCCTCCGGCTGGAGGTATCTCATACCTCCGCTCCCTCCTTTGTTTTTGCGCCTGCCTTCAGGAAAGGTGGGCATCTCCACTTCTCTCTCTCTCTCTCTCTCTCTTGGTCCCCATGGCTGAGGAGAAAGTCAGGAGAAGAGGTGACTTTTGGTGCACACGCTGGGGTCTTCAGGCACGCCTCCGGACCCAAAGCGGGCCAGGCAAGGGAGCAAGTGCAGCAAGTGTAGTTACTGGGATGTATAGTTCACCTAAAATCAAAGAGCATTCTGAACTCCACCAATGATGGAATTCAACCAAATATGGCACGCAGAACTCCCACGACAAACAGAAAATATATATCAACGATTGGTTGGGGGGGGGGGCAAAATACTGTTTGCTTGCCGTTGAAAATTACCTAGGGCCGTCTCTGGTGTCTTGGCAAATTGACCAAGACTTAACCCTTATTATCCAGTCTGGTGTCCTTGTCCTTAGCAAAACTATAAGTTACTATCTTTTATTGGGGGGTCATGTTTGACTTCTCCACCATTCCTAACAGCCTCAGTGAGGGGGGAAAGGAAAGGGCCTGAGGCTGTTAGGAATTGTGGGAGTTGAAGTCCAAAACACCTGGAGGGCCAAAGTTTGCCCAGGCCTACTCTACACCTAGCAAAAATAAAAAAAAAAGACCAAGGCAGCATGCAAAATAAACTTTTTAGCCAAGGGAATATTCAATGGGTGCTTTGGAACATCTGGTGTCACCGCATTCCACAAGCCAATTGCAATAGAAATGCATTCACTCTTTGAAAAATTACATTATGCAACACAATTTGAAAAATGTCCTGTTCCTGGTTTGAAAGTATTGTTTCCTCTTTAATTTGAAAGTAGTTGTTCTACCCCAGAAATTTTGTTTTGGTGGCTGCCACAAACTAGGTTGAATTGGTTGAGATTTGAGCAAAATGTGCTGCAGGAGGTCCCGTAAAAACAAAGTATTTGCAGTTTAATATACTTTTCAGTGTTTCATGAGAGAAGCCTCCCACAAGGATGGTAAGACCTCAAACATCCAGACGTCCCTTGGGCAACATCCTTGCAGACAGCCAATTCTCCCACACCAGAAGTGACTTGCAGTTTCTCAAGTTGCCCCAGACACGGAAAAAAAAAGTTTTTATAGTAGAACCAATTAGGAAATGACATTTATAATTTAGGAATAAAAATTATAAAATTTCATCTGAGCATATAATGTTGACCAATGACCACCTATGGCAGTATTTATCAATCTTGGGTTCAGGATGTGAGGGGGTGTCAGAGGAGTTGCCAAAGGCCATCAGAAAATACAGTATTTTTATTGGTCATAGGGGTTCTGAGTGGGAAGTTTGGCCCAATTCTATCGTTGGTGGGGTTCAAAATGCTCTTTGATTGTAGGTGAACTATAAATCCCAGCAACCACAACTTTCAAATATCAAAGTCTATTTTCCCCCAACTCCGCCAGTGTTCACATTTAGGCATATTGAGTATTCATGCCAAGTTTGGTCTAGATCCATTATTGTTTGGCTCCACAGTCCTCTCTGGATGTAGGCGAACTACAACTCCAAAACTCAAGGTCAATGCCCACCAAACCCTTCCAGTATTTTCTGTTGATCATGGAAGTTCTGTCTGCCAAGCTTGGTTCAATTCCATCACTGGTGGAGTTCAGAATGCTCTTTGATTGTAGGTGAACTATAAATCCCAACAACTACAACTCCCAAATGTCAAGGTGTATTTTTCCCCAAACTCCACCAGTGTGCATATTGAGTATTCATGCCAAGTTTAGTCCAGATCAATCATTGTTTGAGTCCACAGTGCTCTCTGGATGTAGGTAAACTACAACTCCAAAACACAAGGTCAATGCCCACCAAACCCTCCCAGTATTTTCTGTTGGCCAAGGGTCTTCTGTATGCCAAGTGTGGTTCAGTTCCATCATTGGTGGAGTTCAGAATGCTCTTTGATTGCAGGTGAACTATAAATCCCAGCATCTACAACTCCCAAATGTCAAGGTCTATTTTACTCAAACTCCACCAGTGTTCACACTTGGGACATATTGAGTATTGGTGCCAAGTTTACTCCAGAGAAGGCTGAGAGGAGATATGATAGCCATGTGTAAATATGTGAGAGGAAGCCACAGGGAGGAAGGAGCAAGCTTGTTTTCTGCTTCCATGGAGATTAGGACACGGAACAATGGCTTCAAACTACAAGAAAGGATATTCCATCTGAACATGAGGAAAAACTTCCTGACTTTGAGAGCCGTTCAGCAGTGGAACTCTCTGCCCTGGAGTGTGGTGGAGGCTCCTTCTTTGGAAGCTTTTGAACAGAGGCTGGATGGCCATCTGTCAGGGGTGATTTGAATGCAATATTCCTGCTTCTTGGCAGAATGGGGTTGGACTGGATTGCCCATGAGGTCTCTTCCAACTCTTTGATTCTATGATTCTATATAATAATAATAATAATATTAATAATAATAATAATCCTTTATGTATACCCCGCTACCATCTCCCGGAGGACTCGGTGCGGCTTACAAGAGGCCAAGGCCCAATACATCAATAAAACAACACAGCAATACAGACAATAAATAAACTCATAAACAAAGCCATAAATAATAACAGTAACACCACGATGCATTAAAAATCTATGGCAGAGCCAAATGTACTAATTAAATTTTTAAAAATGCTGGGTATGACAAGGTGACATATAACTAGGATGGGTATTTGGAGAGAAATGGAGCGAGCACACAATCCTAGATCATTAGTAAAGTGTGTTTAGGGACATATTGCTGGGAGTTTCCTTATTCTGGGAAGGCACACTGGAACAACCACGTTTTCAGGCTCCTCTTAAAGACTGCCAGAGTTTGGGCATGCCTAATGTCCTTGGGGAGCGAGTTCCAGAGTCGAGGGGCCACCACCGAGAAGGCCCTCTCCCTCGTCCCCACCAATTGCGCTTGCGATGGAGGTAGGATTGTGAGCAGGGCCTCTCCAGATGAACGAAGAGATTGTGTGGGTTCGTACATGATTCACACACACACACACGTATATGACAGATATAGTATCATAGATTTGAAAGGAACCCCTAAAGAAGGACAATTATATGTTGCATGTTCCAGAGTAGGCAAACCAGACAATCTCCACATCAACACTGACAAAGAAACAACAATACTGTTTACCCACAAGCATAAAGAAATTGCATATATTAGAAACCAACACTTTCTTATTACTTTATTTTCCAGATCACCAGACTGGGCCACAGCAACGCCTGGCAGGGGACGGCTAGTAAATAAGTAAAATATTGTTATCTTCCAATGTATCTTCTTCCAATACTTCTTAACTCTTTTACAGTTTTGTAACCTATGATAGAGTGTATCTTTCTCTCTTCTCACATGTGTTATAATTGCTTTGTAATGTGTGGAGAGCACGAGGACATTGGAGATCTGTGGAGGAGGAGACAAGGTTTGAACGAATGCTGAAATCTCTCGCTGGACGTCAGCCATGAAATTGTGGGCTTTTATGTAAGACGCCTTTTGGAAATTCAGCAAGTCATGCTGAGTTTCCAAGGAGCGCAAGGCAGACACTGAGTCCTCTTCCACACAGCTGTACACAATCCACATTGAACTGGGTTATATGGCAGTGTGGACTCAGTTGATGCAATTGAAAGCAGATATTGTGCATTATCTGATTTGATAATTTGGGCCCCTTCCACACAGACGAACAAAATCCCACATTATCTGCTTTGAACAGGAATATATGGCAGTGTGGACTCAGAATATCAAGGCAGATAATCCACAATATCTGCTTTGAACTGGGTTATCGGAGTCCACACTGTCATATAACCCAGTTCAAAGCAGATAATATGGGATTTTATACAGCTGTGTGGAAGGGGCCATCAAGGCTGCTAATCCACAGTATATGTTTTGAAGTGGGTTAACTGAGTCCACTCTGCCATATAATCCACTTCAATGTGGGTTTTATACTGCTGTGTAGGTCTTAAGTCCTGCGTAGTATCTTTTTCCAGCAGAAGGGACATGGATGTCATGTTCTCATCATGTCATGGGACATGATGCATCTTATCTGTGTTTTGTAAACTGCTCTGAATGCCCAAGATAAGAGTGCACCTCCCACCAGCTTCCTCCATTAATAGTCACATTGGGAGAGTCTCCTCCTTCAGGCAAGTTCTTCAGATGTTGGACTCTTAAACAGCATCCTTCAACTGATTGATTGATGAAGTTCAATTCATTGATGGATTGACTGAGATTGATTGATGGAAACTGGAGGCCCACAGGTTCAAGAGAAAAGAGCCAGGCACAAAGTTCAACCTGGGGAGTGGGGTGTGTGTGTGTGTGTGTGTGATGCATCTGCACTATAGAATTATTCCAGTTTGACACCACTTTAAGGCTATGGGATATTTCTGAGGCACAAACTCAGGACCTTGAATAGGATGTGTACTTTTACAATGCCTTCAGCCTTGATGGCCAAAGAGTGATGGTGACAACCTCCTGGATTAAGCCACAGCGGTTAAAGTAGTGTCAAACTAGGTAAATTCCACAATCTAGGCACACTTCGAGGGCCCTTCCACACAGCCCTATATCCCAGAATGGGTTATAGGGCCATGTGGAAGGGCCCTGGGTTATCTGAGTCCACACTGCCATATATTCCCATTCAAAGTAGAGGAAGGCACGTCAAGCCAACCCTATGGATGTCCTGGTCTTCAAACACTCTGTGCTTCATTCAGAAAAAAGCTGCACTTGCAGAGCTCAGGCAGTGTTGTATTTCAGTCTCAATGTTGACGTCTGTAGACAGTCCATGTCTTGCAGGCGTATAGCAGGATTGGGAGGACAACAGCTTTATAAACAATCACTTTGGTATCCCTATGGATGTCTTGGTCCTCAAACACACTGTGCATCATTCGGAAGAATGCTGCACTTGCAGAGCTCAGTTGGTGTTGTATTTCAGGGTCAATGTTGACATCTGTGGATAGTCCATGTTTCGCAGGCTTATAGCAGGGTTGGGAGGACAATAGCTTTAAAAACAATCACCTTGGTATCCCTACAGATGTTGCGGTCCTGAAACACTCTGTGCTTCATTCGGAAAAATGCTCCACTCGCAGAGCTCAGGCAGTGTTGTATTACAGTCTCAATGTTGATGTCTGTAGATAGTCCACATCTCGCAGGCGTATAGCAGGGTTGGGAGGACAATAGCTTTATAAAAAAAGCACCTTGATATCCCTACGGATGTCCCAATCCTCAAACACTGTCTGCCTCATTCAGAAGAATGCTGCACTTACAGAGCTCAGGTGGTGTTGTATTTCAGTTTCATTGTTGACGTCTGTAGATTGTCCACGTTTTGCAGATGTAGAACAGGGTTGGGAGTACAATAGCTTTCTAAACAAACACCTTGGTCTCCCTACGGATGTCCTGGTCCTCAAACACTCTCTGCTTCATTCGGAAAAATGCTGCACTCGCAGAGCTCAGGTGGTGTTGTATTTCAGTGTCAACGTTGACTTTTGTGGAGAGGTGGCTGCCAAGGGAGTGGAAATAGTCAACATTTTCTAATGTTACACCATTAAGCTGTATTTCTGGCATTGGAGAGGGATTGGCTGGAACCACAGGTTGAGAACCACTGCTTTAGTTCATAAAGGTAAGGGACTGGTGTACCTGTGTCCACATGGGAGAATTATTTTATTTACGACATTTATATGCCCCCCCTTCTCACCCCGATGGGGACTCAGAGCGGCTTACAAGATATACATCCATACAATATATTATATTATTCGCATAGTACAATATCAGTATTATATATTACTATGTCGTATTATACTATTATATTGTAATATTATTAGCAATATTGTATTGTAATGCAATACAACTGTTTTGGTTCGCTCCTGACATGAATAATTAAATAAATTAGTCATATCACATGTAATATAAATATATAATTATAATATTATATTGTTAGTATTAGTATTATAGTGCATTACATTATAATATTATTAATGTTATATGTATATACTAGGCTTGGGCAATCCATGGTTCTAAATGGTTCTAAAGTACTTACAAAACTAAAGTTCTGGTGGTGAAAATTTCAGAACTCTAACAAAACTCTCAAAATTTCATAATAAATGGCAGTTCCTAATTGGTTCTGTCATTAAAATCACCAATAATGAAATAATAATTAAATTTTGAAAGTTTTGTTAGAGTTCTGAAATTTTCACCACCAGAACTTCAGTTTTGTAAGTACTTTAGAACCATTTAGAACCATGGATTGCCCAAGCCTAGTATATACAATATATTATATATTATATATATTTATATATTATTATATATATAATTATTAATATAGTACAGTAGACAAATTGGAATATATATAATTATTAACATAGCATATATATATATATATAATTTTTAACATAGCACAGGAGACAAATTAGAATATATATAATTATTAGCATAGCATATATATATATATATAAATATATAATTATTAACACAACACAGGAGACAAATTAAAATATATATAATTATTAACATAGCATATATATATATATATATATATATATATGATTATTAACACCACATATAATAATTCTTAACATAGCACAGGAGACAAATTAGAATATATATAATTCTTAACATAGCATATATATATATATATATATATATATATATATATGAGATTATTAACACAGCATATTATATATAGTGTGTATATATATATATATATATATATAATTCTTAACATAGCACAGTAGACAAATTAGAATATATATAATTATTAACATAGCATACATATATATTTATTATAAATTTTGGTGAATGAATTAGAACCAGACATCCTGAGGAGTGAGGTTGAATGGGCCTTAAGAAGCATTGCTAACAACAAGGCAGCAGGAGACGACGGGATCCCAGCTGAACTGTTTAAAATCTTAAAAGAGGATGCTGTCAAGGTGATGCATGCCATTTGCCAGCAAATATGGAAAACACAAGAATGGCCATCAGAATGGAAAAAATCAACTTATATCCCCATACCAAAAAAGGGAAATGTGAAAGACTGCTCAAACTTCCGTACAGTGGCCCTTATTTTTCATGCCAGGAAGGGAATGCTCAAGATTCTGCAAGGAAGACTCCAGTAATACATGGAGCGAGAGTTGCCAGACGTTCAAGCTGGGTTTAGAAAAGGCAGAGGAAACAGAGACCAGATTGCCAATATCCGCTGGAGAATGGAGAAAGGCAGGGAGTTTCAGAAAAACATCTACTTCTGCTTCATTGACTATTCTAAAGCCTTTGACTGTGTGGATCATAATAAATTGTGGCAAGTTCTTGGTGGGATGGGCATCCCAAGCCCCCTTCCCTCTCTCCTGAGGAATCTGTACAAGGACCAAGTAGCAACAGTAAGAACTGACCACGGAACCACAGACTGGTTCAAGATTGGGAAAGGCGTACGGCAAGGCTGCATACTCTCACCCAACCTTTTTAACTTGTATGCAGAACACATCATGCGATGTGCGGGGCTGGATGAATGCAAAGCTGGGGTGAAAATTGCTGGAAGAAACATTAACAACCTCAGATATGCAGATGACACCACTCTGATGGCCGAAAGCGAGGAGGAGCTGAGGAGCCTTTTAATCAAGGTGAAAGAAGAAAGCGCAAAAGCCGGGTTGCAGCTAAACGTCAAAAAAACCAAGATTATGGCAACAAGAATGATTGACAACTGGGAAATAGAGGGAGAAAATGTGGAGACCGTGACAGACTTTGTATTTCTAGGTGCAAAGATTACTGCAGATGCAGACTGTGGCCAGGAAATCAGAAGACGCTTCCTTCTTGGGAGGAGAGCAATGTCCAGTCTCGATAAAATAGTAAAGAATAGAGACACCAGACTGGCAACAAAGATCCATTGCCTAGTCAAAGCCATGGTCTTCCCTGTAGTCACCTACGGATGTGAGAGCTGGACCTTAGGGAAGGCTGAGCGAAGGAAGATCGATGCTTTTGAGCTGTGGTGTTGGAGGAAAGTGCTGAGAGTGCCTTGGACTGCGAGAAGATCCAACCAGTCCATCCTCCAGGAAATAAAGCCCGACTGCTCATTGGAGGGAAGGAGACTAGAGACAAAGTGGAAGTCCTTTGGCCACATCATGAGGAGACAGCAAAGCCTAGAGAAGACAATGATGCTGGGGAAAGTGGAAGGTAAAAGGAAGAGGGGCCGACCAAGGGCAAGATAGATGGATGGCATCCTTGAAGGGACTGGACTGACCTTGAAGGAGCTGGGGGTGGTGACGGCCGACAGGGAGCTCTGGCGTGGGCTGGTCCATGAGGTCACAAAGAGTCGGAGACGACTGAACGAATGAACAACAACAACAACAAATATATATAATTATTAACATAGCTGAGGAGACAAATTAGAATATATATAATTATTAACATAGCATATATATATATATATATATATATATATATATATATATATATATATATGTTGTTGTTCATTCGTTCAGTCGTCTCCGACTCTTCGTGACCTCATGGACCAGCCCACGCCAGAGCTCCCTGTCGGCCGTTACCACCCCCAGCTCCCTCAAGGTCAGTCCAGTCACTTCAAGGATGCATATATATATATATATAATAATAATAATATATATAATTATTAACATAGCACAGGAGGCAAATTAGAATATATATAATTATTAACATAGCATATAATATATATATAATTATTAACATAGCACAGGAGACAAATCATAATACATATAACTATTAACATAGCAGAGGAGACAACTTATAGCAATTGGACAGGGCTTTGGCTCAATACTGTTGGAATTCTGGGAGTTGTAGTCCTGGAGAGAGGGTACTGCCTTGTCTGTGTGCCACGAAAGAACTCCAAATCCCAGAATCCCACGGGCATCGAGTCCTGTCAGTCCAAAAGTGCCCTGAGTCTTCCAGAGCGGCGAGTGCCGGCCAGTCCGCATCTCCTCTTCCCGCGCGCCGCAGATCCTTGCGCCTCCGCTTCCTCGCGCTCGGTTCGGCCTGTCCATCAAAAGCCTCCTCACCGCCTCTTCAGTGGTCTCAATGCGCGGCGGGGGCAGAGCGACGCGGCAGGGGACCAATGGCGGCGTGGGCGCTGCTCCTCCGTGCCTTCCGATTGGTCCGTTGGGTCCCGGTGGGCGGGGTTTGGAGAAGTGAACTTTCTTCCCTCTGGGGTTCCCTCACAGTGTGTGTGGGACGGAGGCGCGCGCGCGGCGGCGGATGGAGCTGAGGTGCGGCGTGGAGGCCGCGGCCATGACGGCAGTGCCGTCGCCCCCCGCCGAGGCCAGCCCGGGGCCGGCCTCTCCTCCTTCTCCCTCCTCCGAGGGCTGCGGGGAGGCGGAGTACGAGAGCCTGCCCACCGGCGCCTCCCTGGGCACGCACATGACGGCCGGGGCGGTGGCTGGCATCCTCGAGCACACCGTCATGTACCCCGTGGACTCCGTCAAGGTGAGCAGGGAGACCAAGAGGGGGCCGCCGGGCCCTCCACGCAGGAGGATTAGCGCGGGTTGGCCCCGCTTGGCAGCCCTTGAGGTGTGGAGTCTGGCAGGGAAGGAGGGAGACCTTGCCAAACTACATCTCCCAGGATTCCATAGCATATGTGATTTAGCTGGGATTCTGGGAGGTGTAGTCTAGCCTCCTTTGGGCCTCACCAAACTGCAACTCCCTCCATTCCATACCATTAAGCTATTCTGTAACTGGGATCCTGGGAGTTGTAGTTTGGACTCTGCCTTGATTTAGCCTCCTTTGGGCCACACCAAACTACAACTCCCTCCATTCCACACCATTAAGATATTCTGTAACTTCAGTGATTTAGCTGGGATCCTGGGAGTTGTAGTTTGGCCTCCTCTGGCCCCCACTAAACTACAACTCCCTGCATTACTTAGCATTGAGCTATTCTATACCTGCCATGATTTAGCTGGGATCCTGGGAGTTGTAGTTTGGCCTCCTCTGGGCCTCACCAAACTACAACTCCCTGCATTCCATAGCATTCAGCTATTCTGTAACTGCCATGATTTAGCTGGGATCCTGGGAGTTGTAGTTTAGTCTCCTCTGACCCCCACCAAACTACAACTCCCTGCAATCCACAGCATTGAACTATTCTGTAACTGCAATGATTTAGTTGGGATCTTGGGAGTTGTAGTTTGCCCTCTTCTGGCCCCCACCAAACTACAACTCCCTCCATTGCATAGCATTGAGCTGTTCTGTACCTGCCATGATTTAGCTGGGATCCTGGGAGTTGTAGTTTAGCCTCCTCTGGGCCCCAGTGAACTACAACTCCCTCCATTGCATAGCATTGAGCTGTTCTGTACCTGCCATGATTTAGCTGGGATCCTGGGAGTTGTAGTTTGGCCTTCTCTGGCCTCCACAAAACTACAACTCCCTGTATTCCACAGCATTGAGCTATTCTGTAACTGCCATGATTTAGCCTCCTCTGGGCCTCACCAAACTACAACTCCCTCCATTCCACAGCATTAAGCTATTCTGTAACTTCAGTGATTTAGCTCGGATCCTGGGAGTTGTAGTTTGGCCTCCTCTGGCCCCTGTCAAACTACAATCCCCTGCATTCAATGCTGGGCCTCACCAAACTACAACTCCCTCTATTCCACAGCATTGAGCTATTCTGTAACTTCAGTGAATTACCTGGGATCCTGGGAGTTGTATTTGGCCTCCTCTGGCCTCCAGAAAACTACAACTCCCTACATTTCATAGCATTGAGCTATTTTGTAACTGCCTTGATTTAGTTTGGATCCTGGGAGTTGTAGTTTGGCCACCTCTGGGCCTCACCAAACTACAACTCTCTGCATTCCCAAGCATTGAGCTATTCTGTAACTGCCATGATTTAGGTGGGATTCTGGGGGTTGTAGTTTAACCTCCTCTGGGACTCACCAAACTGCAACTCCCTGCATTCCATAGCATTGAGCTATTCTGTAACTGCTATGATTTAGCTGGGATCCTGGGAGTTGTAGTTTAGCCTCCTCTGGGCGCCAGTGAACTACAACTTCCTGCATTGCATAGCATTGAGCTATTTTATAACTGCCATGAGTTGTAGTTTGGCCTCCTCTGGGCCTCACCAAACTGCAACTCCCTGCATTCCATAGCATTGAGCTATTCTGTAACTGCCATAATTGAGTTGGGATCCTGGGAGTTGTAGTTTGGCCTCTTCTGGGCTTTGCCAAACTACAACTCCCTGCATTCCATAGCATTGAGCTGTTCTGTACCTGCCATGACTTAGCTGGGATCCTGGGAGTTGTAGTTTGCCCTCTTCTGGCCCCCACCAAACTACAACTCCCTCCATTGCATAGCATTGAGCTATTCTGTACATGCCATGATTTAGCTGGGATCCTTTGAGTTGTAGTTTGGTCGCCTCTGGGCCTCACCAAACTATAATTCCCTGCATTGCATAGCATTGAGCTATTTTATAACTGCCATGAGTTGTAGTTTGGCCTCCTCTGCCCCCCACTAAACTACAACTCCCTGCATTACATAGCATTGAGCTATTCTGTAACTGCCATGATTTAGCTGGGATCCTGGGAGTTGTAGTTTGGCCTCCTCTTGGCCTCACCAAACTACAACTCCCTGCATTGCATAGCATTGAGCTATTCTGTACCTGCCATGATTTAGCTGGGATCCTGGGAGTTGTAGTTTGGCATCCTCTGGGCTTCACCAAACTACAACTCCCTGCATTCCATAGCATTGCACTATTCTGTAACTGCCATGGCTTAGTTGAGATCCTGGGAGTTGTAGTTTGGCCACCTCTGGGCCTCACCAAGCTACAACTCCCCCAAGTTTTTGGTCTTTATCGGTCATTGTTGGGGGCCACAGTGGTCTGTGGCAACCGAAGGGATCGAAAGTACTACAAATCCCATCATCCGTTGTCCATCTTCTCCCAAACCTCCCCAGGATGTAAAGGGAGTCATGGGGGTTATGTGTTCCAAGTATGGTCCAGGTCCATCGCTCGTGTAGGTCACAGTGGGCTGTGACAGTGGCAGCCAATCAGAAAGTGCTCACATACAGCCCACATATATACAAGCAAACGTACAAACATACAAACATTCACTTTTATTATGTATATAGATATAGATGGATTTATTTACTAGCCACCCCCTGACACGCGTTGCTGTGGCCCAGTCTGTGTATATGTGTGTATATATTTATGTATATGTGTATATATGTGTGTTTTCACATATTATATATATATATATATATATATATATATATATATATATGTATGGTTTTGCACGTGCGTTGTAATGTTTTGGTTTTTTTAAACTTTTTAAGTCTCTTCTGCTATGCTTTTCAGTGTTTTTATGAGTAATGGTCACTCGCTGGCCTGATAGGTGTATTGTGTTCAAATTTGGTGTCAATTCCAAATTTGGTGTCAATTCATCTAGTGGTTTTTGAGTTATGTTAATCCCACAAACGAACATTACATTTTTATTTATATAGACTGTATTTGTATACCACCTTTCTCAGCCCGCAGGCGACTCAAGGCGGTTAACAGGGCAAAATTCAATGCTTACAATGTCTTAAATACAATTAAAAACATAACCTATAATAAAAACTAAACAAATCAATCTATAAATAAAAACGTAATGTTCGTTTGTGGGATTAACAGAACTCAAAAACTACTGGACAAATTGGCACCAAATTTGGACACAATATACGTATCGGGCCAACGAGTGACCATCACGCATAGAAACACTGAAAAACACAGCAGAAGGGACTAAAAAAATACAATAAACAAAAAATACATTACAATGCATGTGTAAAACCACATATACACAAATATTTACACACAAAACACATACACAGACTGGGCCACAGCAACATGTAGCAGGGGATGGCTACTAAAATATAAATATACCCTAGAGAAGTGGGCTAGTTGTCATTATATTAGGGCTACTTCTTATCTTCTCCCCCAATTGCGTGATTCCGGGGGGGGGGGGGGGATTCCCTGTTTGCAAAATGCAATAAACTGGGAGTTTTGTAAGTGTTTTTCAGAGGTGACATAAGAGCAGGTTTCCAGTCTTGCAGAAGCATTCAAAGAAGTCATCTTTGGCTAGACCAGGCATAGGCAGACTTCGGCCCTTCAGGTGTTTTGGACTTCAACTCACACAATTCCTAACAGCCTATCGGCTGTTAGGAATTGTGGGAATTGAAGTCCAAAACACCTGGAGGACCGAAGTCTGCCCATGCATGTGCTAGACAGCTTGAAACCATTGCTCGAGTCAGTGATTGCAAAACAGTGCAGCCTGCTTTGCTTTTGGGAAATGTAGTGCAAGAAAAAAACCCCCAAGTGCAGCTTGAGTTTCCTTTCTTCAAAATGCATGGGACTAGATGTTCTTGGAATTTTTTTTTTTGGGGGGGGAGAGGTATTTGCATATACTTTAATAATAATAATAATAATAATAATAATAATAATAATAATAATAATAATAATATCTTTATTTCTCCCTATGGGGACTCAAGGTGCCTAACAATAATAATAATAATAATAATAATAATAATAATATAACAACAACAACAAACATTGTCAAAATCACGATCTGTCAACTGCAAAAGGCCACCTGACTTGGATCTGCACGCATCATTCGAAAATATATCACACAGTCATAGATGCTTGGGAAGTGTTCGACTTGTGATTTTGTGATTTTGTGATATGAAATCCAGCATATAGATCTCGTTTGCTGTGACATACTGTGCTTTTGTGTCAGTAAAATAATAGTCCAGTCCAATCCAGTAAGCCTTTATTGGTATATACATAGCACAAAAAGGTATAAAATACAGTACAAGCCATAGAAAAGGGAACTGAAGTAAAATAATAGTAATAATAGTAATAATAAAGACACAGTATGAGGATTTAAAGATCGAACTGCGAAGACTCTGCACAAGACTCACCACAAGGTGGTCCCAGTGGTGATCGCACACTGGGTGTAGTGCTTAAAGACCTTGGCCTGCACTTAAATACAATCGGTGCTGACAAAATTACCACCTTACTGGGATCTGCACTCATGATTCGCCGATACATCTCACAGTCCTAGACACATGGGAAGTGTCCAATGTGTGATCCAATACAACAGCCAGCAGAATGATCTTGTTTGTTGTGTATTCATCTTGTTGTGTTTCAAGTAATAATAATGATAATAATAATAATAATAATAATAATAAGAGCAATCTAGGGGCCGTGCAGTCCAACTACCTTCTGCCTTGCAGGAAATGCACAAAGCCCCCCGATATTATTATTGCAAAGGCCACCCAGCCTTTGCAACAACAACAACAACAACAACAACAACTTTATTTTTGTACCTTGCCTCCATCTCCCCAAAGGGATTCTGTGTGCCTAAAACAATGCATGAAATACAAAATAAAACCAATAGCATATAAAACAATAATTTAAACTCAACCGCGCCCAATAACCTGTGGTGAGAACTGTTGGAAAACATGGCCAACCGTAAACCAGAACAAGGGAATGGGATAGTGCAAGTCGTAGCTAATGAACAAGGACATGGGCATCTATCCACACTTCTTTCTAAGCTTTTTTCCCATTGAAGGGTTAGCACTGTGACTGTTGTTTCCACAGGGCTTTGTTTTGGTCATCCTCGGGTTCTCAGGTTGGCAGCACGCATGTCTTTGTTGATGGTGTCCATCTTTTCTTTGGCTGTCCGCATCGTCGTCATCCTGCAATCTCCAAATGTAGAGTTGTTTGTGCTCCTGATGTTGGTTGTCTTCTCATTACATGACCCAACCACCGTAGTATTGCTTCCTGCATTTTCTTGCCAATCTATTCTCAGTCTTTGACAGATGTCATCATTTGGCACATGGTTGAGAACTGTCAAGTCAAGTCACAGCATTTTCATTTTCATTGTGTTTAGGGCTTGTTCATGCTTCTTTGTTGCTAGCCAGTACTCTGCCCCATAGAAGGAGGGCTACTGGGTGAACAACTGTAGTGTAGATCTTAGCCTTGAGTTGTTCAGGCATTTTTGAGTCACACAGAATGCCAGTAGTTTGCTGCCATTTCAACCAGGCATTGTGTCATCTATGGAGACCAGTGACTCTAGATTTTTAAATTGGGTGGCCTTCTTTAGTGCTTGATTAGTGCTTTAGTGCTTGATTATTATTCTTACTGTGATTAAGGTGACTAACATCTAGCCCCGTGATGGCGAACCTATGACACGCGTGTCAGTACTGACACGCGTAACCATTTCTACTTAAATATGTAACTCCTTAATATTTAGGAAACATTTCAAAAATATTTAATTATTAATATTTAGGTAACGTTGCAAAATAATATTGGTTTATTTAATTATTAAGTAAACAAATATTATTTTGCATTGTTTCCTAAATATTAAGGAGTTACATATTTAAATTAAAATTAAATGATAAATAATATTACTTTGCTATATGACTCAAATATTTCAGAATGGTAAAGTGAATTTTAATTTGACGTTTAATTTAATGCATTTTAAATACTTTTAATATATGCCTTTATATATATATATATATGAATGAAATGGTAAATTAAATATTAAAATATTATTTTGCAATGTTACTTTATTATTATTGCATTATTATTATTAGAAATACATTAAACAGCATATTAAATGCTAAAAATACATTTAAATTAAATTAAAAATAAATAATATTTTGTTGGCTTTTTAAAATTATATTTTTATTAAACACTCCAAAAAGGATATTATTTACACAAAGAGAGGTAGAGCAACACGATAAGAGAGAACTGGGAATTACAATTATATATTTTTCGTTATTTAAACTAAATATTGCGAAATTGTGGTTTTTTTCTTGAAGTGACACCTGAATTATGCTCGGTTTTTTGGTGAATTTTGACACACCGCGCTCAAAAGGTTGCCCATCGCTGATCTAGCCACACTAAACAATTTAAAAAGAGAAATAAAAAGTTTAAAAAACAATGAAATAATAACAGTTTGGTAAAAAACAGAATTAAAATGGCCTTTAAAGCTCATATCCACCCCAATCCCACTGGCCCTCCCCTGAGCCTCCCCTTACCCTTCCCCAAAGGCCTGTTGGCAGAGGAAGGTCTTGACCTGCTTATGGAAAGAAGGCCAGCAGGGATGGGGCCATTCTGGTTTCTCTTGAGAGGTAGTTCCACAGTCTGGGAGCAGACACTGAAAGGCCCTCTCTCGTGTTCCCACCAAGTGTGCTTGAGCGGGTAGTGGGAGCGAGAGAAGGCCCTCCCCAATAGATCGTAGATGTCTCCCAAGTTCATAGAAAGGAATGCGGTCCTTCGGATAACCTGGACCAGAGCCATATAGGCCTTTGTAGGTCAAAACCAGCACTTTGAATTGTGCTCGGAAATGTGTTGGCAGCCGGTGGAGCTGTCGCAACAGAGGAGTTGCATGTTCTCTTTAGCCAGCCCCAGTTAGCTGTGTGACTCTTTGGACCATCCAAAGTTTCCAAGCATTTTTCAAAGGCAGCTCCATTTGCAGCGCATTACAGTAGTCCAACCGGGATATAACCAAGGCATGTACCACCGTGTCCAGATCTGACTTCTACAGGAATGGGCACAGTTGACACACTAGCTTTAACTGTGGAAAAGCACTCCAGGTCACTGCTGATACCAGGACCTCCAAGTGCAGAGCCGAATCCAGGAGTAACCCCAAACTGAGAACCTGTGTTTTCGGCGGGGGCGGGGTAACCCCATTTAACTCAGGCTAACTCCCTATTCCCATATCTGTCTCACTAGGATCACCTCTGTCTTGTCTGGATTAAGCTTTTAAGTATAGCTTGCAAATGGGACCCAAGTCTCAACACGAAATTAATTTATGTTTCATAGACGCCTTATACAGATAGCCTGAAGGTCGTTTTATGCGCCCTATTATTAATGCTTTTTGTGGACGAAAGAAAGTTGGTGTCCATTGCACTGTCAGAAAGTAAAGATATCACTTTCTCAGCCATCTATGCGAACGATTTTGGATTTGAAGTATTTTGGGTTTTGGAATTCCAAATAAGGGATGCTCAACCTGTATAGGAAATAACTGACAGCTGTCTTCCACTTGAGGAGAGTCTCTCATGCTTCTCTTTCCTGGCTCAGCGTAATCGGCTTTATTGTGACCTCAAATAGCCCACCTGTGTCTTTTATGTTTTCGTTCCCTTCCCCATGTAACTTTATTTCTTCTTTGTGGGCTTGATACCCTCATAGATATGGGTATTACATATGAACTGCTACCTGTGACAACATTTATGAAAGGAGACTCCTTGGTTATCTTGCTTTTCTTTTTATTAATATGATGTTTAGAAGTCTTTATGTATTCAGTGCCATTGTTGAACTTACTTGCATCCTCGTTCGATTTACACCCCACATCCTTTACACCTCACAGTCTCCATCCTTAAGTGATGTGGCAAGTGACACCAACTATACTATTGAAAATATGTGAGTCTCTGAAAAGGAAGGTAATACTCATTTGTGTGAGGGCATTGATGACCCCTGGGAGAACCACAATTACAGGTAAACAACCTGTTCTTATTTATGTATTATAACTTGTAAGGCTGCTGTAGTTACTACTATTACTATTACTGGAGTAGGATGAGGGTTGAGGTGAAGAGGTAATGACAGACTAGAGCTTCATTCCTTGGCACCAATGATGCAGGAAGTGTGGCATTTCGCAACCAAAGTAAGCAGGCTTTCAGCCCAATTCATCTAGGGCTTTTAACTCCTTGTGTTTCTTTACTCACTGCAGCAGTGCTGTAAAAATCCCTGGGGAAGTGACGGGAGGTTCTCTTTTGTGAGAAAGTGAGGACCGTGGATTTAGCCGCTGATGCATTATGGCTGATTGGTATTTTCCGCAACAGAGATTACAACTGGCCCATTCTACCCAGAATATATACATGCATTTATAATAAATCAGACCCATTATACTCAAATCATTGTGGTATAATGGTTTGAGTATTGGACTAGGGCAGTAATTCTCAGACTGTCCTCCTTGAGGTGTTTTGGACTTCCGCTCCCAGAAATCCCAGCCAGCTTACTAGCTGTTTGGGATTGTGGGAACTGTAGTCCAAAACATATGGAGGAGCTCAGTTTGACAACCACTGGACTAGGAGGCCAGGATTCAAATCCCAGCTTCGCCAAGGAAGTCACTTGGGTGACTTTGGGCAAGTCCAATTCTCAGCCTCAGAGGAATGCAAATAAACCCCCTTTGGAACAAATTGTGCCTAGAAACCCCCATGATAGTTTTGTCCTAGAGTCAACCAGAAATTACTTGAAGGCACATAGTAAGTTATTCATAATAAATTAGCTTGTTTTACATAGAAATCATTGACTTAGGAAACCAGCAATATATACAAAAATATTAAAATAGACCTGCTTAGCAAAAGAGAACAAATGAGCAGAGGAAAAAATAATTCAGTCCACAAGCCTTCATCAAATCTTGAGCATACTTAAGTTGTATATTTGGGACTTGATTTAGATTTCTGACTCTTTAATAATAATAATAATAATAATAATAATAATAATAAGTAGTAGTAGTAGTAGTACATGGTGTGTACTTGGATGGGATACTGCTAACAAATACTAGGTCCTGCAAGCTATATTTCAGAGGAAGGAAGTGGCAAAATCATCTCTTTGAGTATTCTTTTCCTAAGAAGCCTCAAGGAAATTCATGGGGTTCCCATACGTAGACAAGATATCTTGAAGGAGAAGGTGCACACAAACACACACACATGATTTATAAATTAATACCTGTTTAGTATTTGTGGAGAAACCATTGCCCTTTCAAGTGCAGCATGTTGCATTGTATGGGTTATAGTGGTTCCATCATCCTCAGCCAGCAGATTGCCTGTTCTGGGAATCACAGAGCTGTATTCCCTGTAGTAACCTACGGATGTGAGAGCTGGACCTTAGGGAAGGCTGAGCGAAGGAAGAGAGATGCTTTTGAACTGTGGTGTTGGAGGAAAGTTCTGAGAGTGCCTTGGACTGCGAGAAGATCCAACCAGTCCATCCTCCAGGAAATAAAGCCTGACTGCTCATTGGAGGGAAGGGGACTAGAGACAAAGTGGAAGTCCTTTGGCCACATCATGAGGAGACAGCAAAGCCTAGAGAAGACAATGATGCTGGGGAAAGTGGAAGGCAAAAGGAAGAGGGGCCGACCAAGGGAAAGAGGGATGGATGGCATCCTTGAAGTGACTGGACTGACCTTGAAGGAGCTGGGGGTGGTGACTGCCGACAGGGAGCTCTGGCGTGGGCTGGTCCATGAGGTCACGAAGAATCGGAGACGACTGAACAAATGAACAACAACAATTTGAATACACTGGGAAGGCACTGAGTTTTGGAAGGTATTAATTTGGTTGAACAGTTGAGCTGCATAGTTTTCTTTCCTGCTTTGTCATTTCAAAGAGTGATACCTGTGACCAAAGCTATTTAAATTTTCTTTTATAAACCCTGAAAATTAGGTTGTTGTCCTTTCATTAATCCAAGGTGGGCCAAAAAAAGATGCCCCATCACGAGTTTAAATGCATATTAAGCAATCTGAGTTATTTTGTATGTTCAGCAGAGAAACCTAACAAGCAATCTTTCATGCCACTGGCAACAAGATACTGGCAGTATCTGCCCCTTCATGTCTTACAGAAGCAGTTTCCTTCATTCTGCCTAATGGTATGGCTGGCCCTGTCTGCTGTGTCCAGCAGCACTAGACTTTACCTGGCATTATTGTACTGAAGGCAGTGTTATTACAGCGAAGCCACTTTCTCCTATTTCTTGATATTCAGTGTTTGATGTGTTTTCATATGCTGTTAGGTTTGGTTTTACCCTGACATTAAGTCCAGTCGTGTCTGACTTTGGGGGTTGGTGCTCATCTCCATTTCTAAGCCAAAGAGCTGGCGTTGTCCGTAGACACCTCCAAGGTCATGTGGCCGGCATGACTGCATGCAGTGCCGTTACCCTCCCACCGGAGCGGCACCTATTGATCTACTCACATTTGCATGGTTGGCAGGAGCTGGGGCTGACAGTGGAAGCTCACGCCGCTCCCCGGACTTGAACCTGCAACCTTTTCAGTCAACAAGCTCAGCAGCTCAGTGGTTTAACTCACTGCGCCACCTGGTTAATTGCACCAGGGGAATTGTGCTGTTAGTACAATTCTAAACATGTCCACTCCTGTTTTGTTCCTTTCGATCAAGTACGTATGCAGGTGATTGCAGATGCAATTCACCCATTTGAACATAGCATCTGATACTAACTAGGACTCACTGTGAAATGTTGCAGCAAATACCAAACAATGCTGGATATATACATTGAATAGATGGTCACATCAGATGGATCCTTTTATTTTTCAGTTTAGTCTGGGCTGCCTAGCATCTAATGAATGGTCAGATGCTCCATTCAATTTACTTCACCAATCCCTTGATTAATTTTAGTCTTGGTTGTACATGCGTTTGCAAGTTGTAACTACTTCTGCAGTAGTTAATGTGAGAAGCATGCAGAAGCCTGGGTGGGTAATGCAGAATAAACTTGACTTGACATGAAAATGTGAGAGTTTGCTTTTTGGCACTTCATTGCAAAAACAGTCGGTCAGCGAGTGTTAATTGTATCAGATAACACCATGGGTGCATGTCTGGCACCATGGCTTTTGTGGACAAAAATGTGGCAATGTACTTTTTGTATATGTTGGGAAATGCACTCTATTCTGCACGAAGATAACATGTGCTACTTGGCAAATGTGCTTGAGAGAGAAGGAGAATATAGGGGTCCTCACCCCTCTTATGTAGCTAGGTAGAGATGCCCAATTTTAGTAATTTTCATCCAGCTTCGTAGGTGCTTCCATAGCATTACTTAGAAATAATGTTATGTACACATCCTTGTTCTGGTATCTTCTGTAGAAGAGTATCCTAAATATCAGAGAATGTGATCCATACCGCTGTAAGAGAGATTGGTGTATTTATCATATTTGCCATTGTCATGTATGTAGTTGACCATTATATGGCATCTTCCCAACTCTTGGTTGACTGTTCTGCCTGGAAGGTTACAGGTCCTGATCAGAATAACGAAAATGTTTAATTATGTTAGGATCTAGCTATAGCATTTTAGAAATATTGTAGGGTCTTTTTTGTGTGTGCAACAATCACATTTCAGAATATGAAAGATCTCTAGGTGATTGGTTGGAAAACCAGTTGCCTAGATTGTTTAGACTACAACTACTATCTGTAATAAGTACCATGGCAGACTTTAGGATTATTGGAGTTGGCAGCTCTGCACATTTGGAGGATCCATGGTTGCCCACCGTGATGTAAACAATTTTGGTCAGGGTAGAGAACTTTTGATTCTGTAGAAGTTGTGGCCTACAATGCCCATCATGGACAATGACATTTTTAATGTAAGATTCTGGAGGGACAGAGATTTACCTTTTTTTCTCTGGGACATGTGTGTGAAGCTGAACTGAATCTAAAGATACTTCTGGTTCGTGGAAGAGCCACAAGAGATTAGAAATAATTTAGATATTGTGGATTTCTATCAGAGGAGCAGGTGGCGTAATAAATCTGAGAATGTGGTATTACAGAGGTCGGAGTACAACTTCACACTCTCCCTTTGCAGCTTCTACTGTTACGAGGAAGAGACGGTTTTCCTATTGAAGTGTCAGCTTAATTAACTAGGTTTGTGCAATCAGATAATGAACCTGTTTGACCTCTTTGCAACGTGGATTAAGCACATTAAGCTGTTATGAGAAGGGAGAGATAGTAACATTGAGAAGCAATAGTGCTGGTTGCTGGGTGTCGGACCTTTTTTCTTGCAATTTTTTAAAGGATGATAATATTAATAAAGTCCTGGGGAGCCCTAAAGGATGGTTGTATGCATTTAATTCAAAGTGTCTAGAAAGAGTTAAAAGTTTATCCATCCTTGATTTACTAATGTTGAGGTCTGAGCACAGCCAGGCATGTGATTTCCAGCAAAAGGACAGTATTGAATTGCACACAATCCAAGGTATTGTACATAATATCTAGGGAGAAGTGACGGCTTGCAAAATTTAAAGGAAGTTTCCTATATCTCCCCGCCCCCTCCCCAAACTAATGAACTCAAATTGTTTCCTCGAAGGCTGAAGCAAGTTTCTTTGCCTTAGCAAACCACATCCAGATGGCTTATAGAAGGACATAAACTATTTTTAAGCTCTCTCTTCAATTTTTCCAACATGGAGATTAGGCAGGTTTAAGAGATTAGAGACCTATAAAGTGGGGCGACTAGAAGGAGTGTTCTCTGGATCTTTATTTGCATTACAAGTTTGTAGTAATGGCTGTTCTGTTTTCTTTGATGTGTCTTGTTTTGATGTAATTTGTTAATATGTTTCTTTGCTGGCATTGAATGTTTGCCATATGTGTCAAAAACTGCCCTGAGTCCCTTCGGGGAGATAGGGTAGTCTACAAGTAATGTTGTTGTTGTTGTTGTTGTTATTTGTGACTGCATATTCCCCTTTTCTTTTTTTGCTTTTCTGTTTCCAATTTTCTTCTTTTTCTTGTAATTTTTTTAATAAAGAGAGAGGAAGAGTTTAATAATAATAATAATAATAATAATAATAATAATAATAATAATTTTATTTCTTAAACTCTTACTCTCTCTATTTATTGGAGTAACTCAGATGACAAATAGGTTAATTATCTTTAGGCCCAATATATATCCTAATGATAAAAAATACAGCGTCTCTTTATTTGAGAATGACAAGCTGAGATCCAGAATAAATGTCATGAGTAACAACAGATAGATCGTTGGCTGCTGTGATGTTCGTCGTATTCCTTTAACGTAATTAATAGTCACGAGTAACAACAGGTAGATCGTTGGCTGCTGTGATGTTAGTCGTATTCCTTTAACATAATTAATAGTCATGCTTCTTTAATTAAATGTAAAATACTGCACATGCATTATTTCCACTGGGTGGTTAATAATCATGTCTACAATCCAATTTGCCAGCAGTAAGACAATATGTACATTTGCTGCCCCTGAATCCCAGGCTAACATCACATGCAACTCTTGGGGATGACAAGGTTGTGAATCTCAGTGCGGAGGCCTTGGAAATGTTGCACAAGAAGTTTCCCTCTATCCTTCGTTAACCCTGCATTGATGTACTATGCTATTGTGTTTTCAGACTGTATTCCATGGAATTGTGATCATGCTTCTCTAAAAAGTGCCCCCCCCCCAAATTACCCAGATGACTGTGAAATCTGTCATCGCAACAGAGAATTTGATGTATTACCTCTTTTCCTTTTAGTGTTCAGATGCCAGTGATTAGTGTAGCCAAAATTGCACTACTCATGCTCAAGAAAGAAGTATCAGCAGGCTATCACTGGTGGAGCCCCCAGTTGCACAATGGGTTAAAACCCTGTCCTGGCAGGACTGCTGACCAATAGGTTAGCGATTCGAATCCAGGGAGAGCGGGTTGAGCTTCCTCTTGTTAGCTCCAACTCCCCATGCGGGGACATGAGAGAAGCCTCCCACAAGGATGGTCAAACATCTGCATGTCCCTGGGCAACATCCTTGCAGACGACCAATTCTCTCCCACCAGAAGCGACTTGCAGTTTCTCAAGTCACTCCTGACACGAAAAAAAGCAGGCTTGATGCATGGTTAGGTATTGTAGAAGTACTGTATGGGGTGGGATGGTTAGGAGGGATGATCCTTAATGTTCCCAAATAGACTGCAATATTTGCAGCACCAGTATCCACAGTTTTATTTCTCCACAAAATATGTTCTCTGTAGGCATTTTCTAAATCCATCAGTGTGACTTTGTCATATTCTTTGTTTGGGAAATAGAATAGTATTCGAGAGAAGAGTGCTGTTAAGAGTGTTAAACTTAAACATTTCATGCCAAGACACATAATTGTGACTGGTTTACATAGAAGCCATTATGAAGTTCCATCAATCATGTGTGAACTTTGGGTGCATTCTGGAACTTTCTCCAGAGTGAGCCCCTTAAGCACATTTTAATTGGCTTTACTTTGAGAGACAGCCCCTGCTTGAAGCACAGAAAATTCAAGACTGCAGATCTTGAAAATGCACATTGCTTGGAAAGTTTATTTTAAAAAAATACTGCCAGAATCCCTCCACTCATCTGGACAGTTCCCCATAGAGTTGAAAATGCAGATCACCCCCCCCCCCCAACATATAATATTAATCAACTTGTTCACTTTAACTTCTGGAATCCCATTGTTGTGTCTGGCAAAGAGATTGCTCACTCTACATTGCTCAGTCTACATGACAAGATCCGGAACTTCCCTTGTATATTTAAAAAGGGGTTTCCCTTTTGTTGAAAGCTCCAAAGGGATCTATGAAACTGAAAGTAATGGATTTCTTCTCTTCCACTTTCGATTTCAGAATTAAATTGCTTTGTAATGTTAAACCAAAAAGTCCTGCATTGCACCCCTGACAAGATGCTAGTCTTTACATGACAAGCGAGGACACCCTCAGAGAACTGGGTCCTTTGATACCTTGAAGGCCAACAGGATTTATTACAGTGTGAGCCTTCATGGCCTTCAGCCTTCATGTTCTTCAGCATATGAATCAGGCATATCTCCATCATTGTACCTCTTAGGCCAGCACAGATGGGGGAGAACTTGCTTTCTGTTTGTTCTTGCAGAGTTAATAAAAAATAGCTAATTTTATGTTTATTGTGGGTGAACATGGACTTTTAAAAATGGAAATGCTAAAGAAGTCAAATTTGATATTTTGCCTCCTATCTGTGTTTGGCTGTCCTCTGATTCATGGTGCAACTTTTCATCTCTTCTGTAAACTAAGCTGTGGTGAGATTAAAGAGTACTTCACAGAATCATTTAATGCCCTGTTATTTACCTTCATCATGCTGCACCTGCACTACTTTTTTTAAAGAAGCAAGGCAGACATTCAAAATTAAAGTATTATTTACAGAGCTTTAGGTGATGTATGTAGTTATTCCACAAAGCAAGGGAGGTGTTAAAAATAAGCTGCTTGCCTTAGGGAGCTGAAAATGTAAAATTAAACAGGAAAACTGGGAATGAATTGTTAGAATCTCTTCCAGTTTCAGTTACATGGGCAATAGAATATTTCCTGAATGGCTCTGCCAATGTTTTGTGCAATGTAAATCAGTGATTGGCACCTTCAGTGAGTCTGGAGACCAATTTTCCATTCTAGGAACTTTCTAAGGGATTCATGGACCACCCCCAAAAAGGGGGCCAGAGGTATACCTCCCATTTGATAAGTCTGTTTTTATGTTAAAATAGTGCAGAGGACCTCACGGCATATTTAAAAAGTGAGTCACCATTGCTAGAAGCTTTCATCAGAGACAATTAATTAGGTTTTTTAGCCAGAAAAAAAGGCAGTCCAGGATAACTAAGGGTAAGGAACATTGCAAAAAATCATCTTGGGGGGCACACATGGCTCCAGGGTTGTACTGTGACCACCTCTGATGTGAAGGCAATCTGCATTTTCTAGTCCAGTCTTACATCTTACTCCCCACATCCTCATTCTTTGCTTCCTTCTTTGCTGAGATGATACAATACACAGAACCACTTAGTGTAAGAGAAGACAAAAGTTCTTATAGTAGGAACATACTTTGCCAAGATAAACTTCATCTGGAATTCCCTGGAGCCCCGTCTTCAGTTTTCTTTTCCTTCTTGCAGAGCTGCGTGATCTGCCCAAAGTTTTTTCTGTTTGTTTTGCTTGCTTTAGTCATCACATTATATTCGTCCTTTTCTTCAATAAGGTCAAGAGAGTCTACCTGGCTCTCTTATTTCCTATTTTCCCCCTCAATCAGAACCTGGGATTGGACAGGATGAGAGAGTGTAATTGGCTTAAGATCACTCCGTTTTGTGCCTCAGTGGAAACTTGCACCTCTAATTTCTTAGTTTAGTGCAGTGGTTCTCAACCGGTGGGTGTTTTGGCCTACAACTCCCAGAAATCCCAGCCAGTTTATCTGCTGTTAGGATTTCTGGGAGTTGAAGGCCAAAATACCTGGGGACCCATCAGGTAGGCTGACCTTTAAATTGCAAGCCTGTTGCTTGAAAAATAAATAATTTTACCTGGTGAGTTCTGGTGATTGATCAGTACTTGCTAGAGCAGTGGTTCTCAACTTGGGGTCCCCAGATGTTTTGGCCTTCAACGCCCAGAAATCCTAACAGCTGGTAAACTGGCTGGGATTTCTGGGAGTTGTAGACCTAAACACCTGGAGACCCACAGGTTGAGAACTGTGCTAGAGGAATCTGGGAGTTGTGGTCTAAAAATATTTCAGATTCTTCATGTAGCTCTTCAAATGTTGTTGGACTGCATTTCCAATTGGCACTAATGAACATTGTTAGTGATGAATGATGATGGACATTGAAGTCCAACGGTTTTTGGAAGACAAGACATTCTCAATTTCTGATCTAATAATTAGAGCTAAAAGTAGGGATTTGAGCTAGCTGACTTACCAATTTCTTAATTTCATTCATTATATTGGTCTGTTTTGAACATAAAAAATAGAATCCTGTAGCATCTTTCAGAATGAGAAAAATAAATGGCTAAGTAGTCTTTCTTCCCCATCCTCTAGCCAGAACAGCAGTTTTTGAAAGATGCTTTGTTATTTCCCTGCCTGATACAGAAGAAATCTTGTATTTTTCAATACAAGCTCAGAGCTCTGTCACAGAGCTGCTTATTGTGTCT
Source organism: Anolis sagrei (assembly GCF_037176765.1). Taxonomy (NCBI): domain Eukaryota; kingdom Metazoa; phylum Chordata; class Lepidosauria; order Squamata; family Anolidae; genus Anolis; species Anolis sagrei. The sequence continues at coordinate 5,115,412 of NC_090027.1, forward strand.
CTTTGTCAGTCATAGTGGATTTTGCCAGGAGATGTTTTCTCTCTCTTAGAAGTAGCAATAACCCTCATACTTTTTCTAGCAATTAGTGCTCATTCCTTTAATACTGTTTCTGTGAATGTATTTTGCCTGCGTTTCAATTTGATATCACTGTTTCTAGTGCATTTAATGAACACCTCTATTTCTAGTGCTTAAATTGTCATTAAAGACCTGCTATTGACTCATGTTTACTTCCAAATAAGTAAGTCCAAGTAAGGTTCTTCCAGGCACTAGATAAAACTATTTATTGGACTACAACTCCCAGAATCTACTAATCCGACCATGCTGGCTGGGGGATTATGGGAATTGTTATTGCAAATATTTTTTATAAGGCCTTGCTATTGCATAAAATGATGCATGATGTAGAGAAATCAAGGCAAGTGATGGTGGCTGTTAGGAATTATGGGAGTCGAAGAACAAAACACCTGGAGGGCCAAAGTTTGCCCGTGACTGGTTGAATTTCAGGTATGTTTCTTATTGGTATGTTTTTAATATAATTTTTAACTAACTCAGGATTTTTTCATAAATAAAATTCCTGAACAAAAAAAGTATCTAAATTCCTGTGAAAGTGACTATACAATAAATTGAACATTTAATGTTATGGGTTTTTAGTTTTGCTCTACCCAGAAGGGCTTCTGACTCCGGCCTTCAAAACCATACGTAGATTTTGGAAATATGATGGCATGGACAATGCTAACTGGTATGTAACGTTAAACAAGATGTGTGTATTCTAGCACAAAAGTTAAGTAACCCATTGAATAATCAAAGGGGAGGGATTACTTCTGTAAAACGCTGTCATTTTATCTTCTCAGGGCTCTGAATCATGTGTTTCAGGTGACTATGGAGAGCTCTTTAAAGGTTTAAAATGAAAGTCAACTGGAAAATATCTAGTCAGCTGGAAAATTGGAATTATTAAAAAAAATTCGCTAGCCATTACTTGCCTGTCTTTCTTTGAACCTTTTATAACTGGCTGGAGGGAGAACTTCAGCAGGTGTGGCTTTTCCTTCCTAGGTGGCATAGTGATGAGATCAGTCATGCCTTCCAAGTAACTTCCTCCTGTAGAAAAATGTTAAGAGGGCAATGCACTGGATGCCTGAAGAACTGACATGAAGAGGTTGAGAGGATGGGAATAGTCTATCCCCTTGGTGATGCATTTGAGTAGATTTCAGTTGAACATAAAGAGGAACATCATAGTGTTAAGAGAAGATGGGCAATGGAACCTGACCTAGGACAGAAATGTGGAAACCCTTTTCCTTCAGGTGTTTTAGAGTTGAGCACAACCCCTACAGCACAACCTCTACTGTTAGTTGTATTGACTGGGGTTGACTGGAGTTGTAGGCTAAAACATCTTGAATGCCAAATGCTCCCTAACTCTGACCTAGGATTGTTGTTTTATGGAAGTCTACGGTTAAAGATTGGACAGACATCTCTTGGAAGTCTGTCTCTGGATCTTCTGCACAGACCAAGGTGTTGAAGCAGCTGGCCTACAAGATTCCCTCAACTCTGATTCTTATTGGTAGAAACTGGGGCAACCAAATGTGGCCCTCCAGCCATGGCTGGAAATTCTGAGGGTTGCAGTCCGAAAAGTAACTTTTCCAAGCAGTGGACTGGACCAGACAGATTTATTTTTGTTTTGTAGCTTCCCTCAGGAGTTTCACCGTTATATTTTCGGTGTGGGGTTTTTTTTTTTGGGAATACTCGGATTCTATTACGAAAAGAAAACAGAACTCTGTCTTGGTAGTTTTTCAATGGCTTGTGACTGTGACTCAGATGCAAGGAAGCAATGCAGGGGGTTGTTTACCAGACACCAGGCTCTTTCCAGATTTTGGGTGGGTTTAGTCTGAATGTTAAGTCAACAGGAGATAGAGACAAGCAAGGCAAGGCACCTTTATTTGAGCAACCGAGTTCTGAGTCCCAGCTTTTGGCAAGGAAATGCCAGGGCTGGGTAAGTTCCAAGTGCTTAGCTTCATTCCCATGCCTTGGAGGCCCCTGGTTGGAACCAGTGTCTGGAATGAGCCCCCGTATTGGTAGGAAATGCTTCCTGAATAATCATGGCTGCATACACTGCTATGCAATCCCACTTATTGTGCCACATTTGATTTGGGTTTTCACTTTGAGAATCTTTGTAAATAAGTTTTACTATCTTTTGAAAGCAAGATGTTATTACAATAGTTTAATAATATAGTAATAATAATAATAATAATAATAATAATAATAATAATAATACTTTATTTGTACCCCGCTACCATCTCCCCATGGGACTTGGTGTGGCTTACATGAGGCTGAGCCCAAACACAACAATACAAGCAATAATAACAACAGTACAAGCAATTAAAAAACACATAGACAATAAGATACACAACATTATCAATAAAACAACACATAATTAAAAACTGTGTGAAGGCCAAATGTAGAGTTAAAATCGGAAATAATGCTGGGACATGAACGGAAGGTGATACTGATGTTTGTGGAAGGGCATACGAGCAGACTTAAAGAAATGTAAAGTGCTTTGGAGGACAAAGTGCTATGGGGGTCATTATTCTGGGAAGGCACACTGGAACAGCCATGTCTTCAATTTCCTCGTGAAGACTGCCAAAGTTGGAGCCTATCTGATGTCTTTAGGTAGTGAGTTCCAGAATCAAGGGGCCACCACCGAAAAGGCCCTCTCTCTCATCCCCACCAATCATGCCTGCGATGCTGGTGGGATCGAGAGCAGGGCCTCTTTGGATGATTGAAGGGATCGTGTGGGTTTGTATACAGAGATGTGATCACGCAGGTAGGCGGGTCCCAAACTGTTCAGGGCTTTGTAGGTAAGAACCTGCACCTTGAATTGGTTCCGGTAGATGAATGGCAGCCAGTGGAGCTCCTTGAACAGGAGGGATGACCTCTCCCTGTAAGAAGCCCCAGTTAACAACCTGGCTGCCACCCATTGAATCATCTGAAATTTCCGGGCCGTTTTGCAGTAATCCAGTCTAGAGGTGACTAAGGCGAGGACCACCTTGGCCAGATCCGCCTTCCCGAGGTACGGTCGTAGTTGGCGCACAATATAATCCTAATTGTTGTAATATTAATATGAATGTTATATCGATCACAGTTTGTGAAAGTTACTTTGTCTAGAATTCCTCAATAACCATGCAGGCTGGCAAATTCTCAAAGTGACAGTTCAAAAAAAAAAAGATTTCTAAACTTTGCTTCATGCTGAACAATATATTGTCAAATAAATGGAAATAGTGCTTGATTAGGTGGATGTGCCTGATCTAGGTAGACAGCTGTACTTTGGATAAGAAAGGAAGAGAGAAGCGAGAAGAGTTTCTTACCAAGGGGGACAGATTCTCTCTCCTTACTTGAGATGTTGTTAGCAATAAAACCTTAAAATCTGTTTTGCAAACATGATCATTTCCCTAATAGTATAAACATACTGAAGGACTCGCTTTCTGTAAACCTCCTTGTGACTAACCTGGGTGTGGTACACAAGTATTCTGAAAATGCCCCATTTCATTTCCCGCTCTGTATTAATTCTTGTAACCACCTAACTGTCCGCAAACATTGGTGCACTGCTACATTATGGCATTTGTTTATGAATTGCTATTTTGCTTTGAAAAAAAAATAACAGGAAAAACAGCAGTAAGAACATATTGGGCAGAAGACATCCAATTCAGATAATGCCCTTTGAATCATCAATTCTGATTAATTTTTATTTTTTTGCATCTGTAATTTTATGAAAATGGCTTTCTGGCTATTTGATGGGGAAAGCCGACAATTATTTATCCTTAGTATGCTTCATAGTTGTGATCTTCAACTATCTTATCTTGTTTTTTCTTTCTTCTGCAAAATAGATGCTGCTTAGCAATGCATTTTCTTTTGAAAAGGTCTCCCCTATAATAATAATCTGTGGATATGTTGAATGATGACAACTAGCATTCCCAGTCAGCATGACTATCCCATCTGGGTGATAATGGGTTGAGAAAAACTCTCGTGCATCTTTTTTTTAAAAAGCTTATTTTCTTATCTGTGCCCTTGGCAAAATCACCTCTGTCGCAATCACCACAGATAGTGACAATGGCTACTTGACCCCATTGGTAATTGCCTTCTGATCTAGATGAGTGATGGGGTAGCAAAGGAAATTCACATCGCCTGTTTTTAAGAAACCAAAACTCAGATGAACTAATGACACCATTTTTGCTACTTTTGCAAGTAATATGAAGGAAGCAGTCGACTTTAATACGAAGAAAAGTTTAGCCTTGCTGTAAGCTTTCAATTTTTCTCCTTATTGGAAGGACATGTTCTTCCATATCACCCTTCCCCAGAGGCATGCCTGGAAGAAATGCAGGAAAGGGCCTTCTAAGTAGCAGATCTAGGCTTTAATTCCTTTCCTAAGCAGTCTACCATGATCCCCTTTCTTTTGATCATCTAATGACAACCAAATAATCCTCTCTTTTCTAGTAATTTGCTATCGTTTCTTGGTATTCTATTCTCTGCAGCATCAGAAGATAAGCTATCTTCATCTTTGATGTAACAATCTTTCGGATATTTAAAGGTAGCTATCATGTCCAGTCCATCCTCTAGGAAATAAAGCCTGACTGCTCACAGAAGGGAAGGATATTAGAGGCAAATCTGAAGTAGTGGGTTGTTGTAGGTTTTTTTGGGCTATATGGCCATGTTCTTGAACAGTGGTTCTCAATCTGTGGGTCCCCAGATGTTTTGGCCTTCAACTCCCAGAAATCCTAACAGTTGGTAAACTGGCTGGAATTTCTGGGCGTTGTAGGCCAAAACACCTGGGGACCCACAGGTTGAGAACCACTGTTCTAGAGGCATTCTCTCCTGACGTTTCGCCTGCATCTATGGCAAGCATCCTCAGAGGTTGTGAGGTCCTCACAACATCTGAGGATGCTTATCATAGATGCAGTTGACACTTCAAGAGAGAATGCCTATAGAACATGGTTATACAGCCCCCCCCCCCCCAAAAAAAAACAACCCTACAACAACCCAGTGATTCCAGCCATGAAATCCTTCGACAATAAATCTGAAGTACTTTGGCCACATAAGAAGACAGGAAAGCTTGGAGAAGATAATGATTCTGGGGGAAATGGAAGGAAAAAGGAAGAGAGGCCAATCAAGGGCAAGATGGATGGTTGGCATCCATGGGCTGGTCCATGAGGTCACAAAGAGTTGGAAATGACTGAATGAATAAACAAAAACATCATGTCACCTCTCAATCTTCTCTCTTCTAGGCTAAACATAACTAATTTCCAAAATTGTTCCTTAGAAGGCTTGGTTTACAGATCTCTGACCATTTTGATTGCTCTTCTCAATGTTGGTGCCCCAAAATGGACAGAGTATTCCAGATGGTGTCTGGCCAAAGTACAATAGAGTGACACTGCTACTTTCCTTGATCTGGACAATAGGCTACCATGCTTCTGTTTATTTATCACATATGTAAAATGATGAAGCGGAGGAACTTTAAGTAGAAGAGTTATGAGGACAGTGCCTTGTAAAGATTCTGCAGAACCTTCTCCATTAAACACTTAATCAATTAGCTTAGCTTAAGCAGCAAAAGCATGAAAGCATCTCCAGTGACTTTTCTTTAGCTCTAGGACATCCTCCTTACTACTAAAGTCCACTACTAAAACACTAGTTAATATTAACAGTACTTCCTTGGAAGTGCTAGGGAGCTTTCAGTGGGCTCACGGCCAGGCAGAGCTCGACGAATACTACTGTTAATTTTTAATAAGCATTTTCTATACATTGCCCCACCTGTTGAAAGTCTTCCTCCCACAACTATAATAACTAGACGCTTCAGAAAAGAAATATAACCCCTTAAACCTTAAATTAAATTGAATTACACTAAACTAAAATTCTTAAATCCTACATTTGTATAGTATTATTTTTATTTATTACATACATTTCTATCCCGCCCTTCTCCCCACAAGGGGACTCATGACGCCCTTACATGAGCATCCAGTGATGCAATCCACATCTATACCAATAAAATTACAATTAAAACAATAAAATCCATTTAAAACGTTATCCAGATTCAACAGTAAATTCATTAACAATAAATTGGGTGAATATCTGCTAGAATCACCCCCTTGTTACATCACTCATTTTAAAGTCAGGTTTCTACCGATCTCTTTGGCTGTTTGCTTCATTTAACATATAGAATTTTTTTAAAAAAATCACATGAACACTTTTTGAATAGCTCATGGAAATGCAATGCTGAGGCTGGATTTGTGCTCATCAGTAGTACCAGCCAATTACAAGCTTCTTGGCAGCTGACAAATTGGCGTTTATCCGCCGTAATTCCTTTGTTGCATTTTCTGGAGATTTGCAGCAAACAAGACAATCTTCTAGGATTAGATTTGCGTACCTTTCTGTTTTTTAAAATGAGGGGTTGTGTTGAAGTGGGATTTGCTGTTCTGGCATTGGCAAAAAGGCCTGGATTTACACCTTGCTGTTGCACTTAGTGAGGTATTACAATGACGAGAGGTAGCGCTTTCTTGGCATAGGCTGAGGACTCTGAGATGGCACGAGAGATGCTTGGTGGTTTTGTCCCACAAATCAGAATGCAACTTTTCAAAGAGACGGTGTGGGAATAGTTTCATTAGGCTTGAGTAGACTTGTTGGGTCCACTTATGGCAGGTTCAGCAGCCTAACAATGAACTTGTACAAACTATCCACGTAGTTATTAAGTATCTGCTTGAGGACACGTGGAGATGTGGAAACATGTCCACAGCTTGGAAAAGAATGTTTTTGTGTTACGTTGTTGTTCATTCATTCAGTTGTTTCCGACTCTTCATGACCTCATGGACCAGCCCACGCCAGAGCTCCCTGTCGGCCGTCACCACCCCCAGCTCCTTCAAAGTCAAGCCAGTCACTACAAGGATGTCATCCATCCACCTTGCCCTTGGTCGGCCCTTTTTCCTTTTTCCTTCCATTTTTCCCAGCATTATTGTCTTCTCTACGCTTTCCTGTCTTCTAATGAAGTGGCCAAAGTACTTCATTTTGGCCTCTACTATCCTTCCCTCCAATGAGCAGTTGGGCTTTATTTCCTGAAGTATGGACTGGTTGGATCTTCTCGCTGTCCCAGGCGCTCTCAGAACTTTCCTCCAACACCACAGCTCAAAAGCACCTATCTTCCTTCACCCAGCCTTCTCTAAGGTCCAGCTCTCACATCTGTAGGTGACTACGGGGAATACCATTGCTTCATTGCCAGTGTGATGTCTCTACTCTTCACTATTTTATTGAGATTGGATATTGCTCTTCTCCCAAGGAGTAAGCGTCTCCTGATTTCCTGATGTTTGTGTTATAGTACTATGTATATAGTGCTACATTAGCATGGCTAGAGCTAGTTGTAGGATTCCGACCATTGTTATCAGAAGTGGATCTTTTCTGAGCTGCCCAGAAGTTGTTGGACTGCATCTCCCATTAGTTTGAACAAGCATAGCTAGTGGTGAAGGATATTATTGTCCAAAAATATCTGGTTGGCCACATGTTCCCCCTTCCTAATCATTAGAGTAGTAGGTATGGGTTTGGGTGGGTTTGTTAGTCTGAAATCTTATTTTCCTCATGAGGTGTGACATCTGAGACCATGGGAGGATATCTCTTGGCTTCACCATGTGGTATAAGAAATATGCCAAACATTTAAGATTTGAAAATCAAAACTGCCAATACCCTACTTTTTCAGGCCTGTCTGTTAGCAGAGAAGCTGCAGTTAATTAGCATTTGTTCAGAATTATAATGCTCAGGTTAGAGTAGGTTGTTGGACAAGTCTACTCTCTTCTCATTCTCCAAGTGTAGTTCTTCATACTACAGTACATAGTCCTTGGCATTTGAGGTTGTTGGGCAGGTCTATTCTCTTCTTATTCTCATTCTGTAACTCTTCATACTACAGTACATAGTCCTTAGAATTTGAGGTAATTCCAAGAAACCAAATATTTTGTTAGATTTCTTTCTCGGTGTATTATATATAGTTTTCACTGATAAGACTGATGATTTATCCCATAAGATTAAAGTAACAAAAGTCCTACTCTCATCCATTATCCCCCCCCCCCCAGATCTTCTATAATGATATTGATCTTCTACCAATATCATTATTGATAGGTTTATAAGATCTTGATGGCTCTGGATTTGGGTTCTTGTGAATTTTCTGGCCATGCTCCAGAAGCATTCTCTCCTGACATTTTGCCTGCATCTTTGGCAGGCATCCTCAGTGGTTGCGAGGTCTGTTGGAAACTACCTCTGAGGATGCCTGCCATAGATGTGTATGAAACATCAGGAGGGAATGCTTCTGGAACATGGCCATACAGCCCGGAAAACTCATAACAATCCAGTGATTCCAGACATGGAAGCTTTCGACAATACACTACTCTGGATTTCTTTTTAAAAATCATGTACATGGACTACATTTTAGTTGTCTGGAAGGAAGCTGCTTTGAATGAAAGTTGTGTTTTTATAGCTGCAGAAGTAAAAGTTTGATATTGTGTTTGGGGATGGGGGGGTATAGTCTTTCACTTGGCTCCTGAATTCCCAACACTGTTTTGCATCTGTTCCTCTGAGCGCCTTCTGTTCAAACTAGATCCAGGCATGGCCTTTTGCCTGAGAAAATTAAATGAAAGTCTTGTGTGGCCGGTTTGCGTTAATAGGTGGCTCTGAAAACACTGGACGCTGTTCTCTGTGCTTAAAGGAGATTCCCATTGTTGAGACATGCTGGGGAAGTATATATAGTTCTATGTATTGTCGAAGGCTTTCATGGCTGGAATCACTTTCATGGCTACCAGTATTAAAAAACTCTAAAATTATAACAGCTAAACAACAGAGAGGAAAAAACCAGGCACAGATTAACACCTCCCAGCAACAGATTTTCCCAGGCTCAGCCAGGCCTTCAAATGCTAATGAAGGTGATCAGCTAAACATTCACACCTAACTGCAGCAGGGAAGAGCTCCTTGCCCCACCCCAGCCATTCCACAGATATATAAACCCATTTTTCCTACTTCCAACAGACCTCACTACCTCTGAGGATGCTTGCCATAGATGCAGGCGAAACGTCAGGAGAAATGCCTCTAGAACATGGCTCTATAGCCCGAAAAAACCCACAAGAACCTATATATAGTTCTACTTGTGGCTTACGTTGAGCATAAACAGTAATGAAATGCCCAAGGACCTTTTTTCAGCTACTTTTTAAAGTGAAGCCATGGTCATGTTTGGCTGACTAGTAGCCCCCCCTGCTGGCATGCTGTTAAAATATGCACCAAAGCCTGTGTTGTCGTTTTCTTAATTGGTCCCCCACAGCTTTTGTTTCCCCCCACTCAGGATGTGTGTGTTGTGAAGAAATTCTCAGAGGTTTAGTGTATCACAGACATCCAAAACCAAACTATTGCTCAACGTGTTTCTAAATGACACCAAACGAGTCAGAAGATTTCTTACTTATCCCTGCAACTCTATATTCAACTAGGAATCCCAGGGCTGTCTCAAAACCCAAGGTCAGTGCCCACCAAACCCTTCCAGTATTTTCTGTTGGTCATGGGAGAACTGTGTGCCAAAATTAGTTCAATTCCATCGTTGGTGGAGTTCAGAATGCTCTTTGATTGTAGGTGAACTATAAATCCCAGCAAGTACAACTCCCAAATGACAAAATCAATCCTCCCCAACCCCACCAGTACTCAAATGTGGGTATATCGAATATTTGTGACAAAGTTGGTCCAGTGAATGAAAATACATCCTGCATATCGAATATTTACATTGCAATTAATAACAGTGGCAAAATTACAGTTATGAAGTAGCAACGTAAACAAATTTATGGTTGGGGATCACCACAACCTGAGAAACCCTATTAAGGGGTCACAGCATTAGGAAGGTTGAGAAACACGGTCCTAATGCTTCCTCGCTTCTTTCTTTTTGCAGACCCGGATGCAGAGTTTGCAACCCGACCCCAAAGCCCAGTACAGGAGTGTGTTTGAGGCCTTGAGGAAGATTGTCCAAACGGAAGGCTTCTGGCGGCCTTTACGCGGGATCAACGTGACTGTGATTGGAGCGGGCCCGGCTCACGCTCTGTACTTTGCCTGCTACGAAAAAATGAAACGCACTTTAAGTGACATTATTCACCATGGAGGGAACAGCCACCTGGCCAACGGTATATTGACATAAGCAGCCTGGGGTGTCCTCCTGGCCCCCTTGGCTCTCAAGTCGCGTCCTTTTCTCTCTCTCTCGTGGTTTGCCACCTTCAGTCTGCATTTTCTGCTTCTGGAGAGAAAGACGCCGGGAAAGACTTCTCACTCAGCAACCTAGGCTCTCTTGCTGCATTCAAACTGTTGTCTATTTCCCACAGGCACCGGCAGTGTTAGAGGAGCATGTCTGAAGAATGCCGAAGATATGTAGTCTTCCAGATCCTCTAAAAGTTAGATGTTGTAAATCATTTGACCATTAACCCCTCATGTGAGGGCACTGAGAAGCCAATGCCTTAAGTAGTGTGTCAGTCTAGCCTGGGCATTTCTAGGGGTTTGATTCCGCAAATCAGGTTTGCTACTGCTACTTCGTAATCACATTTGTGGTTATTTTATGACCATAATATCAGTTTGGCTGCAGCACTCCAAGGTCCACCTCTAGATAAATATTTTTATTTCTTAATAAAAGTAAGCCAGGTGTGTTTGGAAGCTTGCAACCCTTTGCTATTTGCTATTATTTTGGCTTTTGAAAGTGTGAGGCATCTCTAGTTGGAGGTTCCTTTAAAGAAATATTTTGGACTTCATCTCCCAAAGACAGCAAGCAACACGACTGATAGAAAGGCATTGTGGGAGCTATAGTCTACAACATTTGAAATACCAGTTTCCCCATCCCTAATTTAAGAGTCCATATTGATATTCACTCTTGAAGAACTTGCATAGTTCTCTTAGATTATAAGTTTGCAGTCTTGTCACAAAGTTGCACTTAATTGCATTTTCACCACCTATATTGATGCAAATTAATGCAAATACTTCCATCTTATGTAAACTTGTATGTCAGGCTGGATGAGTTACAATGGGAACCTTCAGAGTGTGTCAACTCAACTTCCAGTATTTTGTTGAATTTTTTTTTAAAAAAAGAAAATCCGCTAAAATATTTTTTAGTTTGAACCTCTTGGTAACAGATATTGACAGTCTTATAGTTGGGGCAACATATATATACACTTCGAGGATTACAATTGCGTACCATATAAGCTGACCCGAATATAAGCCAAGGCACCTAATTTTACCACAAAAAACTGGAGAAAAGTATGACCTTGAGTATAAGCCCAGGGTGGGAAATGCAACAGTTACTGGAAAATTTCAAAATAAAAATACTGTATATACTCAAGTATAAGCCTAGTTTTTCAGCCCATTTTTAGGCTGAAAAAGCTGCCCTCGGTTTATACTTGAGTCAAAGTTATTTATTATTTTACTCTGTTATTACTATTATTTTTATTACATTTATTGTTTTCTTCTATTATTGGCATTATTACATTTGCATTATTTTACTCTATTATTTTATTACATTTATTATTTTACTTTATTATTATTGGAAGGATACGTAAGCACATTGATTCTGAAAAAAGTTAAAATAATGGTTTAATCAAAGTTGGTCAGTCTTCTTTTAAATTACAGTTTTATGTAAACATTGAAAACCATGTAACCTACTGTTTCCTCAATTAATGTAATTTTATTGGTATCTATATTTATTTTGCATTACCTGTAGCTGCTGCATTTCCCACCCTTGACTTATATTCGAGTCAATATGTTTTCCCATTTTTGGTGGTAAAATTAGGTGCCTTGGTTTATATTCGGGTCAGCTTATACTCTAGTATATATGGTAGATGCCAATAAAATTACATTAATTGAGGTGTCAATAGGTTAAATGGTTTTGAATATTTATCATATTTCAAAGAAAAACATTAAACTAGCTCTGTAAATGGAAAAGTAGGGTCAATATAAACAATATGGTATCAACAATAACATAATAATAATAATAATAATAATAATAGAACTTCATTTGTATCCCGCCCTATCTCCCCATGGGGGCTCAGGCCAGCTTCCAACATAATAACAGGCAAACATTCAATGCCAATATAAACAATGTAGAGCTAGATGTAGATCTATAATTATATATACTAATTTCATATATGCATTTCCCGCTGAAACATTTACAAATCCTCTCTATATGTGCATTTCCCTCCTGCAATATTTGCAAGTCCTATATATCTATATTCATATATATCTATCCAGACATCTCTCTCTATATAGATAATTATCTGTATAGAATTTGCAAAGATGTGCCAACATGTGATGGGGAAAATTCATATTTGAAATTATCTATATACACATATATACGCACACACAAATATACAGATATATAGGTACCTCTTTATATTTGTTGGAATCTATATATAGGATTTGCAGAGACTTGCAAAATGTGAGGGGTAAATTCATATAAAAATAATGTATAGATATAGATACAGATGTATAGGTACATGGAAATCTCTAGATATCTGTATGTAAATAGGATTTGCAGAGACCAGCAAACATATGAGGGAAAACTGGGTTGTTGTAGGTTTTTTCGGGCTATATGGCCATGTTCTAGAGGCATTCTCTCCTATTTTATTTCGCGTATTTCTACCCCGCCCTTCTTGACCCCCAAGGGGGGACTCAGGGCGGCTTACACAATTCGATGCCAACAACAATAAAATAAAACATGTATCAAAAGCAATTATAAAACAATTAAAACAATCAAGTTATATATCACAATCAATAAATCCAATCTAATGTTCAACGTTCGTCAACGCAGAATCCATAAATTCATTCCACATTGTCAAAACCTATCAATTCTAGTCATCATTGTCCTTTGTCTATCTGCCAGATTACCCAAAGGCCTGGTCCCATATCCATGTTTTTAGTTTCCTTCTGAAAGAGAGGAGGGATGTCGATGATCTGATTTCCCTGGGAAGTTAATTCCACAGGCGAGGGGCCACCACCGAGAAGGCCCTGCTCCTCGTCCCCACCAATCTCACTTGTGATAGACTTTTGCCTGCATCTACGGCAAGCATCTTCAGAGGTAGGATGAGGATGCTTGCCATAGATGCAGGCTAAACGTCAGGAGAGAGTGCCTCTGGAACATGGCCATTTAGCCCGAAAAAACCTACAACAGCCCAGTGATTCTGGTCATGAAAGCCTTCGACAATACATATGAGGGAAAACTTTCAAGGAAACAAAATGCACATATAAAGTTAATACATTTAGATACACAAAAAGGGCCAGGATATGGGCGTGTTTAAGAGAGCCATACACACAAGGAGGACATGAAATATATTCTGAAAAACTTGGCTTATCTTCAAGTATATACGGTAAATTCTGGAATCCTGCAAAGAAATGCTAGATCTCAGTTCTTGTGGGTTTTTTCGGGCTATATGGCCATGTTCTAGAGGCATTTCTCCTGACGTTTCGCCTGCATCTATGGCAAGCATCCTCAGAGGTGAGGATGCTTGCCATAGATGCAGGCGAAACGTCAGGAGAAATGCCTCTAGAACATGGCCATATAGCCTGAAAAAACCCACAAGAACTGAGTGATTCCAGCCATGAAAGCCTTCGAAAATGCTAGATCACATCAATTACTTGCCAAGTCAGAAACTATTTTTGGTCTGTATCCTTTGTGTGCTTCGGATTCCTCTGACTCCACAACCTCAGGACACTGCACCTCAAAACAGGATAAAGTTTTGCTTGTCTTACGGCTTCTTAAAAGTGTGTTTGATTCCCTTTGCTGTGTTTTATGAATGTTTGCTACCTCACAATACCCTGGCATCTAACCCATAGTAACCCATTGTTATGGGATAGTCAGCCTTTCTTTTGATACAGCAGAGCTCTTTTGTTTTGAACATGCCCGGTCTTTCTGAGATGTGAGAGTTCATGTCCTAATATAGCTATCATGTGCAGGCATTACCATGCTGATCTGGATACCAATTTTTTTCCAGTAATAGTAAAAATAATAGAGTAAAATAATACATGTAATAATAATAGAGTACAATAAAAATGTCATAAAATGATAAGAAATAGAGAAAAATAAATAATAATAATAGAGTAAAATAATAAATGTAATAATGATAATAATAGAGTAAAATAATAAATGTAATAATGATAATAATAGAGTAAAATAATAAATGTAATAATGATAATAATAGAGTAAAATAATAAATATAATAATGATAATAATAGAGTAAAATAATGTAAATGTAATAATAATAAATAGAGTAAAATATTAAATAATAAATAATACAAATAACAGAGTAAAATAATAAATAACCTTGACGCGAGTATAATTCGAGGAGGTTTTTTTCAGCCTCAAAAAGGGGCTGAAAAACTAGGCTTATACTCGAGTATATACAGTATATCTGTGTTGACTTATAACCACCCTCGGATCATGGACTTCCAGAAGGCTGCTCACAATTGCATTTTCCAAATATTTTGAATTACAGTTAGCTTGAGGCCCAGCCAACCTGGGTAGTTTTTGGAAATGATGGGGATTGTAGTCCAAAATATCTGAAGGACACTCGCATTAAGAAAGTTGGAGAACACTTCCTCATGCCTTCATATAGTTGTGGTCAGATTGCCCTTTTAAAAACAACACAATTTGCCTGTGAATATTTATAGTAGATATGAGATGGTTTTGTAGAGATGATTGTATTTTCTGGGAATAGTTTCAGGTAAGATTTCAGGTAAGAATATTTGCAATGCTTCCTTTCAGTTGAAGCATCATGGTAGTCCGTTTTTTAGTATCTGGTACTTGTGCAGCAGTAGCGAGTTGGCGTTTTGGATTCTCTGTTGGCCTTTCCACACATTCATCTCATCCAGAATATCAAGGCAGATAATCCACTGGTGGCATAACGGGTTAAACCACTGAGCTGCTGAACTTGCTGACTGAAAGGTTGGCGGTTCAAATGGGGAGCGGGGTGAGCTCCTGCTGTTAGTCCCAGCTCCTGCCAACCTAGCAGTTTGAAAATATTATTATTTATTTATTAATTTACTATATTTGTATACTGCCCTTCTCAGGCCTTAGGTGACTCAGGTTTACAATGGCAACAATTCAATGCTCAAAAACACCATCAAACATTTAAAAACATTAACACATAATAATATAACAATAACAAGAATACTAAAAGCATACATCATTTGCGTCTCCTAATAAAAACATTGTCCCATTGTAGATCAATAGGTACTGCCTTGCAGGAAGGTAATGGTGCTCCATACAGTCATGCTGGCCACATGACCTTGGAGGTGTCAACGGACAACGCTGGCTCTTCGGCTTAGAAATAGAGATGAGCACCAACCCCAAGAGTCAGACACGACTGGAGTTAATGTCAGGGGAAACATTTATATTTACTAATCCATGATATCTGTTTTGAACTGGGTTTCCTGAGTCCACACTGCCATATAATCCAGTTCAATGTGGATTTTATACTGCTATGTGGAAATGGCCTGGGTATTGTTGAACTAGAACTGCCATCAGTCCTAACCAGTGCTGAGGAATAATGGAAATCACAATACAGCAACCTCTGGAGGTCCAAACATTCTCCATCCTTGTCATGTACCATACTGAGCTTCTTTTTGCACAGGTTTTTGTACATATAAGATTATGTTTTGTGAAGAACAGAGTTATAAATGTTACTGTCTGAACGACAGCTATCACAATCTCTGAGACAACTTTCTAAGTTGTGGCCTGTGAGTCTGTATGCAGTGAAAAGTGGCTTCTGTGTTTTGTTCTGAAGCTCCACATGTTGAGCACCCAAAAGCTATGTGAGAATGACTTTGTGAAAGGGGAATGTCTTGTTTCTTTTTTTGCAGGAATGGCTGGGAGCATGGCTACCCTACTCCATGATGGTGTCATGAATCCTGCTGAAGGTAATACTGTTTGATGTGGATGCTCCAGTGGGGTGAAGAGGAGGGAAACCCTACTGACAGTATTTGGGTATCTGTCGTAATCACCTGCTGTGATTTCTGAGAATTTACTTCTACCTTTGATTGTTCTCAGAGATTCTATAGGGTTCCTTGGTCAGTCTTATCTGCATATTGGTGGCGGCGGAAGATAAGATTGCCATTGACCAGCTTTTCCCAACTCGGCACCAGTCAGATATACCTGTCAGGACGACCGTATCAGTACTCTGCCATAAAGAAGGGAGGTGGGGGAGGAAAGCTGTGTACAGTTGGGGAAGGTAGTGTAGATAAGACATCTGTTTTATGAGGGAAATTGAAAATCAGTTAACAGGCTGTGGACATACTGTTTGGCCATTAGGGGGCAGATGGGAGTTGGGGCTGATATATTCAGGGAAACTTTAGAACTGTCTTTTTCGGATTGTGGAAAGAAGGAATTAACCACTTGTCTCCAGCATTTTTTGTTGTTGTGAGCTTGATTTTAACCCCAAGTTCTTCTAGAGCAGGGGTCCTCAAACTACGGCCCGGGTGCCACGTGCAGTCCTCTGAGGGTATTTATCTGGCCCGCCAAGGAGGAGGCCTCCTTTTCAGTGGAATCAGTCTTGGCTCTGCTAACGCAGAGCTCCTTTCGTTCTTTCTGTCTCCCCCTCACTCTCTCTCTCTCCTCGTTTCAGTCTCTCTCCTTTCCCCCTTCTTTTTCTTTCTCTTTTTCCCTCTTCCTTTCTCCCTTCTGTTTCTCCCTCTTTTTTCTCTCCCTTTCTCCTCTTCTTTTTATATCCCTTTCTTCTTCCTTGGGTTCCAGCGCTGGAGGCCCAGGGAGGAGGGGGGGAGGAGGATAAATGCCCTCAGAGGGCGGCATTTGGGCCCCCGGGGCCATCGTTTGAGGACCCCTTCTCCAGAAGATCTTGGAGTTAAAATTAAGCTTACAACAACAACAACAAAATGCTGGAGACAAGTGATTTATTCCTTCTTTCCACAATCCAAAAAAGACAGTTCTAAAGTTTCCCGGAGGAGTTCACCCCCTCCCCTCGCCCAGCACTGCCTTCTTGCGCCTCCTGCGCAAGTGGTCCTTGCCAGTTGCCAGAACTTGCACATTGCCAAGCTGGGCCGGATGCTGGTGCAGCAGGGCTTGCTGGAGCCCATAGTGTGCGACCCTGCTTTCCTGCACGACCAGGGCCTGTGCAGGTGAACAATAGAGTTCATCTACACTGCAGAATTAATGCAGTTTGACACCAGTTTGTCGTGGTGTAATGCTATGGAATCCTGGGATTTAAATTTTTATAAGCTGATTCGCTTTTTCTGCCGAAAGATCAAACTGCAGCTGCAGGATTCCATAACATAGAGTTAAAGTGGTTCTTCATTTTAAATATAGTATTTGTTCCCATTTTGTTTTTTTACTTCAAAATAAGATATGTGCAGTGTGCATAGTAATTTGATCCTAGTTTTTTAAAACTTATAGTCTGATCCTCCAATGGTCTGAGGGATAGTGAATTGGCCCCCTGTTTAAAAAGTTTGAGGACCCCTGTTCTAGAGTTTGACAATACCAGATTACAAATCTCATCCAACATATTGGCTGGGCACTTTGGTTTGGAATTCAGGAGAGTTGACTGATACTGAGCCAGGTCAATGCTCCATTTAGTTGAGAACTGCCTCCACTGTGGTTTGAGGAAGCGTTGCCCCACCAAACATTTGGGACTATCACCTCCCAGAAATGGTAACCAACTTACTGACATGGTTCTAACTTGCTTTGTGTTTTTCTCTTCCTTCCTTTGCTGTTCCCATCATACTGTCTTCTAATTCAACTGGCATCCATGATCCCCTCGTTGGCCATCTTGTGTGGGCGGCAGTGGTGAAACAGCGCATGCAGATGTACAATTCTCCATACAAGACTGTCATGGAATGCATCAGGACGGTGCATAGGACTGAAGGCTTGGGTGCCTTTTACCGGAGCTACACCACGCAGCTCACCATGAATGTCCCCTTCCAGGCCATTCACTTTATCACCTATGAGTTCATGCAGGAGCAGATCAACCCCCGGCGGCAGTACAACCCTCTCTCACACATTGTCTCGGGGGCCGTGGCTGGGGCCGTGGCGGCAGCGGCCACGACGCCCCTGGACGTCTGCAAAACGCTCCTCAACACCCAAGAGAACATGGTCCTGAGTTCTATAAACATTAGCGGTCACTTGTCAGGAATGGCCAACGCCTTTAGGACAGTGTACCAGCTGGGAGGGGTCGCTGGGTATTTTAAGGGAGTGCAGGCACGGGTGATCTACCAGATGCCTTCAACCGCCATTGCCTGGTCTGTCTATGAATTCTTCAAGTATGTGCTTACAAAGCGCGAGATGAAGAAGGGAAGTCCGTGCTGATGACTCTTGAGCCACAAATCGCCCAAGACAGTGACATCTCTCTGTGTCTGCACACTCTCCCCACGCTCCTTGGAAAGGTTTCTGGTGGGATTCACAGCTGAGTTCTGAGACGTATGTGTGCGTGGGGTGTGAGTTTTGAAATTCTGGAGCAGTCCCGTTCTCTCCCTTCTCATATCTTTTCTTTTTTTGCAAAACCAAATTGTTAAAAAGAGAGGTGAATCCTTAAAACAAGGACTGGTCGTCTTTTGTTCCCCTTGTGGCTATGAGAAATGTGGTAAAAAAATATTGTACCGTATTTTCTGGCGTATAAGACTACTGTTTAACCCAGGGGTTCTCAAACTATGGCCCGGGGGCCGGATATGGCCCTGCAAAGTCATTTATCCGGCCCTTGCTCAGGGTCAACCTAAGTCTGAAGTGACTTGAAAGCACACAACAACAACAATCCTATCTCATCAGCCAAAAGCAGGCACACACTTCCCATTGAAATACTAATAAGTTCATATTTGTTAGAATTGTTCTACATTTTAATTATTGTATTGTTTTTAAGTTGTCTTTGAACAACAAATAAGATATGTGCAGTGTGCATAGGAATTCATTCATTATTTTTTTCAAATTATAATCCGGCCCTCCAACAGTTCGAGGGATTGTGATCTGGCCCTCTGTTTAAAAAGTTTGAGGACCCCTGGTTTCACCCTAGAAGATCTTCTCAAAAGTCAGGGGTCGTCTTATACACCGGGAGTCGACTTATATGCTGGGAGTAGTCTTATATGCTAGGAGTAGTCTTATAGAACGTGCTGAAACTTCCAATCCTGAGGTAGAGTGGCTCTGGGCCCAGAAAAACACACCTCTTTTACCTGTCTGGCCCACCATTGTATCCTATTACCGTCCCTCCTCCTCTGCCTCTCAGATCTCGCTCCTGAAGACTGTCGTGAAGCAGTGCAGGTGCGCATGTGCGAGATCTGAGAGGCAGAGAAGGAGGGACAGTAATGGGAAAATTACCAAATTGAAATCAATTTTTATTTGGTGTGCGTTGGAAGAGGGGTAGTCTTATACAGCGAGTATATTCCAAACTCTATATTTTAACTGGAAAAGTTGGGGGTCGTTTTATATGTCCAGTCGTCTTATATGCCGGAATATACGGTACTTGTTTTTATTATTGTACTGCTTTTTTTGGAGGGAGGGGGGCAAACCCAGAGTAAAAAGCTGTGGGAGGGGACAAAATTATTTTGTGTGGTTAACATAGAAAGGTGATGCCTTTTGGCTAATCTTTATATAGAGAAATGCGATATACATGGATAATGTTTATCCTTTATTTTTCTATATCGGTGAATTGGGTCATTTTTTAAAAAAAGAATTAAAACTGTGCGAATGAGTGAAAAAAGGGCTTTTTGAAATGGTGAAAATCACCATTTGCTGCCCGCCCTGCCTCATGGAATGGCTTTAACCATATTCCCTTTTCCCTCAGCATCATAGTGGTAGAGAAGCTGGCGTGTGTGTGTGTGTGTGTGTGTGTGTTTCCTCTTCTCTCTACCCCTCCCATGCTTATTAGCTCTTAGTATATCTAGCTTGAAAACAACTTGAAATGATTTAAAACGTCGACTTACTGAAAATCTACCTTACATGTGTGTCTTCCCTATT
This sequence comes from Anolis sagrei, assembly GCF_037176765.1. NCBI lineage: Eukaryota > Metazoa > Chordata > Lepidosauria > Squamata > Anolidae > Anolis > Anolis sagrei. The sequence continues at coordinate 5,135,381 of NC_090027.1, forward strand.
ATGTGTCAGAATTGGTGGACACTTCTGGGAATATTAACCAGTTTTCACCACTGCCAAAGTAGTTTAATACTCATTTTTTAGATGTCGAATGGTACTTAACCCCTGCCTCCAACTGCATCTCCGTTCCTGTGTAGATTTTTTAAATGTATTCTTATTTCTCATTAAGTTTCCAATTAGGTTTTTCCTCCTGCCTATCCTCTCCTATGTCTGGCTTGCAGGTATGTGCAAACCTTTTGTGTGTAAGGGAATGCCTGCAAAGTGTGTTCATGGGGGGTGGGGGTGCCGAGTTTACATTCCCATAAGGCAGGGATGAACTACTGAGACTTTCCAGATGTTTTTGGCCTGCATGCCCATTGATGAGGGATTATGGGTCGATTATGTGGGTAGCCTAAAAACACTTGGAGGGCCGTAGTTGCCCATCCTTGCCGTAGGAGAGCTCTTGTTTGAGTTGAAAAAGATTGACGTGGAAATGTTTGTTGCCATGTAGCACTAAAGCCTTGGAACCGAAAAGCCTTAGCAGAGGAGAATGTAAAGTCAGACTTTGCTCCAAAGCCAAAAAAAAAAAAAAGCAACAACAAAAAGCCACCCTGTGTGCATTGTGTGTGTACTTGCAGCTATCTGTACAATTGAAAGAGTGTGGAATTGGTTCAGCACTTGCGGGATTGATGTGTGGGCTGCTCTGAAACTTTGCAGCTTTGGAAGTGTTTACAGAAATGTATTGTCGAAGGCTTTCATGGCCGGAATCACTGGGTTGTTGTAGGTTTTTCCGGGCTATATGGCCATGTTCTGGAAGCAATTTTTCTCCTGACGTTTCGCCTGCATCTATGGCAAACATCCTCAGAGGTAGTGAGGTCTGAGGATGCTTGCCATAGATGCAGGCAAAACGTCAGGAGAAAAATTGCCTCCAGAACATGGCCATATAGCCCGGAAAAACCTACAACAACCCAGTTTACAGAAATGTTTTGTCCATTCAACGAATGAGCAATACCTTTGGCTCCCCAGATGTTTTATACTAGAACTCCTACAATGCCTTCCCACTGGCCATGCCTTTTGAGGCTGATGAGAAACTTGAGGATTTATTATTATTATTATTATTATTATTATTATTATTATTATTATTATTGCAAATTTGGGGTATCAACTTGCACTTGCAATACCACCTGTCTTGAAACACATACAATTTGAAAATGAGTGACTTAGCTTTCTGACTAACTATGTAGGGGAAAATCAAAATATACTCTTCCCTCCTCTGAAATGTCTGCTTGGGTTGTAGACTCCTAGAGTTGGAAGAGACCTCCTGGGCCATCCAGTCCAACCCCATTCTGCCAAGAAGCAGGAAAATCGCATTCAAAGCACCCCCAACAGATAGCCAGCCAGCCTCTGTTTAAAAGCCTCCAAAGAAGGAGCCTCCACCACACTTTTGGGCAGAGGGTTCCAGTGCTGAACAGCTCTCAAGTTCTTCCTTATGTTCAGGTGGAATCTCCTTTCCTGTTGTTTGAAGCCACTCCTGACAGATGGCCATCCAGCCTCTGTTTAAAAGCTTCCAAAGAAGGAGCCTCCACCACACTCCGTGGCAGAGAGTTCCACTGCTGAACGGCTCTCACAGTCAGGAAGTTCTTCCTCATGTTGGAATCTCCTTTCCCATAGTTTGAAGCCATTGTCCCATTGCGTCCTAGTCTCCAGGGGAGCAGAAAACAAGCTTGCTCCCTCCTCCCTGTGACTTCCTCTCACATATTTATACATGGCTATCATATCTCCTCTCAGCCTTCTCTTCTTCAGGCTAAACATGCCCAGCTCCTTAAGCCGCTCCTCATAGGGCTTGTTCTGCAGACTCTTGATCCTTTTAGTTGCCCTCCTCTGGACACATTTCAGCTGAGAGTCAACATCTCCCTTAAGTTGCGATGTCCAGAATTGGACACAGTGTGATTCCAGGTGTGGTCTGACCAAGGGAAGCATGACTTCCCTGGTGCTAGACACTAGAGTTTGTGCAGGCCAAACTCTCATTGGTTTTTTTAGCTGCCACATGACATTGTTGGCTCATGTTTAACTTATTGTCCACAAGGACTCTCAAGATCTTTTTCACGTACAGCTATAGAACCAGGCGTCCCTGCTACTGAGTCACTTTATAAATGTACAGGTAATTGATTTAAGAATGGAACACGTTACTATTTCTTAATAGTCCTAACACATTTGATGGGGCTGCTTTGGAGAAGCTAGTTGCCTTGATTTCAATTTTAAGAGCCAAAATTCAACTTGATGTGGCCCTCCAGTCGTTCTTGTATCCCATCAGCCCTAGCCAACCAGAGGCAGGATCAGCAGTTTTGTGGGATGGGACTAATAGTTCACTAATATTTAGACAATCAAATCCCTTGTATTAGCAGTGTAAGGCCCCTGAAGGTCTCTACCTTCCTGCCATTGAGGAATGAAATTCAAAGAGCTTCCAAGAAGGGCTGATAGCATCACTACTCTTTCATTCCCCTGAATTGCTCCTCCAGAGACACTACAACTTATGCCTACTGAGATGGGGCTTCGTCTTGGAGTATTATTCATATGTGACATTTTCTGAATTCATTTGGGTTTCCTGAGCTAATCTATTTCACTGATTTATCCCCCTTCCCCTTGTTTGACCAGAACTATGTCCTTCAAACTACCATAGAAGGAGTGCTGGTGATTGCAGTGTAGAGATCCACCAGTGGACTACAAGTGGGCTGTTACTCTTCTGGACTGGAATACCCCCAAAATATACAGGGTTAGTCAAAATGAATAGGCCAATTCGGGTACAATTAATTTTCTTATTGGCCTATTCATTTTGACTAACCCTGTATATCAACAGCGGACTTGATATAATCAAGAACACAATTGTAGCTTAGAATCCTAGAGTTGGAAGAGACCTCTTGGGCCATCCAGTCCAACCCCATTCTGCCAAGAAGCAGGAATGTTACATTCAAAGCACCCCCGACAGATGGCCATCCAGCCTCTGTTTCAAAGCTTCCAAAGAAGGAGCCTCCACTACACTCTGGGGCAGAGAGTTCCACTGCTGAAGGGCTCTCAAAGTCAGGAAGTTCTTCCTCATGTTGGAATCTCCTTTCTTATAGTTTGAAGCCATTATCCCATTGCATCCTAGTCTCCAGGGCAGCAAAAAATAAGCTTGCTCCCTCCTCCTCCCTATGACTTCCTCTCACATACATGGCTATCATGTCTCCTCTCAACCTTCTCTTCTTCAGGCTAAATATGCCCAGCTCTTTCAGCCGCTCCTCATAGGGCTTGTTCTCCAGACTCTTGATCATTTCAGTTGCCCTCCTCTGGACACTTTCCAGCTTGTCAATATCTCTCTTGAATTGTGGTGCCCAGAATTGGACACAATATTCCAGGTGTGGACTAACCAAAGCAGAATAGAGCATGGGGAGCATGACTTCCCTAGATCTAGACACTAGGCTCCTCTTGATGCAGGCCAAAATCCCATTGGCTTTTTTTGCTGCCACATCACATTGTTGGCTCCTGTTCCCCTTCCTCTCCACGAGGACTCCCAAGACCTTTTTCACACGCCCTGCTCTCCAGCCATTCTTGTGTAAACATCCAATTTCTTAAACACTAATTGTATTTAAAGCCTTTGAAAATGGTATAGTTTTTGTGTCTGGCCTTATATTGCCATTTCAGACACACAGTTTACAGTTTGTCAAATGGAGAGAAAAACCTGGTTCAATGTAAGGGAAGCGAAACTGGGAAGGAAATGCACATTTCCCTCACAATCTAGATTTCTTTGCGCAGGGAAATTTTTGAACTGAGTTTGAATGTATTTACCCCCCCCCCCCCCCCCGGGTACTATTTGGAAAGCACAAGCTCGAATCTGCCTTGAATCAGTTGCATCATTGCAATGGTGGATCAACTATGGCACGTGCACTACAACAAAGTGCTGCATGAGTCTGCCCTGTCGGTAGCGTGTTACGAAGGACACGCGTGCTTAATTACTGCCCCTTGCATTTCTAATACGCACATTAACAAACTCTTCAGTCTTAATGTATTGTCGAAGGCTTTCATGGCTGGAATCACTGGGTTATTGTAGGTTTTTTGGGCTATATGCCCATGTTCTAGAAGTCTTGATCTCCAGTTTGGTTGAAAAATGGCCCATGGGAACAAAAATGCTTTGTTGCCCAATGTATTGTCGGAGGCTTTCATGGCTGGAATCACTGGGTTGTTATAGGTTTTTTGGGCTATATGGCCATGTTCTAGAGGCATTCTCTCCTGACATTTCGCCTGCATCTATGGCAAGCATCCTCAGAGGTAGTGAGGTCTGTTGGAACTAGGAAAAAGGGGTTTATATATCTGTGGAATGACCAGGGTGGGACAAAGGACTCTTGTCTGCTGGGGCTAGGTGTGAATGTTTCAACTGACCACCTTCATTAGCATTTGATGGCTTGGCAGTGCCTGGGGGAATCTTTTGTTATTTATTTAATCTGGCTACCAATATTTAAAAACTCTAAAATTACAACAGCAAAACAACAGAGAGTAAACAATCAGGCACATGTAATCACCTCTCAACCTTAATTACCATTTGATGGCTTGGCAGTGCCTGGGGGAATATTTTGTTATTTATTTAATCTGACTACCAATATTAAAAAACTCTAAAATTACAATAGCAAAACAACAGAGAGTAAACAATCAGGCACATCTAATTACCTCTCAACAAAAGATTGCCCCAGGCACTGCCAAGCCATTAAATGCTAATTAAGGCGGTCAGTTGAAACATTTACACCTAGCCCCAGCAGACAAGAGTCCTTTGTCCTACCCTGGTCATTCCACAGATATATAAACTAGGCCTGGGCGGTTTCGTTCGTTAATTTTGTAATTCGTTAAATATTCGTTAATTTTAGCAATTACAAAACGATTACAAAACTTATTTTTAAACCCGGAAGTGTTTTTAAATATCGAAACAGCATGCGCCAAAAAAAATTGTATTTCCGTCCATTTTGGAAATACGTAAGATGGCTTGGCGAGATGCTTGCTGGGAGCTCTCCTCTCTCTCCTCTGCCAGTCAGAGCCTGAAAGAGGAGGAGGAGGAGGAGGAGAGGGCGGGGAAGGCGCCGGCTGAGCAAGGCGGCCCGTCGCTTCGTTCTCCCGAGGAGGAGAGGGCGGGGAAGGCGCCGGCTGAGCAAGCGAGCGAGAGGGCGAGCGACCTCAGTGGGAAGGCGGCCCGTCCCTCTTTCCTCACCTTTGCGGTGGGTGTGCTTCGTTCTCCCAATTCCTTAGCGGAGGGATGGGCTAGATGGCCTTTGGGGAGCCCTTCTCCCAATTTCGCATTGCTTCGAAGGAGCCGGGCCCGACTCGGCGGCAGCGCTTGAGGGCCTGCCTGAGTGAGTGCCTGCCTTCCCTCCTTAATAATATTTTCTCCTCCCTATTCTACTAAATTAATAATTAAATTAAAAAATATTGAAAAAATATTGGAAAAAAAGGGCGCCATCTTTACAAAATGTTTTGTAAATATTAACGAAATTCGTAAATACCGAACTTTTTTAAGGGAAAATTTTGTAATTATTTTAAATATCGAAACAAAAAAAACCCCAAATACAAATCGATTTTAGAAACAAATTTTTGCGTTGTTACCCAGGCCTAATATAAACCCCTTTTCGTACTTCCAACAGACCTCACTACCGCTGAGGATGCTTGCCATAGGTGCAGGCGAAACGTCAGGAGAGAATGCCTCTAGAACATGGCCATATAGCCCAAAAAAACCTATAATAACCCATGCTTTGTTGCCGTTTGCTCATGTTGACTTGGTTCCACTTGAGGAAAGAGAGTGAGCAAGGAAAGCACAAGCATGGCTTATCAGGGTTCCAGTCCTAGTATCAGTTATGGTTCATGCTCCAGAAGATGTGTCTATGTGTGAGATAAAGCATGTTGTTGCGAGATGGAGATGTGTTGGCCCATGCTTTTTGGCGAATGACTTTCAGGCTGAGCTAATGGCTCAAAGCAACCAGACCTTACTCTGTGACCTTTCGTTCAGGGTGGTGTTGACTTTAAATTTCTCCAGGCCAAACTACATATCATAGTGGCAAATGTATGTCTTTAAACATAAGCCCAAATGAAGGAGGAATAAGGCTACTAATTCCAACCTCGTATGCTACGGGTGTATCTAGTCCGTACCTTTTCCTGGTGGTCACCCAAATCCCAGTAGAAAGGCCCACCAGCAGTGGTTCTCAACCTGTGGGTCCTCGGATGTCCTGGCCTTCAACTCCCAGAAATCCTAAACTGGCTGAGATTTCTGGGAGTTGTAGACCAAAACACATGGGGACCACAGGTTGAGAACCACTTATCCAGTGAGTCCAATAGCAATCTTTTGCTTGTATTGCCCAAAGGTTGGTGTTTGGGAGATGCTGGTGGCTCCCAGAATTAGCATTCGTAGCCTAATCCTCCAAAGGAGGGCATGGAATTGTTTTGCCATTGTCACTCAACATTAACTAAGATTAGGGTCACTGGACCTCCATAAAAATCTATGAATAAAGAAATTGCTTATTTTTGTTTACAAGAGAACACCTCTCTAGACATATCTAGGTCTTCCCGCATGACTGTGGTTCAACTTCTGGATGCTGACCATTGAATCACATTAAAGGACCTAGACCAGGCATGGGCAACGTTTTTATAAGCAGGTGTGCCTTCAGTCTGAGGGAGCCTTCAGTGTTAGTTCGCCTCAGTCTGTGAGAGGTCTCAGTGTGTTAGTAGGCCTCACTATGACAAGGCCTCAGTGTTAGTTTGCCTCGGTGAGAGAAAGACCTCAGTCTGAGAGAGGCCTCAGTGTGAGAAGGCCTCAGTGGGAGACAGGCTGCTTAAGCGGCTGAGTGGGCAAAGGAAAGTGCCTGAGGCTGTTAGGAATTGTGGAGGTTGAAGTCCAAAACACCTGAAGAGCCCAACTTTGCCCATGCTTGGTCTAGACATTCCTATAGAGATGTTCTGTTCATAAATCTGGTGGAAGAAGCACATTGGAAGACCTAAAGATTCCTAGAACATTTTTAATCAAATCCATGAGTAATCAGATCTTGCAGAAGTCAAATCTGCAAATCTGGAGAGATAACTGTATTTCCTTTGGATTCCAGAATAGATTCTTTTGGTATCTTTCTCATTTGATGAAATTTAAATTGAAATTCCCCTCTTGAAAATGGCATTCTGCTTTGTGTCTGCTGCCAGTTTGTTGTTGGCATGGATCTGTGTTGTCACAAATGGTTAGGTTGGCACCTTTGTGAAACTTTTGGAGAGGATGTATTGTCGAAGGCTTTCATGGCCAGAATCACTGGGTGGTTGTGTGTTTTCCAGGCGTATGGCCATGTCCCAGAAGCATTCTCTCCTGACGTGTTGCCTGGATCTATGGCAGGCATCCTCAGAGGTTGTGAGTTTGTTGGAAACTAGGAAAATGGGTTTATATATCTGTGAAATGATGTCCAGAGTGGGAGAAAGAACTCTTGTCTGTTGGAGCTAAGCGTGAAGAAGTCAGACCTTGAACCTGCTAGGTCATTAAATGGCTAATTGTAACATTCACACCTGCCTCAAACAGACAAGAGTTCTTTCTCCCACTCTGGACACTATTCCACAGATATATACACCCCACTTGCCTAGTTTCCAACAGACCTCACAACCTCTGAGGATGCCTGCCACATGTGGATGAAACATCAGGAGAGAATGCTTCTGGAACATGGCCATACAGCCTGGAAAACACACAACCCAATTTTGGAGAGGATTTTGGCAGGAGTCCTAGGGCCCTATTGTCCTATATCTCTGTTGTGGGATACACAGTATTGTTCAAAAGTGTCAGCCTAAAGCATGTCGTCTACCACACTTGTGTCTTGTGAGGGCCTGGAGCTCTTTATTGAGAAGCAAAAACTTGATAGCAGCTAAGACATCATGTTCAGAGAGATTGTATTAAAACACAACAAAGTGAAACTTTGTACATGTGGAAGCACACACATTGCTGCTTTTTAAGCTACAAGTGCACACTTTTTTTTAAAAAAGGAGACTGAATTTTTAAGTTGATAGAATATTTGCTGTTCTAAAATGGCCTTTTAATTAATTTACCAATGTTGAATTTTGGAAAAGAATGTACATACATATAGGTATATTTAACAGCACAGGAAAAAAATGTGGTTTTCTTCTGAAGTGCTGCTACAGTTGAAACACTGGAGCTCAAGAAATAAAAGTATTTTGATTTGTTTGCCATATTTCTCTGTGTGGTCTTTATGAAAAATTGGGGTGGGGCTCGGTGATATAAAAGACAGCAGAAAAGATAATAATAATAATAATAATAATAATAATGATGATGATAATAATAATCTTTATTTATACCCCACCACCATCTCCCCAATGGGGACTTGGAGTGGCTTACATGAGGCCAAGCCTGGACAACATATTACAGCAGAATAAAACCAAAAAATAAACAACAAACAACATCATCAAAATTACATAGAAGAGAAAATAAAAATAACATTCTAATAAACACAGTCACAATAACAGTGGGCGGGCCACATGTACAGGATAAAACAATTAGAAGACTCTAATGAGATAGAAAGAGTAACAGGTTATTTGCAGGGACAACCTGGGGATCACAACCAGACACAGTGAAGACATCTGCCCTTGCGCTGTGCTACTCTGCTGCTGAGTATGCATGCCCAGCGTGGAACACATCTCACCACATTAAAACAGTAGATGTGGCTCTTAATGAGACATGCCCCATTATCACGGGGTGTCTGTGCCCTACACCACTGGAGAAATTACACTGTGTAGCTGGTATTGCACCACCTGACATCCGCCGGGAAGTGGCAGCCAAAAGTGAAAGGACCAAGGCAGTGACATCTCCAGCTCATCCCCTGTTTGGGTATCAGCCAGCGCGTCAACGACTTAAATCAAGAAATAGTTTTCTAAGATCTATGGAGACACTCGCTGGAACACCTCAGCAAGCGAAAGTCCAAAAGTGGCAGGTTCAAACCCAGAACCTCAACCAATGGCTGATACCCAATGAGAGACTCCCCCCTGGGCACACAGAAGACTTGGAAGGCGCTGAACAGACTGCGCTCTGGCACCACGAGATGCAGAGCCAACCTTCAGAAATGGGGCCACAAAGTGGAATCCACAACATGCGAGTGCGGAGAAGAGCAAACCACAGACCACCTGCTGCAATGCAACCTGAGCCCTGCCACATGCACAAGGGAGGACCTTCTTGCGGCAACCCCAGAGGCACTCCAAGGGGCCAGATACTGGTCAAAGGACATTTAATCAACTACCAAACTTGCAAGTTTTGTGTTTTGTTCTGTTAGAAATGTAATACAATTGACTGGTTGCCCTGACACGACAAATAAATTTGCAGGGAGATCATAAAAACAAAGTTGTGAAACTAAACTTCCCATTTGGAGGGCCTATACTCCAGTGGCAGAAGTGTTGAGGGGAGCATTAGTATCATGATGTACACCTACTCGCCAAAGGCGCAGAGGATGAGCCAGGTTTTAAGGTTCTTTTTGAACGTTTCTAGTGAAGGGGCTTTCCTGATCTCTCCAGGTAATGAGTTCCAGAGTCGGGGGGCCACAGAGGAGAAGGCTCCCTCCCTTGTTCCCACAAGACGAGCTTGTGAGATTGGTAGGGGCGAAAGGAGGGCCTCCCCCGAAGATCTAAGGGCCCGGGTTGGTACATGGAGAGCGATAAGGTCACGATGCATTTGAGGATGTATTTAAGGCGAGTGGGGCAGAAGTATGCTTTGTATTTCATGATGCTTGATTTCACAACAACTCTCTAAGGCAGTGTTTCTCAACCTGGGGGTCGGGAACCCTGTGGGGATCGCGAGGGGGTTTGAGAGGGGTGGCCAAAACCATCAGAAAATCATGCTTTCTTGTTTCCTCTTTTTCGGGCTTTCCTTTTGCGTTTCTTCCTTCCTACCAAAAGGTGGCAGGGTCCAATCATTCTTTTTTATATTGTCGAAGGCTTTCATGGCCGGAATCACTGGGTTGTTGTAGGTTTTCCGGGCTATATGGCCATGTTCTAGAGGCATTTTCTCCTGACTTTTTGCCTGCATCTATGGCAAGCATCCTCAGAGGTTGTGAGGTCTGTTGGAAGTAGGAAAATGTGTTTATATATCTGTGGAAAGACCAGGGTGGGACAAAGGACTTTTGTCTGCTGAACCACCTAAACTGATGAGCTGAACCACCTAAAATGGGCTCTACAGGCCTTTTCTAGATGTCCTAGTTATCTGCAAACCAGATCAACAATTGGGTCACACTGTCTACAGAAAACCCACACACACAGATAGATATCTACATAAAAACTCCAACCATCACCCAAGTCAACAAAGAAGCCCCATGAAAGCCTTGGCAGAGTGTGCAAAAAGAATCTGCGAAGCCCACCTCCTCCAAGAGGAACGGAACCACCTCAACTGGGCTCTCCAGGCCAATGGATACTCCACCTCAGACATCAGAAGAGCTGCAAGACCACCGAGAAGAAGCCACGAGAGTCAAGACGAAGATCCACTCAGAGGGAAAGTGTCCTTGCCAGACATCAAGGGAACCACTGACCGCAGAGGGAAGCTGATGAGGAAACACAACGTACAAACTATCTCCAGACCCACCAAGAAAATCCAACCAATGCTCCATTCAGCTAAGGACAAGAGGGATCCTCTCACCTCTGCAGGAGTCTACCATTTCCAATGCAGCTATGGACAAGTCTCCATAGGGACCACCAAACGCAGCCGCATTGCCCAAAAACGAATCCAGGAACATGAAAGGCACTGCAGACTACTTCAACCAGAGAAGTCGGCCATAGCAGAGCACCTGAGGAACCAACCTGGACACAGCATATTATTTGAGAACACAGAAATGCTGGACCACTCTCACAACCACCGTGTCAGACTACACAGAGAAGCCATTGAAATACACAAGCATGTGGACAATGTCAACAGAAAGGAGGAAACCATGAAAAAGAACAAAATCTGGCTACCAGTATTAAAAAAAAACTAAAAAATTACAACAGCAAAACAACAGAGGGGAAACAAACAGGCACATCTTAACACCTCTCAACAAAAGATTCCCCCAGGCACTTCCAAGCCATTAAATGCTAATCAAGGTGGTCAGTTGAAACATTCACACCTAGCTCCAGCAGACAAAAGTCCTTTGTCACACCCTGGTCTTTCCACAGATATATACTCTTTTTCCTACTTCCAACAGAGCTCACTACCTCTGAGGATGCTTGCCACAGATGCAGGCGAAACGTCAGGAGAAAATGCCTCTAGAACATGGCCATATCGCCCGGGAAACCTACAACAACCCATTCTTTTTTGTGCTTTGATTGCAGTCAAGGGATTTGATAGTTCGCTTTAATTTAGAACCAGAAGCCATAACAGTAATACAATGTCAGTTTGTTGACATATAATTTTAATAAAACGCATTACATCTAACCTCAAAACAAAACGTAAGAGAAATTTACATTACAATGTAGCTGTCAACTTGGTATCTTTAATTAAGTTATGAGCCTTCAAGGTGTTTCCTGGGAAGGTCAAGAGCTTGAACATTGTTTCCTTCCTAAATATCTTGGTGTCACCTTAGATCAGGGGTTCTCAACATTCCTAATGCCGCGACCCCTTAATACAATTCCTCATGTTGTGGTGACCCCCCAACCAGTATATTATTTTCATTGCTACTTCATAATTGTAATTTTGCTCCTGTTATGAATCGTTATGTAAATATCTGATATGCAGGATGTATTCTCATTCACTGGACCAAATTTGGCACCAATACCCAATATGCCCAAATTTGAATACTGGTGGGGTTGAGATGGGAGGATTGATTTTGTCATTTGGGAGTTGTAGTTGCTGGGATTTATAGTTCACCTACATTCAAAGCGCATTCTGAACTACATCAACAATGGACTTGAACCAAACTTGGCACACAGAACTCCCATGACCAAGAGAAAATACTGGAAGGGTTTGGTGGGCATTGACCTTGAGTTTTGGAGTTGTAGTTCGCCTACATCCAGAGAGCACTGTGGAACAATGATGGATCTGGATCAAACTTGGCACGAATACTCAATATGCTCAAATGTGAATACTGGTGGAGTTTGGAGAAAATAGACCTTGACATTTGGGAGTTGTGGCTGCTGTGATTTATAGTTCATCTACAATCAAAAGAGCATTCTGAACTCCACCAACAATAGAATTGTGCCAAAATTCCCACACAGAACTCCCATGACCAACAGAAAATACTGAAGGGTTTGCTGGGCATTGGCTTTGAGTTTTGGAGTTGTGGTTCACCTACATCCAGACAGCACTGTGGACTCAAACAATGATGGATATTCAATATGTCCTAAATGTGAACACTGGTGGGGTCTGGGGAAAATAGACCTTGACATTTAGGAGTTGTAGTTGCTGGGATTTATAATTCACCTCCAATCAAAGAGTGACTTGAACTCCACCAATATAATTGGACCAAACTTCTCACACAGAATCTCCATGACCAACAGAAAATACTGTGTTTTCTGATGGTCTTTGATGACCCCTCTGACAGTCCTATGAGGAGCGGCTTAAGGCATGTTTAAGCTGGAATGTGTCCAGATGAGGGCGACTCCAATGATCAAGGGACTGGAGAACAAGACCTATGAGGAGCGGTTTAAGGAGCTGGGCATGTTTAGCCTGAAGAAGAGAAGGCTGAGAGGAGATATGATAGCCATGTATAAATATGTGAGAGGAAGCCACAGGGAGGAGGAGGGAGCAAGCTTGTTTTCTGCTTCCCTGGAGACTAGGACGCAATGGAACAATGGCTTCAAACTACAAGAGAGGAGATTCCATCTGAACATGAGGAAGAACTTCCTGACTGTGAGAGCCGTTCAGCAGTGGAACTCTCTGCCCCGGAGTGTGGTGTAAGCTTTGAAACAGAGGCTGGATGGCCATCTGTCAGGGGTGATTTGAATGCTATATTCCTGCTTCTTGACAGAATGGGGTTGGACTGGATGGCCCAGGAGGTCTCTTCCAACTTTTTGATTCTATGATTCTATGGTGACCCCTCCAGGGGTCCCAACCCCCAGGTTGAGAAAGGCTGGTTTATGCTTTTCCATACCTCAGTTCCATCATAAATCAGACTGGAGAGTGCAGTCAAGCAATCACAAGACTAGGATTTGGAATGGCAGCAATGAAGGAACTGTACTAGATTCTGAAGTTTGCAGATTTTTCATTCATAAAGTCACCGTAAGTCAAACTTGACTTGAAGGTGGTGAACAAGAACAGCCGCAAAATGTCCTTGGCTTCATCTACCTGGAAAAAAGCTCTTGATGATAGGCACCCTTTCAAAGAGAGTGTTTCCTGTCGTAGTCAACTGCGAAATCGCACTTATGGTATTCCTGCGCCCGCGCAGGCCCAGCTTTCGGAACCTTCTAGACTTCAAAAGAAACATTTTGCTCCCCAGTCCCGCCCCCCTCTCCCCCGAGTATATAAGGTCCGTGGGCGGGACCAACCGTCAATTCTCTTTTTTCCGCCGTTAGAATAGGCATCAGCATCGTGAACCTATATTTGACTATATCTGGCTTTGAATCGGACTGAATTTGACTACGTTTTCCTATCTCTGGCTCCCCGACTTGGACTGATCGACAACTCTTTTATAAGCTGGCGCGAGTGTCTGCTGAGATGGCGACCACTTCTTTTAAGAAGTGCAGCAGCTGCCCCAACGTGCTCCCAGACACGGACGGGCATGATCTCTGCCTCGCCTGCTTGGGGGAAATCCACCTCTCCCAAGCCTGCAAGATCTGTGCGGCCTTCACTCCGCAAACGCGAAAAAACCGTGAAACGCGTTTAAAGGCGGCCCTTTACGAGAGGGCCCTGCTGCCACCTCCGCCCCAGAAGCCAACACCGGGGCCGGGCCCAATCTCCTTACCTCCAGAGACTGCCGCGAAGAAAAAGGCTAAGAAGCCTAAGGAGAAGGCGCAGGAGGCCCGCACCGAGCCACAAGGCCGCAGCGCTCCTAAGAAGGCTGGGAAATCGCCTTCGGACGGCCAGCGGCGCCCCACGCAGGCGCAACCCACGGCCAGCCTTCTCTTCCCGCCAGCGAGGGTGGCGCCTCCACGTGGTGCGGGAGTGAAGATTGCGCAACCTCTGACCTCCCCGACATCGGAGGAGGCTCTTCTGACGCCCGCGACGGCGGGCGTGCACTCTCCCTCCGCGGACGCGCGAGGACCGCCCGAGATCGAGGCCTCACTGAGAGGGGTGGGGGTCGGCGCACCAGCTGGCTCCGCCCTCACTGAGCTGGCCCCGCCTGAGGCTGAAAGAGCTACTCCTGGGGAAGGAGGGGCCGCGAGAGCGCAGCAAGGAGCCGATACCGAGGCTTGCTACAGGCAGCTCGAGACCGCTGGGCGCGCGAGCTCGGCGAGCCCGGGGGGAGGCCTCTTATCCCTCTCCAACCCGACTCCGACGCCGACCTCGCCCGGGAGGGAGGAGAGACCCCGCAGGCCTCGCAGGTCTAGGTCTCCCTCCAGGCGGAGCAGATCGCGCTCCAGAAGGAGCAGGGCATCTAGCCACCGGTACCGACGGGGATCGAGGGGCCGATCCAGGCGCACCTCTTCCTCATCCTCGTCCTCGTCGTCGTCTTCCTCCTCCCCCGCCTCCAGGTCAGCAAGGAGGGCACGTCGGGCCCGAAGATCCTGCTCCTCCTCATTCAGACGGCCCCAGTTTGCACCGAGCCCTTACCCTTACCCGGGATTTTGGCAAATGGCTCCATCGGGGCAGATGCTGTTTCAGCACACACCTCCCTTTGCGCCCATTCCGCGCATGGAGGCTATCCCCGGAATTCCGCAAAGGGGATTGGGCACATCGACAACTGTCTTTCCAGCCCCAGCCCTATTGCCTCCACCAACAACTGCCTTAACTGCCAGGGCGCAAGAAACTGTTTCGTGCCCTGAAGGAGCCCCCAGGGCAAATCAAGAACTCATTGTGGGACAAAATATATGTACTGAGCGTTCTAATTGCATGAACCAAGCTCTGTATGTTGATCCTTCGAATGTTGTTAATACTGATAATGGTGACCCCACCCCGGTGCCAACAGCCACTTGTCAAATGTTGACCCCCGTAGGGGACCCTGAGGACCATGCTCCTAACACGGAGCTGAGGGCCACAGAACCGGAGGAATCCAACTCCGACTCAGACACTCCTGACCAGTCGGCGGTCCCCAGCACCTCCGAACCAGGCCCCTTGCCTCCAGATTTCAATAAGTTTGCCTGTCTTGTAGACAGAATGATCAAGGCCCTCGACATCCCGGCACCTAAAGCCCCGGAGCATGTCGAGGACCCGATGTTTCCGAGTGAGGAGCAAAATGTGGTTATTTCGACAGCCCTACCTATGCTCCCCTATTTGTTGAAGTTAGCTAAAATACTAGACGTACCACCGGCCGCGGTGCCAGCAGTCCCCAAGAGGGTAGACAATATGTATAAAATCGACTTGGCCAAAGCAAAATGGGTGACAAATCCTCCCAAACCGAACACGGTAGTAGCCGAAGTGGTTAAATCAAAACGCCCAAAGGGAATCCTTTCTGCTCCCCCAGACAAGGAGGGCAGAAAAGTTGATGCCATGGGGAAGAAAGCTCATGTCACGGCCGGTCTGCTAACTAGGATGTCGCATTACGCGACTTATATGAGCGGATACCAGAGCTTCCTCTGGAATAAAATACTCCCTTACCTGGACAAGCTGCCCCAAGAGGAACAACGCTTTCCGAAGGCTCTCCACACGGAAGCGTTGATTTTGTCAAAAATCCAAAAGGATTTTGCCAAGCACCTGGCCGAAACTGCGGGCCACCTGTTTGCTACGGCCACTTCAATCAGAAGGCACGCCTGGCTTAGGGCTGCCAACCTATCTGAGGAAGGAAAGGCCTTAGCCGAGGACCTACCCCTACACGAGGAGGGCTTGTTCAATCCGGAAACGGACGGAACATTAAAGGAGAAGCAGGAAGTACGCCAGGCTGCTAACAAGTTCGGTTACACCTGGCAGCCCTACAACCAACAACGCGCAAGATGGCAGCCTCCTGCGGGTAATTTCCGTAAAAACTTTAATAACTCTTACCCAGGGCCCTTCAGGGGAAGGAATTCATCATCACCTAGATACCAGGGAAATAGGAGATCCTCCTATAACTCTAAACCACGGTTCCAACCCTACCAAAATAAACCGAAACAGGGCGCCTCACGGAAGCGCCTTTGATGACAGGGACCCTATTGTTGAGAGCCCCTCAATCAACTCCTCCGCGAGTCTGAATGTTGAAACCGTTGAAGCCCAAGTTACCCCGGTTGTTAATGTTCATTCCCCGAGTTTTCTAGCTGACTCTCATACGGTGTTTGGAGATAGGCTGGCTATGTTTTATAATTGTTGGGAAAGCATTACTACTGATAATTGGGTGTTAGCTATTGTTAGACGAGGCTACACCATTGAATTCAATGAGACCCCGGGAACGGGCAGGGTTACGAGCACGCCACCGTCTCCGGCACTCCTGCAAGAGATAGATACGCTCCTACGAAAAGGGGCCATTTCACCTGTTGCGCCGGCTATGTTCCCGCATTGTTTTTTCTCCAGTTATTTTGTGGTTGAAAAACGCGGAGGAGGTTTTCGGGCGATTATGGATCTAAGAAACTTGAATAAATGCATCATTCCAAAGAAATTTCGAATGGTCACTTTGGCTTCAATCTTACCTCTATTAACGAAAGATGTGTGGTTCGCCACCATCGATCTTAGGGACGCATACTTCCATTTTTCAATATCACCACATCACAGAAGGTTTCTGACATTCATGGTGGGGTCGCAGGCATTTCATTACAACGTACTCCCGTTCGGACTGAGTACGGCCCCGCGGGTTTTCACCAAGTGCATAGCAGTGGTAGTAGCACATCTACGCACTCAGGGCATTATAGTGTACCCCTATATAGATGATTGGCTGATTGTATCCCAGTCACACAACCAACTGAGTCACCACATCTCTATCATTCTTCATCTTTTACAGTCTTTAGGATTGATTGTCAACATGGAGAAGTCGTCCCTGACGCCGTCCCGTCAGATCCAGTTTATTGGAGCCCTGCTGGACTCTCGCACGCAGAGAGCCTACCTACCTGGCGATCGGGTTTTCAACCTTCGAGAGCTTATCAACCGATTCCTGGAGTCCTCCACGGTGTCGGCCAGACAAGTCCAGATCCTGCTAGGCCATATGGCCTCTACCACGTCGGTAATCCCGTTTTCGAGGCTCCGGATGCGTCCCCTACAGGCATGGTTTGGGTCAGTTTTCAACCCTCTCAGGGACAGCCAAAATATCAGGCTGTCCCCTCCGGAAATGGTCCGGTGCTCCTTGGGATGGTGGACGCAACCCCAATGGGTCTGTATGGGGCTTCCTTTTCAACCCCCTTCCCCTACGTTAACCATCACAACAGATTCCTCCCTGTCGGGGTGGGGTGCCCATGCACAGGGACTTGTTGCTCAGGGAAGGTGGTCCCCAAGCGAAAGCACGTTACACATAAACGTTCTAGAGCTCATGGCAGTAGGAAAAGCTCTAAAGTCCTTCGAAAACATGGTAAGAGGCACAGTAGTACAAATCCTGACGGACAACACAACCGTCATGTACTACTTAAACAAGCAGGGCGGCACCCACTCACACCAACTACTGCAACTCACGATCAACATCTGGGAATGGTGCATCCAGAGGGGAACGTTCTTACGAGCATCTCATGTCCCGGGAGAACAAAACTCCCTAGCGGACTCTCTGAGCAGGAGCCCAATGGGGAACCACGAGTGGTCGCTGGATTGGGAGGAGTTAGGAAAGATCTTCCAGGCATGGGGACGTCCGTCCATAGACCTGTTCGCATCCACGGAGAACAGGAAATGCAAAGCATTCTGCGCGAGGACTCAGCCGTCCCTACACGGGGACTGTCTAGGGGATGCATTCCTCAGGAACTGGGGGGGTCCCCTAGTCTATGCGTTTCCACCATTCCCTCTCCTCTTGAGAGTAGTAGCAAAGATACAATCGGATGGCGCGCACTGCATCCTAGTGACCCCGTGGTGGCCACGTCAACCGTGGTTTGCGCCACTCCTTCAGTTGTCAGGGAGAGTTTTTGTGAGATTCAAGAACAAGCCGGACCTTCTAACCTCCCAACAGGGTCAGGTTCTCTATCCGGACGTCCAAACCCTGAGACTGACCGCGTGGCGGATTCTTCCACGGGAGTAGGCCGCGAGGCTTCCTTTTCAGAGCCCGTTCTAGCCATTATTGACGCGGCCCACAGACCATCTACCAAACGCTCATACACATACAAGTGGGCGCGATTTAGCAGATTTGCAACAGCAAATGGGGTGCAGCCAGAGTCAGCACCCATCTCAGTGATTTTGGATTTTTTGTTGTCCCTTTCAGAGGCAGGCATGTCTAACTCTTCGATAAAGTGCTATTTGGCGGCCATTTCATGGGCCAGAAGGAAGACGGGACTTCCGTCCTGTTTTGTGGACCTGTCGGTCAAGGCCTTTCTGAAGGGGCTAGCAAATGTCAAACCGCCGACGGCTCCGGTTACTCCCTCTTGGAGTCTGGAGTTGGTTCTCTCCTCACTGATGAAGGCTCCATTTGAGCCCTTAGCATCAACGGACCTAGCTTCACTCACTTGGAAGGTAGCCTTCCTAGTGGCCATTACTTCGGCCAGGAGATCGAGCGAGCTGTGTGCTCTTAGAGTGGATGAGCCGTATTTGAAGTTTCATAAAGACAAGGTGGTCTTACGGACAGACCTGGCGTTTTTGCCCAAGGTATCCACTCGTTTTCATAACTCGCAGGAAATAATCCTTCCGGCATTCTTTCAGAATCCGGAAACATCGCTGGAGAAGAATCTACATTTGTTAGATGTCAGAAGGGCACTGGCCTTCTACATACAGAGGACTAAGGAATTTAGGAAGTCCCCTAGGTTGTTCCTAAAGTATAGGAAGGACACAAAGGGTTTGCCGGTCACGTCACAGCGGTTTTCTGCTTGGATTGTGTCTACCATTCGCACTTGCTATCGTTTAGCGGGCAAAGAATTACCGCGGCAGGTGCATGCTCATTCAACAAGGGCAATGGCCACTTCAGTGGCCTTTTTGAGAGGAGTTCCCTTGGAGGAAGTGTGTCGGGCGGCCACGTGGGCGTCCCCAAGCACCTTTGTATCCCATTACAAGCTTGATGTGAGATCCAGGAGGGATGTATGCTTTGGCAGGAATATACTTTTTTCTGCGGTGGCATGACTCCCTCCATCCTGACTGTAGCTTGCTAGTCTACCATAAGTGCGATTTCGCAGTTGACTACGACAGGAAAATATGGGTTGCTTACCTGTAACCGTAGTTTCCTGAGTAGTCACCTGCGAAATAGCACATTCCCTCCCTTCCTCCCCTCGAGTGTCATGCCGCGTTCCTTCTGGCTGCTGGGCGGCGGAAGAGAATTGACGGTTGGTCCCGCCCACGGACCTTATATACTCGGGGGAGAGGGGGGCGGGACTGGGGAGCAAAATGTTTCTTTTGAAGTCTAGAAGGTTCCGAAAGCTGGGCCTGCGCGGGCGCAGGAATACCATAAGTGCTATTTCGCAGGTGACTACTCAGGAAACTACGGTTACAGGTAAGCAACCCATATTTCCGTGACTTCCACTTGATGGAAATGTGATTCAGACCATTTACCCAGCTTATGCAATGATGCCTTTGTGACAAGTATCCCTTCAGCATGCCTGGCTGCAATACCTGTCATGGCTTCTCTGGATGGTCTTGGGAAGATGTTAAGGGCGATACTAACAGGTTGCTCAATCCATTGAGTGTTGCTAACCTTCCAGGATCCCTGGGTTCTTGATGGGCTGCAAGACATTAGATGAGACAGGCAATCTTGCAAATGATCTCGAGAAGATCCAGAATGTTTTAGGTAATTGAAAGAGAGTGCTTAGCTTTACTTACTTACTTACTTAGGCGATCCCTCGTTGGATGAGTAAGATGGTCATCTTTGATGACTATTTTTGTGAGTTTGTAAGTGGCTGTGGAGCCCTATTCTTGACCCGCATCTTCTCCCGCAGTGAAGGCATTGGTTTCCAGGTGGAAGGCGGTCCCAGTCGGGGTTGGCTTGATGCGCCTTCCTCCTGACACGTTTCTCTCTTTCACCCTCCACTCGTGCCTCCTCGAATTCAGCAGCACTGCTGGTCACAGCTGACCTCCAGCTGGAGTGGTCAAGGGCCAGGGCTTCCCAGTTCTCAGTGTCTATGCCAGAGTTTTTAAGGTAGGCTTTGAGGCCATTTTTCAATCTCTTTTCCTGCCCACCAACATTCCGTTTTCCGTTCTTAAGTTCGGAGTAGAGCAACTGCTTTGGGAGGTGGTGGTCAGGCATCCGGACAACGTGGCCGGTCCAGCGGAGTTGACGGCAGAGGACCATCGCTTCAGTGCTGCTGGTCTTTGCTTCTTCCAGCACGCTGACGTTTGTCCGCTTGTCTTCCCAAGAGATTTGCAGGATTTTCCGGAGGCAGCGCTGATGGAAACGTTCCAGGAGTTGCATGTGACGTCTGTAGACAGTCCACGTTTCGCAGGCATAGAGCAGGGTTGGGAGGGGAATAGCTTTATAGACAAGCACCTTGGTATCCCTACGGATGTCCCGGTCCTCAAACACTCTTTGCTTCATTTGGGAAAATGCTGCACTCGCAAAGTGCTTAGTGATTGTTTGGGCAACCACCAAGACTTTAACACAATCAATCAAGGGAGTATTATATGACTCCTAATAAATCAATCCCGCCGCTGGTCATCAATATAAAGGATCTTAGTTACTAATCCTCCAGCTATACACCAATATGATGGAATATGATCCTTGGCGTTTATGTATGTATGAGGTAACATGTATGAGGCCCTCCTCCAGCAGACTGGAGGAGGGCCAATGTGGTCCCAATCTTCAAGAAGGGAAAAAAGGATGACCCAAACAACTACCGTCTGGTCAGCCTTATGGGATTTTGGCCTGCATCAATAGGAGCATAGTGTCTAGATCTAGGGAAATAATGCTACCCCTCTATTCTGCTCTGGTTAGACCACACCTGGAATATTGTGTCCAATTGACAAGCTGGAATGTGTCCAGAGGAGGGCGACTAAAATGATAAAAGGTCTGGAGAACAAGCCCTATGAGGAGCGGCTTAAGGAGCTGGGCATGTTTAGCCTGAAGAAGAGAAGGATGAGAGATAAGATAGCCATGTATAAATATGTGAGAGGAAGCCACAGGGAGGAGGGAGCAAGCTTGTTTTCTGCTTCCTTGGAGACTAGGATGCGAAACAATGGCTTCAAACTACAAGAGAGGAGATTCCATCTGAACATGAGGAAGAACTTCCTGACTGTGAGAGCCGTTCAGCAGTGGAACTCTCTGCCCTGGAGTGTGGTGGAGGCTCCTTCTTTGGAAGCTTTTAAACAGAGGCTGGATGGCCATCTGTCAGGGGTGATTTGAATGCAATATTCCTGCTTCTTGGCAGAATGGGGTTGGACTGGATGGCCCATGAGGTCTCTTCCAACTCTTTGATTCTATGATTCTATGTACTTTGGTAGATTCACTGCCACCACCTAAATTACTTTAGGATATTTGAAGAGGTAAACTTCTTCCTGCCCACCAGCTCTCCCTTGACTCCTTGAGATGACTGTGATGTTAAGATGTTAAAACAGATAGAAATATTCTCACAGGAATGAATCACTACTGAGGCTTCTTTAAAATTTGAACTAGAGAAAATGTTTATTTATAATATTTATAATGTTTGTTTATAATATTGAACAAACAACTATCTTCTTTAATGAGGCGTACAAGCTTGAATGGTTACTGAGGTACAATAATCTTGATGATTACTTCAAACAAGTTCTTTGACTTAGATATGAGTAAAACTCCTCACTCTACAATAACACAGTAGCAGTGAGTTCTCCAGACTAACCTAACCAGGTTGTCCCTAGAGCAATTAGCTACACTCTAAACAGAGTCCTCTAAAAGCTAATCTGCTCTAACCCCAGAGAGCAAACCACTTGTGAAGAAAAAAAACCCAGACAAGCACCCAGGTGACTACTTTGACCCTCCTGGCCAATAATGCAGCCTTACCTGTCACAAATGCTCTCTGACAGAAAAAATCTAAGCTCAAAAATCTACCTCTCTTCTCCTCTGTTCCCAAAATCCATCCTTCTTCTTCAAACCCTAAAACCAATCTCCCTGCTCTCTCTCAAGCTGACACTTTCCCCTCTCAGGGCTAAACTCCATACTTGATCTATTGTTGCATTCTGCATGCTCATATTGTTAGCTTTGGGTAAGAAGTTTGCAGAAACAGGTCAAACTCTTCTTCTTTTATCGCATAAGACACCCCCCCCCCCCGACCCACATCTATTTATCACAGGACGCTGAAACTGCACATGTGCAATG
This sequence comes from Anolis sagrei, assembly GCF_037176765.1. Taxonomy (NCBI): domain Eukaryota; kingdom Metazoa; phylum Chordata; class Lepidosauria; order Squamata; family Anolidae; genus Anolis; species Anolis sagrei. Next base: position 5,157,763 of record NC_090027.1, read on the forward strand.
ATGTAAGTCTCTGTAGGTTACGTGCCAATTTACAACTAAGAACTGATAATGGCCTTGATCAGTGGTTCTCAACCTTCCAAATGCCTCTACCCCTTAATATAGTTCCTCATGTTGTGGTGACCCCCCAACCATAACATTATTTTTGTTGCTACTTCATAACTGTAATTTTGCTCCTGTTATGAATCATAATGTAAACATCTGATATGCAGGATTTATTTTCATTAACTGAATGAAATTTGGCACAAAAAACCCAATACACCCAAATATGAGTACTAGTAGGGTTGGGGGAGATTGATTTTGTCATATGGGAGCTGTAGTTGCTAGGATTCATAGTTCACCTACAATCAAAGAGCATTCCGAACTCCACCAATGATGGAAATGAACCAAACTTGGTTCACAGAACTCCCATGACCAACAGGAAATACTGGAAGGGTTTATTGGGGATGGACCTTTGAGTTTTGGAGTTGTAGTTCACCTACATCCAGAGAGCACTGTGGACTCAAACAATGATGAAGCAGGACCAAATTTGGCACGAATACTCAATATGCCCAAATGTGAACACTGGTGGAGTTTGGGGGAAATAGACCTTGACATTTGGGAGTTGTAGTTGCTGGGATTTATAGTTCACCCACAATCAAAGCATTCTGAACCCCATCAATGATAGAATTGGGCCAGACTTCCTAAACAGAACCCCCATGACCAACAGAAAATGCTGTGTTTTCTAATGGTCTTTGGTGACCCCTCTGACAACACCTCACGACCCCCCAGGGGTCCCGACTCCCAGGTTGAGAAATGCTGGTCTTGATGTTACAGGTGCTGAAGTGGTGTGAGGTTTGAGAATGGACCCAGAGGAATCCAGAGCAGTCCTCAAGTTCCTTTCCTTGAAAGGCCTCACACCAAAGGAAACATTCAATGAGATGAAAGAGGGTTATGGTGAGGATTCCCCTTCATATGATGGAGTCAAGAACTGGCATCGTCAAGTCAAATGTGGTTGGACTTTGTTGGAAACAGCTCCAATTCCAAGGTGACCCCACTCTGCTATTGATGAACACACCATCCAGCAAGCAGAGGTCGCCATTTTGGAAAATCCCCACACAACCATTCACCACCTAGCCCAAAATGTCAACATTAGTGTGGGGTCCATGGAAAAAAATCACTCAAGACCATCTTCACCTGCATAAGGTATCTGCTTGCTGTCCCCCCCCCCCCCAGCTGCTCACACTTTTGCAGAAGCAGGAATGAGTTGGATGCTCTTAGGCTGTATTGACGATGATGTGCCATGGAAATCAGGTGGACTTTTTCCACAGACTGATCACTCAGGGTGAAAGCTGGGTCCATCACTCTGATCCTAAAGTCCAGTCGATGCAATGGAAGCATCATGACTCACCGCCTTCAAAGAAGGCACGTACCCAACTCTCGGCAGGCAAGGTCATGCTCACAGTATTTTGGGACCAGCACGGAGTAGTATGGATGGATTTCCTAGCAAAGGAAATGATCACTGGGACAGACGAGGCTTCACTGTTGCAGAAAATGCAGAAGGCCATCAAAACATAATGTGATAATGTGACATGCTCTCCAAAGACAATGCACCAGTGCACAACTCACAAGTTGCCCAAATGGAAGAAGCATGCTCCTCTGGCTTTGGAATTCTACCACATTCCCCTTATTCACCCGACCTCGCACCATTGGACTTCCACCTCTTTCCAACAAGGAAGTTATTTTTGAAGGGCAAACATTTTTCAGATGATGAGACCCTCATTTCCGAACTCACAACGTGGCTTTTGGAGCAACCTGTCAACTTCTACAAGCAAGGTGTTGACAGTTGCAATGAGGGTTATAGTGAGTGTAACGGCACGAGTGGCACCACCTATGTGTAGAACTGTTAGTTGTAAGATTTAAACTGTTGTATCATGCTTAATCCTGTCCCTTTTTACCCTGCTTATGTATAGTTGTATGGATTGGTTGCTTGTAGCTGTCAATCAGTACTGTTTGGCTCCACCTCTTCCTGCAGGAGGGGAGAGCTTCCTTTCTTTTTCATTCTGCTATCAGAGTTCCTACCATATGGAAGTGAGTAAGAGACTTGATTATAAAAGAACCTGATTTTATAAAAGATTATAAAAGAACCACACCAACAACCACCATGTCAGACTACACAGAGAAGCCATTGAAATCCACAAGCATGTGGGCAATTTCAACAGAAAGGAAGAGACCATGAAAATGAACAAAATCTGGCTACCAGTATTAAAGAACTCTAAAATTATAACAGCTAAACAACAGAGAGGAAGAAACCAGGCACAGATTAACACCTCCCAGCAACAGATTTTCCCAGGTTCAGGCAGGCCTTCAAATGCTAATGAAGGTGATTAGCTAAACATTCACACCTAACTGCAGCAGGGAAGAGCTCCTTGCCCCACCCCAGCCATTCCACAGATATATAAACCCATTGTCCTAATTCCAACAGACCTCTACCTCTGAGGATGCTTGCCATAGATGCAGGCGAAACGTCAGGAGAAATGCCTCTAGAACATGGCCATATAGCCCGAAAAAACCCACAAGAACTGAGTGATTCCGGCCATGAAAGCCTTCGACAATACACTGATTTAAGTTACCTCTTAGCACCAACTCTGAGGTTTTTTACCCTTGGGACTCATGCTTTATGTCCAGATCATCCTGGACAACATTGAGGAGACTCAAGCTCCTTCAAACCGGTTCTTTTGGCACCAAAGGAAGATCCTGAGTCTTCAAAACATAGGCCATCTGAACTGGGGTCGTGGTTTGCTCCAGCATTCACAGCCATTGAGGAAAGAGGAAACTTGGTGAGGCTTCTCAGCTTCAAACCCCTTGGACCCAGGACTGATTGAGACTATAATGTATGTTTTCCTTTACCCCTCTAAAATTTTCCAGCTCATTGCTTTGAAGAAATGACTTTGTGATAAATAAAACTTATCTTGAGCTGCGTTTTGGGTTTTTGGGAGTTCCAGTTTCCTATAGGAGGGCAAGAAGCAATCCCCTGGGGGAAAGATGCCACGTCCACCCCTCCTTTATTGAGAATAATAGCCCCCAGGCGCGACGGCACAGTGAGGATTCCCCATCATATGATGGAGTCAAGAACTGACATCAACAATTCAAATGTGGTTGGACTTTGGTGCAAACATCTCCAATTCCAGGGCGACCCCACTCTGCTATTGACGATCACACCATCCAGAATGTGGAGGTCACCATTTTGGAAAATCACTGCACAACCATTCACCACCTAGCACAAAATGTCAAGATTAGTGTGGGGTCTGTGGAAAAAAATCACCCAAGACCATCTTCACCCAAGATTGTGGCGGAGCCAAAAGGTCATGAGTTCGAAGCCAGCCCAGATTGGAGTGGGTTTCCAACCAATTGTGAGTAGCCTGTTGTCGACCTTTGCAACCCAAAAGACACTTGCATCTGTCAAGTAGGAAAATTAGGTACCACCTTAAAGTGTGGGGAGGCCAAATTAACTGATTTATGAGGCCATAAAGAAGACTCCAGCAAAGCATTCCAGTGGGGAAGCATGCGGGGAATGCGGAAGTGCTTCATCAGTGTCGCAGATGGACGCTGAAAGCGACAGCTCCCCTGGCGGCCAGAAAAAGTTAAATAGCCTCTGTGTATGTCTGCAGAACACATCATGCGATGTGCGGGGCTCGATGAATGCAAAGCTGGGGTGAAAATTGCTGGAAGAAACATTAACAACCTCAGATATGCAGATGACACCACTCTGATGGCCGAAAGCGAGGAGGAGCCGAGGAGCCTTCTAATCAAGGTGAAAGAAGAAAGCGCAAAAGCCGGGTTGCAGCTAAACGTCAAAAAAACCAAGATTATGGCAACAAGAATGATTGACAACTGGAAAATAGAGGGAGAAACCGTGGAGGCCGTGACAGACTTTGTATTTCTAGGTGCAAAGATTACTGCAGATGCAGACTGTAGCCAAGAAATCAGAAGACGCTTACTTCTTGGGAGGAGAGCAATGTCCAGTCTCGATAAAATAGTGAAGAGTAGAGACATCAGACTGGCAACAAAGATCCGCCTAGTCAAAGCCATGGTATTCCCTGTAGTCACCTACGGATGTGAGAGCTGGACCTTAGGGAAGGCTGAGCGAAGGAAGATCGATGCTTTTGAGCTGTGGTGTTGGAGGAAAGTGCTGAGAGTGCCTTGGACTGCGAGAAGATCCAACCAGTCCATCCTCCAGGAAATAAAGCCCGACTGCTCACTGGAGGGAAAGATACTAGAGACAAAGTTGAAGTACTTTGGCCACATCATGAGGAGACAGGAAAGCCTAGAGAAGACAATGATGCTGGGGAAAGTGGAAGGCAAAAGGAAGAGGGGCCGACCAAGGGCAAGATGGATGGATGGCATCCTTGAAGTGACTGGACTGACCTTGAGGGAGCTGGGGGTGGTAACGGCCGACAGGGAGCTCTGGCGTGGGCTGGTCCATGAGGTCACGAAGAGTCGGAGATGACTGAACGAATGAACAACAACAACAATGTCTGTCTCTGTTTGTATGTCAAAAATTGGCATTGAATGTTTGCCATATATGTGTACACTGTAATCCGCCCTGAGTCCTCTGCGGGGTGAGAACGGTGGAACATAAAAGCTGCAAATAAATAAATCAATAAATGATAAATTTGCCACCTAGCCCAAAATGTCAAGATTAGTGTGGAGTCTATGAAAATAAAATCACCCAAGACCATCTTCACCTGCCTAAGTTATCTGCCAAGTATACCCATGGCACCCATGGAGAGAAGGACTAATACCTGTGCCAAGTATCATTGCTCTCAGTCCAACGGAAGTGGGTTGGGGAAATCTTTAATGAACACCCCTCATATGCAGAATAAAAGGTGACATATTCAGGTTGTCTAAAAACACACCTCCCATCCTAAGATTTTCAGATAAGACGATCTTATCACCTTCCCGTACATTTCTCATCTTTCAGAACTGCACGCCCAACCCTGACAAAGGGGAGAGACCAGGGAGAGAGAGTTTCAATATTTATCCAGTGATGAAAACTGAAATAAATACTTATTCAGGACATATTATCAACCATAAATAATGCGCTATTGTTCTGCTTCCTACAGGCAAACACATCAGTCAAGCAAGCCAGTTTATTCTAGACTGCGTGACACCAAAAAAGCCACAACATCCTTTTAGCAGGCATATATGTGCACACGCACGTGTCCATGCTTAAAGAACCAGTGAAATGGCTCTGCCTGCACACTACTTAACTTCCTCTTAAAGTCTTGAGCCAGGGGTGAAGAAATGGCCAAGACCAGACAGCGGCATGTTCTGTTTCCTTTCTTAGATTCAGAGTCCAAGAAAACAGCCCAAGATCTTGGTGACATTGATGTTGTTATATTTCCCATTTATACCATATGGTTTTGGAAGTTGGGCAGTGGACAAAACAAAAGTGGAGATACAGTGAAGACATCTCTCCGAAGCTCTAGGTGCTCCTACTTCCTATTACAGGGAAAAACAGCGGATCCCCAATCCATCTAAAACACAGACATGTGCCTTTCACCTTAAGAACAGACAAGCATCCCAAGCTCTGAGGATTACCTGGGAAGGAAGGAATCCCACTGGAGCATTGCAGCGCACCCAAATCCCTGGGAGTCACTTTGGACCATGTTCTGACCTACAAGAAGCACTGCCTGAACATCAAGCAAAAAGTGGGTGCTAGAAACAATATCATACGAAAGCTGACTGGCACAACCTGGGGATCACAACCAGACACAGTGAAGACATCTGCCCTTGTGCTATGCTACTCTGCTGCTGAGTATGCATGCCCAGTGTGGAACACATCTCACCACGCTAAAACAGGGGATGTGGCTCTTAATGAGACATGCCGCATCATCACGGGGTGTCTGTGCCCGATACCACTGGAGAAATTACACTCTTTAGGCGGTATTGCACCACCTGACATCCGCCGGGAAGTGGCAGCCAATAGTGAAAGGACCAAGGCAGAGACATCTCCAGCTCATCCCCTGTTTGGGCATCAGCCAGCACGTCAATGAGTTAAATCAGGAAATTGTTTTCTAAGATCTACAGAGACACTCGCTGGAACACCTCAGCAAGCGAGAGTCCAAAAGTGGCAGGCATAAACCCAGAACCTCAACCAATGGCTGATACCAAATGAGAGACTCCCCCCTGGGCACACAGAAGACTGGGCGACTTGGAAGGCGCTGAACAGACTGCGCTCTGGCACCACGAGATGCAGAACCATCCTTAAGAAATGGGGCCACAAAGTGGAATCCATGACATGCGAGTGTGGAGAAGAGCAAACTACTGACCACCTGCTGCAATGCAACCTGAGCCCAGCCACATGCACAATGGAGGACCTTCTTGCAGCAATACCAGAGGCACTCCAAATGGCCAGATACTGCTCAAAGGACATTTAATAGAATACCAAGCTTGCAAACTTTGTGTTTTGTTTGTTTGTTTTTAATGTGATACAACTGTTTGGGTTTGCTCCTGACACGATAAATAAATAAAGTGGAGAAAACTAAAAGGAGGAGAATGAACTCATTTGAAATGTGTTGAAGAAGACTCACCGTGGACATCGTGGACTGCCAAAATGAGCCACAAAATCTTCCTCTAAGCCAAAACAACCAGATTGAGTCTATCGTACTTTTTCCATGTAAATTTGCATTGGAAGACCTAACATTTCTAGAGAGGATACCTCTTTAGAAATCCTTGGGTCCTCTAACACAACTCTGTGGTATGTTTGGACCAAAAGTCAGATAATGGTGTTTGGCTGGATCCAGGCATGTAGCTAGGGGGGGGGGGGGCTTGAGGGGCTTCAGCCTCCCCCCCCCCCCCGAAATTCTCATGGTGGTTCACGAAAAGGCCTTACTGGTGCATTATTTAAACTGTTCTGTTTATTCATATCATGATCTGATCACCATCTATATATATAAATCTGTTAGGTTGGTTCAACGGGACAGCAAAACTCTAAAACCCCCCAATGAAACTTAACCAAAATTCCTATGCCCATAACACAACCCACAAGGTACAAACATATGAAAAACAACACAACAACACACTCACAGAACGGCAAAAGAAAGAAAAAGGGGGAAGGAAGGAAGGAGAGAAGAAAAAAGGGAATGAAGGAAGGAAAGAGGGAGTGAAGGAAGGGGGAAGATGTAGAGAAAGAGGGAGGGAAGGAAAGAAGGAAAGAGAGAAGGAAGAAAAGAGACCAGAAGAGAAAGAAAAAGGGGGAAGGAAGGAAATAGATAGAGAAGGAAGAGGAGAAGGAAAAATGGGAGGGAAGGAAGGAAGGAAGGAGGGAAAGAAGGAGAGAAAGAGGGAAGGTTGGCCACAGCAACACATGGCAGGTAAAGGTTATTTCTATTATTATGTTGCTATTATTCCTATGAGACCCTTTTAGGGGGAATGGGAGAGGTGTCAGGTCCCAGAGGCAATGCATTGCATTATTGTTATTGTTATGATGGTGGTAAAATAAAAGGAAATAAAAAGAGAAAGAAGGAAGCAAACAGGGAGGGAAGAAAGGCAAAGGAAGAAAGGGGGAGGGAATGAAGGAAAGAGAGAAGGATGAAACCAAGTAGTGAAAGAAGGAAAGAGGTAGAGAAGGAAGAAAGGAGAGAAAGGGGGAGGAAAAGGGGGAAGGAATAGGTAGGGACCTCTCTTTCATAATAGTCCAGATATCTACCTCAACTTTGATATGTTTTACTATAGGCCACAGCAACGCGTGGCAGGGCACAGCTAGTACTCAATATATCCCATATATTGTATATGTATATTGTTGTATATGTATATTGTTGTATATGTATATGTTGGGGTAACGATACAAAAGGTTTGCTAGGCTAGACCCTCTTTCACTGAGATCTTGCCCTTCCCAGTTGGCTCAGGAAAAAGCAAACTGCTGCAGTGTCTCCAAGCTCACGTTAACCTCATAAATAACTTTTGCCACCCTGAGCTCACTCTGACGCTGCTTGAAATGTAATGCTAAGAGCTCCCCTTCCCCAACTCTGGCTTGACTATAGCTCCTTAACCTCTCTTGCCTATTTATTTCTCTTCTAGCAGAACAAATACATTGTGTGTGTGTGTCAGGGAATTTTTTTTTCAACTCTTCACACAGTATCTTGTCATCTTAACCAAACACTGCCTTTAATGAGGTTGTGAGAGAAGAGGGTCAAGCTGTTTGCCTTTATAGTCCATTCCCTCTGAAGCAGCAGGAATATTTGATGTGAAACGAGAGCCCAGCAAACTAGATAATCATCGCACACGGCGAACAAACATTATCCAGATCCTGGATTAAATGACAAATGTAATTTTTTTAAAAATCCAAGTGATAGAAGGTTGGCAGAGAGAGTTGAAACACACAAGGGGGAGTGGGTTTTTCGGAAAATGGTACAGCGCGAAACTGTTTGTCCTTTCCTGAGTCGATGACAAGCGTTTTGCACCGAACGTGCACCATCCAGATGAAAAATTCTCCCACACATAAATCTCAGTGTGATGGATTGGATCACACAATGTATGATTTCTTTAGAAATCATACTTAATACAAGAGTTTATTTGCAAACATGGAGCCCCCAGTGATCCAGTGGGTTAAACTACTGAGCTGCTGAACTTGCTGACCAAAAGGTTGCAGGTTTGAATCCGGGGAGCGGTGTGAGCTCCTGCTGTTAGCCCCAGCTTCTGCCAACCTATTTATTTATTTATTTATTTGGGTTTCTTATACCCCGCCCTTCTCACCCCGGAGGGGGACTCAGGGCGGCTTACAAAAGCAAAGGCACAATTCGATGCCTGCATCATAAAAACAATCATACACAAAATACACAAAATTACACCAGAACACAGTTAACAAAAATTCATACATTATTAACATAAAATCAATAAAATCAATAAAAACCAATACAAACCCAATTTCTCCTTTTACCTGGTCAGCGTTCGCTAACTCATAGATCTAGTTTTATGTTCCACTTCATCAATCCTGCTGGTCTTACTCGCCTGATGGTCTGATTTAATTGCTGGAGTGCCCAAAGGCCTGGTCCCATAACCACGTCTTCACCCTCCTCCTGAATGCGAGGAGGGATGGTGCTGCCTTGATTTCCCCCGGGAGTGAGTTCCACAGGTGTGGAGCCACCACTGAGAAAGCCCTGCTCCTCGTCCCCACTAACCTCACTTGTGAAAGTGGTGGGGTCGAGAGCAGAGCCTCCCCAGATGATCTCAGAGTTCGGGGTGGGACGTAGAGGGAGATACGTTTGGACAGATACACTGGACCGGAACCGTATAGGGTTTTGTAGGTCAAAACCAGCACCTTGAATTGTGCTCGGAACTGAATCGGCAGCCAGTGGAGCTGGCACAGCAGGGGGGTGGTATGCTCCCTGTATGTCGCTCCAGTGAGCAGTCTGGCTGCCGCTCGCTGGACTAGTTGAAGTTTCCGAACAGTCTTCAAGGGCAACCCCACGTAGAGTGCGTTGTAGTAGTCTATTCGGGATGTGTAGTTCGAAAACATGTAAATGTGAGTAGATCAATAGGAACCCCTCTGGAGGAAAGGTAATGGCGCTCCATGCAATCATGCCAGCCACATGGCATTGGAGGTGTCTATGGACAATGCTGGCTCTTCATCTTAGAAATGGAGATGAGCACCAACCCCCAGAGTCAGACACGACTGGACTTAACGTCAGGTTGAAACCTTTACCTTTAGCTAGTATTATAGTGTATTACATTATAATATTATGATCAATATTATATGTACATGCAATATATTGTATTATAAGCATAACACAATATTTATATATGTATGTATATATGTATATGTATGTATATGTGTGTGTGTCTATCTATCTATCTATTTATCTATCTATCTATCTATCTATCTATCTATCTATCTATCTATCTCCCCGGTGGCACAGTGGGTTAAACCGCTGAGTTGCTGAACTTGCTGACCGAAAGGTTGCAGGTTTGAATCCGGGGAGCGGCGTGAGCTCCTGCTGTTAGCCCCAGTTTCTGCCAACCTAGCAGTTCAAAAACATGCAAATGTGAGTATATCAATAGGTACCACTCCAGCGGGAAGGTAAGGGTGCTCCATGCAGTCATGCCGGCCACATGATCATGGAGGTGTCTATGGACAATGCCGGCTCTTCGTCTTAGAAATGGAGATGAGCACCAACTGCCAGAGTCAGACACGACTGGACTTAACGTCAGGTTGAAACCTTTACCTTTAGCTAGTATTATAGTGTATTACATTATAATATTATGATCAATATTATATGTACATACAATATATTGTATTATAAGCATAACACTATATATATAATTATTATGCTTATTATATTATAAGCATAACACAGTAGCACAGTGGGTTAAACCACTGAGCTGCTGAACTTGCTGACCGAAAGGTTGCAGGTTTGAATCCGGGGAGCGGTGTGAGCTCCTGCTGTTAGCCCCAGTTTCTGCCAACCTAGCAGTTCGAAAACATGTAAATGTGAGTAGATCGGTAGGAACCCCTCTGGAGGAAAGGTAATGGCACTCCATGCAGTCATGCCAGCCACATGGCATTGGAGGTGTCTATGGACAACGCCAGCTCTTCATCTTAGAAATGGAGATGAGCACCAACCCCCAGAGTCAGACATGACTGGACTTAACGTCAGGGGGAAACCTTTACCTTTAGCTAGTATTATATTGTATTACATTATAATATTATTATCAATATTATATGTACATGCAATATATTGTATTATAAGCATAACACTATATATATAATTATTATGCTTATTATATTATAAGCATAACACAGTAGCACAGTGGGTTAAACCACTGAGCTGCTGAACTTGCTGACCAAAAGGTTGCAGGTTTGAATCCGGGGAGCGGTGTGAGCTCCTGCTGTTAGCCCCAGCTTCTGCCAACCTAGTAGTTTGAAAACATGTAAATGTGAGTAGATCAATAGGAACCCCTCTGGAGGAAAGGTAATGGCGCTCCATGCAATCACGCCAGCCACGTGGCATTGGAGGTGTCTATGGACAACGCTGGCTCTTCGTCTTAGAAATGGAGATGAGCACCAACCCCCAGAGTCAGACACGACTGGACTTAACGTCAGGGGGAAACCTTTACCTTTAGCTAGTATTATATTGTATTACATTATAATATTATGATCAATATTATATGTACATACAATATATTGTATTATAAGCATAACACAATATTTATATATGTATGTATATATGTATATGTGTGTGTATATATATATATGTGTGTGTGTGTGTGTGTGTGTGTGTATATATATATATATATATATATATATATATATATATCTCCCCGGTGGCACAGTGGATTAAACCGCTGAGTTGCTGAACTTGCTGACTAAAAGGTTGCAGGTTCGAATCCGGGGAGTGGTGTGAGCTCCCTCTGTCAGCCCCAACTTCTGCCAACCAAGCAGTTCGAAAACATGCAAATGTGAGTATATCAGTAGGTACCACTCTGGCGGGAAGGTAACGATGCTCCTTGCAGTCATGTCAGCCACATGACCTTGGAGGTGTCTACGGACAACGCCGGCTCTTCATCTTAGAAATGGAGATGAGCACTAACCCCCAGAGTCAGACACGACTGGACTTAATGTCAGTGGAATATTTTATGAATACATTTGGTAGGTATTTTTTTTCAGTTCTCAAATCAGGAAATGATCAAGAAAAAGTAGGATTCCATTCTAGCGGATCCGATTGTAGCTCTATGTGTCTATTTACAACAGGCAAACGAAGAGCAGCTGCCTTTGCAACCCCTTGCTGGTCACAACAAAGGAGAAAGACAAGGAGGGAGCAAAGCTGTCAGAATGCTGGATCACCGTCTCCCAAAGCAGTTACTCCCAAGTCAAGAACGGAAAACTGAATGTTGGTGGACAGGAAAAGAGATGTAAAGATGTGCTCAAAGCCAACCTTAAAAACTCATAGAATCATCGAATCATAGAATCAAAGAGTTGGAAGAGACCTCCTGGGCCATCCAGTCAACCCCATTCTGCCAAGAAGCAGGAATGTTGGATTCAAATCACCCCTGACAGATGGCCATCCAGCCTCTGTTTAAAAGCTTCCAAAGAAGGAGCCTCCACCACACTCCAGGGCAGAGAGTTCCACGGCTGAACGGCTCTCACAGTCAGGAAGTTCTTCCTGATGTTCAGATGGAATCTCCTCTCTTGTAGTTTGAAGCCATTGTTCCGCGTCCTAGTCTCCAGGGAAGCAGAAAGGAAGCTTGCTCCCTCCTCCCTGTGGCTTCCTCTCACAACTGTGACATAAACACCGGGAAGTGGGAAGCCCTGGCCCTTGAGCGCTCCAGCTGGAGGTCAGCTGTGACCAGCAGTGCTGCAGAATTCGAAGAGGCACGAACAGAGGGCAAAAGGGAGAAACGTGCCAAGAGGAACCCTGACCGGGACCACCTTCTGTCTGAAACCAAGGATAACATGCAGATCAAGAACGGCTCCACAGTCACCTACGGACCCACCACCAGGACATCATATCTGGAAAACAATCATCCCCGAGCTATGAGGGATCACCTAGGAAAGACTAGATAGGGTTCTTCTTCTTCTACGTGGATTTGAAGATGATTTACAAAGGGCCTCTTCCTGATCCTTAAGCCACTTGGCCTCAAGTCCTAAGTGGTACTCCCGGCGTTAGTCATGCCTTCACAGAACTGTAATCTCCTTCTACCGAAGACTCCAAATTATCTCTCCTCCTCTTTGTATCCTTTTTCGAAACACAAAGCGAACGTGTCGAGAGAGGTTAAGGCTCCTCCAAGCCTGCTTTGCAAATAAAGATGGAACAGTCGCGTGATGAAAGACATCTTACGGGACAAATACTCCGGGTAATTCCTCCTTTCACTGACGCAAACACAGAACAAGAGAGTTCTGTCATATTGTCAATACGCAGCAAACGGCCATTCAAGAAAGTATCCTGTTCATTTGTCAAATAAGGGCTGAAGTTCGACCCTGATAGATGTGACAGGAAATGGCACCTGACTGTGACTCTGAGATCGAAAAATTCCCCTTCAGGGCAAGGGAAAGGTAGCTTTGAAACCAACCAAGGTGAGAAAATAAACTGTAAGACGGAGGTAAGATACAGATTGTGCCTTTCTCCTTCTTCCTTTATGTGCCACCTTTCTTCTAATGATGGGACTCAAAGTGGTTGTTGCACTCCAGGACAGGAAAAGCCCTCTGACTGTAAACACCACACCGTTGATTGGAAAACAACCCTTTTACTGAAGATAATTAAAAAGTAGCAAGTAAAAAGCACTTTAAAGAAATAGGTAAGTCCAATTAGGTAAGAAGATAAGCAGGAGCAAAAATAGTCTACGATAAAGTTCTTCTCCAGGAGAAACTCAAACATGCCATCATCTGGGCTCTTCGACTTACATTCCACAACACTGTAGGGAAGGCATCTGGCCACAGTGGTCCATGCTCTTGTTACATCCCGATTAGATTACTGCAACGCACTCTACGGGGGGTTGCCTTTGAAGACTGCTCAGAAACTCCAACTAGTCCAGCGGGAGGCAGCCAGACTGCTCACCGGGGCGTCATACAAGGAGCACACCACCCCCCTGTTGTGTCAGCTCCACTGGCTGCCTATCCAGTTCCGAGCACAATTCAAAGTGCTGGTTTTGACCTACAAAACCCTATACGGTTCCGGCCCAGTGTATCTGTCCGAACGGATCTCCCTCTACGTCCCACTCCGGAGTCTAAGATCTTCTGGGGAGACCCTGCTCTCGACCCTGCCTCTATCACAAGTGAGATTGGCGGGGACGAGGAGCAGGGCCTTCTCGGTGGCCATGGAAAATGATAGACTCCCAAAACTGTGCCTGTTAGAGCAGATAGAAAATCAACATCAGACCTTTTGGTTAGTTCTCCTGACAAAATACATTAGGAGCTGTGGACTTCCGACTCGGTATCCGAATCTCTTAGAAGAGTTAGACCCAAAAATAGTCGCTCAACGAGTATTGGATATAGAAGGCCAAAAAGACATCGCTACCCTCAGTAAAGATGGCTCACTGAAATGGTTAGGCCGCTTTAAACATACCTTCCAAACAGCTCGATATCTAAAAACAGAAATGCCTAAACACCTTAGGAGGGTATTTACCAGAGCTCGTTTTGAACAGCTGGATACAATGGACAAGCACGGAAGGTTTAATCAAGTCCCATACAACGAACGATCTTGTATTTGTGGAGCACCAGAGGTGGAGGATATCACACATGTATTGTTCAACTGTGAGCTGTATAGGAAAGAGAGAGACCATTGCCTTGGACCATACATTATTCAAAAAACACACTGGGACCCATATATTAAAACCTCATTTTTGTTGGCCGGCCAGAACCCTAAAATAACACACAAAACAGCCCTTTTTCTATTCAAAGCAACACAGCTGAGAATTGCACATTTGGAATCGATTGCGGTAAACTGTGGAGGTGACGCAGACATTTGACCTGAACGAGATCTTGTTAACAGCTTGTTTATTTTAACTTCTTTTATACCGAGGGTTGTATGTTGTATGTATGACTATGTATGACTATGTGTTAATTGTGTTATGTGTTAAATGTTTTGATACGGCCAATAGGCCAATCAATAAAATGTATCTATCTATCTATCTATCTATCTATCTATCTATCTATCTATCTATCTATCTTTAATGCTAAAAAATGCCTTCTCGGTGGTGGCCCCCCGCCTGTGGAATTCACTCCCCGGGGAAATTAGATCTGCAACAACGCTCCTATCCTTTCGGAAAAAACTAAAAACGTGGATCTGGGACCAGGCATTCGGACAAGCGGGCAGATAAAGAAAGAACTTTTGACGATGACTAGGAATGATTAATGGATTAGACCTATGGAACTCTAGAAAACGAAACACTGAGCACGAGAATAGTGTTTTATATGATGTGCTATGTACTGGTTGTTTGATTGTTTTGACTACGGTAACTGTTTTAATTATGGTTTTGTATATTGTATGTAAATTTGTACAGGCATCGAATCGTGCCTTTTCTGTAAACCGCCCTGAGTCCTCCTTCGGGGGTTGAGAAGGGCGGGGTAAAAGTGCCCGAAATAAATAAATAAATAAATAAATAATATGAAGTCATATTAAGGCATTCATTAAGACATTGCATTGTAACATATGGTTTTGTGTCCATAGCAAAACACCATCTCAAGTTTCCATTGTTGTACTTCAGGACAGGAAAAGCCCTCTGACTGTAAACACCACACCGTTGATTGGAAAACAATCCTTTTATTGAAGATAATTAAAAAGGAGCAAGTGTAAAGCACTTTAAAGAAATAGGTAAGTCCAATTAGGTAAGAAGATAAGCTGGAGCAAAAATAGTCCAAGGTAAAGTTCCTCTCCAGGAGAAACCCAAACATGCCATCATCTGGGCACTTTGACTTACATTCCACAACACTGTAGGGAAGGCATCTTATGTGAAGTCATATTAAAGCATTCATCAAGACATTGCACTGTAACATATAGTTTTGTGTCCATAGCAAAACACCATCTCAAGTTTCCATTGTTGTACTCCAGGACAGGAACAGCCCTCTGACTGTAAACACCACACCGTTGATTGGAAAACAATCCTTTTACTGAAGATAATAAAAAAGCAGCAAGTAAAAAGCACTTTAAAGAAATAGGTAAGCCCAATTAGGTAAGAAGATAAGCAGGAGCAAAAATAGTCCAGGGTAAAGTTCAGCAAAGTCCACTGGATGGCCCATGAGGTCTCTTCCAACTCTTGATTCTACTGACTCGAGTATAAGCTGAGGGTGGGAAATGTAGCAGCTACGGGTCAATTTCAAAATAAAAAATAGATACCAATAAAATTACATTAATTGAGACATCAGTAGATCAATGTTTCTGAATATTAACATAAAACTGTAATTTAAGATAAGACTGCCCAACTCTGATGAAACCATTATTTTAACCTCCTTCAATGTAAATGTGCTTACGTATCCTTCCAATAATAACAAAGAGAGTGAAATGATAAATGTAATAATAATAATAATAATAATAATAATAATAATAATAATAATAATAATAGAGTAAAATAATGGAAATCTGGAGGCTCCTTCTTTGGAAGCTTTTAAACAGAGGCTGGATGGCCATTTGTCAGGGGTGATTTGAATGCAATATTCCTGCTTCTTGGCAGAATGGGGTTGGACTGGATGGCCCAAGAGGTCTCTTCCATTCAGCAGTGGAAATCTCCCAGTCATTCCACAGATATATAAACTAGGGCTGGGCGGTTTCGTTTCATTAATTCGTAATTCGTTAAAAATTCGTTATTTTTTTGTTAACAAAGCGATAACGAACCATTCTGGAGCAACTTAAAAACGAAATGAATTTTTCAATTCGTTTCGTAAATGCTTCGTATTTCGTTATGTATTTGTTTCGTTATTGGTTTGAGGTCGTTTCGTTATTATTTCCGCATGTCTGGGGCAAGTTTTATAGTTGTTTTTTTGTTTAATTAGTGAAAAAAATTATAAATATCACACCAACAGTCAACAACAGAGGGAGAGGGAAGCTTCAGAAGTTCCCCATTTGGAGGTTTTTTAGCGTATTGCGCGGTCGCGTCCGCCATTAACGAATCGATTCGTTATTGTTTCGTTATTGTTTTGTAATTTTTTTTACCATTTACGAAATTTTGTAAATATCGAACTTTTTTTAAAAAAAAAATCGGAATTCTTTTAAATATCGAAATGCAAAAAACCCCAAAAAACGAATCGATTTTAGAAACAAATTTTTCCGTTGTTACCCAGGCCTAAACCCATTTTCCTACTTCCAACAGACCTCACTACCTCTGAGAATGCTTGCCATAGATGCAGGCGAAACGTCAGGAGAAATGCCTCTAGAACATGCCCCTATACCCCGAAAAAACCTACAAGAACCTAATTATGAAATATTTACGAAATAAATTGAAAAAATTGTTTCGAATCTAATTTACTCCTCACACTATTCCTGCATGGCTCAATATTGGATCGTAAACTAATTTAAATACGAATTAATAACGAATTACGAAATTAACGAACGAAACCGCCCAAGCCTAGATGCACTATGTCGGTATGGCAGATGTGGTTGCGTGCATGTTTCTTTTCCTATTCAATAGACAATTGTATTTTTTCACAACCTCCTGAGTGAGAAAATACTACAAAAGTATCTGTTGTTCTTGATGGGTGAAAAGAACCCTTGGCCTGGATTGGAAATTCGGTTTACAGCATTTCCAAAGAATGTTTCCAAAAAAGCTACTCTTTGGCGGAGTTGGGCAAGGGTTTCATGCGATACCTCTTTCGCTTCACCTAGAAGGAAACAAATTAAGCTTTTGGATGAATGGCCTCTAAGCCGCCAGGGATAAAAAAGCAGTGTTATCTATTAAAGATACCGCCAACCTCATATTTGTTTATTGCATACCCAGCAGGGAGGAGGAATGGAAACATTTACAGAGACACGTCGGATATATGAAGTTCTAGAACAGTGTTTCTCAGTCTACCCAATGCCGCGACCCCTTAATACAGTCCCAAATGTTGTGGTGACCCCCAACCATACAACTATTTTCGTTGCTACTTCATCACTGCAACTTTACTACTGTTTATTTATTTGTCGTGTCAGAGCAACCAATCCATTATGTTACATTTCTAACAGAACAAAGCAAACAAACAGACAAAATACAAAACTTGTGAGTTTGGTAGTTGGTTAAATGTCCTTTGACCAGTCTCTGGCCACTTGGAGTGCCTCTGGTGTTGCCGCAAGGAGGTCCTCCATTGTGCATGTGGCAGGGCTCAGGGTGCATTGCAGCAGGTGGTCAGTGGTTGGCTCCTCTCCGCACTCGCATGTCGAGGATTCCACTTTGTGGCCCCATTTCTTGAGGTTGGCTCTGCATCTCGTGGTGCCAGAGCACAGTCCGTTCAGCGCCTTCCATGTCGCCCAGTCTTCTGTGTGCCCAGGAGGGAGTCTCTCATTTGGTATCAGCCATTGGTTGAGGTTCTGGGTTTGAGCCTCTCGCTTGCTGAGGTGTTCTAGCGAGTGTCTCTGTAGATCTTAGAAATCTATTTCTTGATTCAAGTCGTTGACCTGCTGGGTGATACCCAAACAGGGGATGAGCTGGAGATGTCTCTGCCTTGGTCCTTTCACTCTTGGCTGCCACTTCCCAGCGGATGTCAGGTGGTGCAATATCGGCTAAGCAGTGTAATTTCTCCAGTGGTGTAGGGTGCAGACACCCCGTGATAATGCGGCATGTCTCATTAAGAGCCACATTCACCGTTTTAGTGTGGTGAGATGTGTTCCACACTGGGCATGCATACCCAGCAACAGAGTAGCACAGCACAAGGGCAGATGTCTTCACTGTATCTGGTTGTGATCCCCAGGTTGTGCCAGTCAGCTTTCGTATGATATTGTTTCTAGCACCCACTTTTTGCTTGATGTTCAGGCAGTGCTTCTTGTAGGTCAGAGCACGGTCCAGAGTGACTCCCAAGTATTTGGGTGTGCTGGAATGCTCCAGTGGGATTCCTCCCCAGGTGATCTTCAGAGCTCGGGAAAAGGCACATTTACTAATGTACTGTATTATGAATCATAATGTAAACATCTGAGATGCAGGATGTATTTTCATTCACTGGACCAAATTTGGCACAAATACCTGATACGCCAAAATTTGAATACTGGTGGAGTTGGGGGGGGGGGGATTGATTCTGTCACTTGAGAGTTGTAGTTGCTGAGATTTATAGTTCACCCACAATCAAAGAGCATTCTGAACTTCATCAATGATGGAATTGAACCAAACTTGGGACACAGAACTTCTATGACCAACAGAAAATACTGGGAGGGTTTGGAGGGCATTGACTTTGACTTTTGGAGTTGTAGTTCACCTACATTTAGAGAGCACTGCGGACTCAAACAATGATGGATCTGGACCATTAATAGTTCACTTATAATCAAAGAGTATTCTGAACTCTACCAAAGACGGAATTGAATCAAATTTGGCACACAGAACTCCCATACCCAAAAGGGAAATACAGGAAGGATCTGGTGGGCATTGATCTTGAGTTCTGGAGTTGTAGTTCACCCACATCCAGAGAGCACTGTGGATTCAAACAATGATGAATCTGGACCAAGCTTGGCACAAATACTCAATATGCCTAAATGTGAACACTGGTGGAGTTTGGAGATAATAGACCTTGACATTTGGGAGTTGTAATTTCTGGGATTTATAGTTCACCCACAATCAAAGAGCATTCTGAACTTCATCACTGATGGGATTGAACCAAACTTGGTACACAGAACTCCCATGACCAACAGGAAATACAGGAAGGATCTGGTGGCCACTGACCTTGAGTTTTAGCGTTGTAGTTCACCTTCATCCAGAGAGCAAACGATGGATCTGGACCAAACTTGGAACGAATCCTCACTATGCCCAAATGTGAACACTGGTGGAGTTTAGAGATAATAGAACTTGACATTTGGGGGTTGTAGTTGCTGGGATTTATAGTTCACCTACACTCAAAGAACATTCTGAACTTCATCAGTGATGGAATTGAACTAAACTTGGCACACAGAACTCCCATGACCAACAGGAAATACAGGAAGGATCTGGTGGGCACTGATCTTGAGTTCTGGAGTTGTAGTTCACCCACATCCAGAGAGCACTGTGGATTCAAACAATGATGAATCTGGACCAAGCTTGGCATGAATATTCAGTATGCCCAAATGTGAACACTGGTGGAGTTTGGAGATAATAGACCTTGACGTTTGGGAGTTGTAATTGCAGGGATTTATAGTTCACCCCAAATCAAAGAGCATTTTGAACTTCATCAATAATGGAATTGAACCAAACTTGGCATAAAGAACTCCCATGACCAATAGGAAATACAGGAAGGGTCTGGTGGCCACTGACCTTGAGTTTTAGCATTGTAGTTCACCTACATCCAGAGAGCAAACAATGATGGATCTGGACCAAACTCGGCACGAATCCTCACTATGTCCAAATGTGAACACTGGTGGAGTTTAGAGATAATAGACCTTGACATTTAGGAGTTGTAGTTGGTGGGATTTATAGTTCATCTGCACTCAAAGAGCATTCTGAACTTCATCAATGATGGAATTGAACAAAACTTGACACAAAGAACTCCCATAACCAATAGGAAATACAGGAAGGATCTGGTGGCCACTGACCTTGAGTTTTGGAGTTGTAGTTCACCTACATCCAGAGAGCAAACAATGACAGATCTGGATCAAACTTGGTAGGAGTCCTCAATATGCCCAAGTGTGAACACTGGTGGAGTTTGGAGATAATATACCTTGACATTTGGGAGTTGTAGTTGCTGGGATTTATAGTTCATCTGCACTCAAAGAGCATTCTGAACTTCATCAATGATGGAATTGAACCAAACTTGGCACAAAGAACTCCCATGACCAATAGGAAATACAGGAAGGGTCTGGTGGCCACCGACCTTGAGTTTTGGAGTTGTAGTTCACCTACATCCAGAGAGCAAACAATGACAGATCTGGATCAAACTTGGTAGGAGTCCTTAATATGCCCAAGTGTGAACACTGGTGGAATTTGGAGATAATATACCTTGACATTTGGGAGTTGTAGTTGCTGGGATTTATAGTTCATCTGCACTCAAAGAGCATTCTGAACTTCATCAATGATGGAATTGAACAAAACTTGACACAAAGAACTCCCATAACCAATAGGAAATACAGGAAGGGTCTGGTGGCCACCGACCTTGAGTTTTGGAGTTGTAGTTCACCTACATCCAGAAAGCAAACAATGACAGATCTGGATCAAACTTGGCACGAGTTCTCAATATGCCCAAGTGTGAACACTGGTGGAGTTTGGAGATAATAGACCTTGACATTTGGGAGTTGTAGTTGCTGGGATTTATAGTTCATCTGCACTCAAAGAGCATTCTGAACTTCATCAATGATGGAATTGAACCCAACTTGGCACACAGAACTCCCATGACCAACAGGAAATACAGGAAGGGTCTGGTGGCCACTGACCTTGAGATTTAAAGTTGTAGTTCACCTACATCCGGAGAGCAAACAATGATGGATCTGGACCAAACTTGGCACAAATCCTCAATATGCCCAAATGTGAACCCTGGAGTTTGGAGATAATAGACCTTGACATTTGGGAGTTGTAGTTGCTGGGATTTATAGTTCACCTACACTCAAAGAGCATTCTGAACTCACCAATGATGGAATTGAATCAAACTTGGTACACAGAACTCCCATGACCAACAGAGAATCCCGGAAGTGTCACTGGGAAGTATAGTTCACCTACACTCAAAGACATTCTGAACCCCACCAACAATAGAAGTGGGCCAAACTTCCCACACAGAACCTGCATGCCTTGAAGGGAACTGTCAGAAGCAGGGTGAAGTCAGAAGAGGGTGAGACAACAGGAAGGGCCTTCTGTTTTGATAACCAAATCATCCTAAATTCCCCTAATTAACGTATCAAAATAACAGCCATGGAGAATGGAAGTGATACACTTCTTGGTGAAAAGGGAAGAGGAAAACTCATGCCAGCTCTGGAGCTTCCATGAGCCTAAAGCAAGCAAGGTCCAGGAGAACAGGAGGCATCATCTAACATCTGTCAGTAAGCGTCAGGCTCCACTGGTAATGTTCCTGTTGAAATGGTGTCAAAGGCTGACATAACGTTGACGCCTCTCCCTGCCAAATTGCTTTATTTCCAACGGCATGCACACACGGAGGACTGCTTCTGGGCAGGCTAACATTTGCATGCCATCGACCGCACACTTGGCAGGAAGGGCAAGTCAAAGTGCCAAGGCAAAGCTGCACCTTCTCGCCAGGAAGGTTTCCTGAGTGGAAGGACGTGGGAATGAACTAAAGCCAAGGGGGTCGCAGGGGGTTTCCGGCCACAGGGCCAACTCTTGAATGGCCCAAGCAAGGGGTCGTTGAGTGCATTGATATGCCACCCTTCTCACACTGAAGGGGACTCAGAGCGACTATATATATATATGTGTGTGTGTGTGTGTGTGTATATACACGCGCACACACATACATACACACACATACACACATACATATACATACATACATACACACAATATTTGTTGTTGTTCATTCGTTCAGTCGTCTCCGACTCTTCGTGACCTCATGGACCAGCCTACGCCAGAGCTCCCTGTCGGCCGTTACCACCCCCAGCTCCCTCAAGGTCAGTCCAGTCACTTCAAGGATGCCATCCATCCATCTTGCCCTTGGTCGGCCCCTCTTCCTTTTGCCTTCCACTTTCCCCAGCATCATTCCCTTCTCTAGGCTTTGCTGTCTCCTCATGATGTGGCCAAAGGACTTCCGCTTTCCCTCTAGTCTCCTTCCCTCCAGTGAGCAGTCGGGCTTTATTTCCTGGAGGATGGACTGGTTGGATCTTCTCGCAGTCCAAGGCACTCTCAGCACTTTCCTCCAGCACCACAGCTCAAAAGCATCTCTCTTCCTTCGCTCAGCCTTCCCTAAGGTCCAGCTCTCACATCCGTAGGTTACTACAGGGAATACCATTATTTATTATTATTATTATTATTATTATTATTATTATTATTATTATTATTATTATCTTTATTTGTACCCCGCTAGCATCTCCCGAAGGACTCAATGCGGCTTACACGGGCCAAAGCCCGTGTAAGCATATTACAATATCAGTATTATATATTACTATATTGTACTATACCATATTATTGTAGTATTATTAGTAATATTACATGTGCATAGTGTCTAGATCTAAGGAAGTAATGCTACCCCTCTATTCTGCTTTGGTTAGACCACATCTGGAATATTGTGTCCAATTCTGGGCACCACCAATTCAAGAGAGATATTGACAAGCTGGAATGTGTCCAGAGGAGGGCGACTAAAATGATCAAGGGTCTGGAGAACAAGCCCTATGAGGAGCGGCTTGGGGAGCTGGGCATGTTTAGCCTGAAGAAGAGAAGGCTGAGAGGGGATATGATAGCCATGTATAAATATGTGAGAGGAAGCCACAGGGAGGAGGAGGGAGCAAGCTTCCTTTCTGCTTCCTTGGAGACTAGGATGCGGAACAATGGCTTCAAACTACAAGAGAGGAGATTCCATCTGAACATGAGGAAGAACTTCCTGACTGTGAGAGCCGTTCAGCAGTGGAACTCTCTGCCCCAGAGTGTGGTGGAGGCTCCTTCTTTGGAAGCTTTGAAACAGAGGCTGGATGGCCATCTGTCAGGGGTGATTTGAATGCAATATTCATGCTTCTTGGCAGAATGGGGTTGGACTGGATGGCCCAGGAGGTCTCTTCCAACTCTTTGATTCTATGATTCTATGTAATATAAAATTATATATATATATATATATATATATATATGTATGTATGTATGTATGTTTGTTTGTTTGTTTGTTTGTGGGATTAACATAACTCAAAAACCACTGGATGAATTGACATTAAATTTGGACACAATACACCTAACACTCCAATGAGTGTCCATCACCCATAAACACGCACACACATGCATGCACACGTATATATATGCACAAACACACACAAATACACACATACATATACATACATATATACATATAAACAAGCACGTAAACATGCACACATACACATGCACACATATACATATGCATATACACAAACACACAAATATGCATATAGACAAGCACACACATATACACAATATGCATGTAAACATATAAACACACAAATACACAAATATATGCATACACATATATACACCCATATATATATATATATATATATATATATATATATATATATATATATATATACACACACACACACACACACACACACACACACAAACACACACATAAATATATAAATAAATATACACATACATACACACACAAAACACATATACACAGAATGGGCCACAGCAACACGTGGCAGGGGACGGCTAGTATTATACACACACACACACACACACATTACGATTCATAACAGGGGCAAAATCACAGTAGCAATGAAAATAATGTATTGTCGAAGGTTTCATGACCAGAATCACTGGGTTGTTGTAGGTTTTTTCGGGTTATATGGCCATGGTTTAGAGGCATTCTCTCCTGACGTTTTGCCTGCATCTATGGCAAGCATCCTCAGAGGTAGTGAGGTCTGTTGGAACTAGGAAAATGGGTTTATATATCTGTGGAAAATGCCTCTAGTCTAGACCATGGCCATATAGCCCGAAAAAACCTACAACAACCCAATGAAAATAATGTTATGGTTGGGGGTCACCACAACATGTATTTAGGGGTCGTGGCATTAGGAAGGTTGAGAAACCCTGCCATAGGCTATTCCAACCTCCTTCACTTTGGCTCCATTTTCAAGAAACACATTTCGAAAGTGGATAAGGAGCTGTTTTGGCTTTGGAAACATTGTTCCATAGGATAGTGATGACCTTCTACTCCTAATGCTGGCAAAGAGGGGGAGATGGATCTTCCCAAATAGGCAGGCTCTAAAGAATGAGATAAAGGGTGCTGGGAAACGCGGCTCTGCCGATAGGAATTGCTACTTTCTGGATGACTAGAAAATCGGCAGTTATTTTAGGAGTGAGTTGTTTGCACACATAACTCCTGTTTGGGTCTTCAAAGTGGGCCACGATCCAAACTTGGGTGCAAGAAAACCCCAGGAGCACCTCAAAGTCCTATAAGAGCCAGTATTCTGTTTCCAGAAAGTGATGTGTGTATGTATGTAGTTTATTTATTTCTCGTGTCAGGACAGCCAGTCAAAATCATAGAATCATAGAATCAAAGAGTTGGAAGAGACCTCATCCAGTCCAACCCCATTCTGCCAAGAAGCAGGAATATTGCATTCAAAGCACTCCCGACAGATGGCCATCCAGCCTCTGTTTCAAAGCTTCCAAAGAAGGAGCCTCCACCACTCTGCGGGGCAGAGAGTTCCACTGCTGAACGGCTCTCACAGTCAGGAAGTTCTTCCTCGTGTTCAGATGGAACAAAGCAAACAAACAGAGAAAATACAAAATGTGTGAGTTTGGTAGTTGATTAGATGTCCTTTGACCAGTATCTGGCCACTTGGAGTGCCTCTGGGGTTGCCGCAAGAAGGTCCTCCCTGGTGACTGTGGCAGGGCTCAGGTTGCATTGCAGCAGGTGGTCTGTGGTTGGCTCTTCTTCACACTCGCATGTCGTGGATTCCACTTTGTGGCCCCATTTCGAAAGGTTGGCTCTGCATCTCGTGGTGCCAGAGCGCAGTCTGGTCAGCGCGTTCCAAGTCGCCCAGTCTTCTGTGTGCCCAGGGGGGAGTCTCTCATTTGGTATCAGCCATTGGTTGAGGTTCTGGGTTTGAGCCTGCCACTTTTGGACTCTCACTTGCTGAGGTGTTCCAGCGAGTGTCTCTGTAGATCTTAGAAAACTATGTCTGGATTTAAGTCGTTGACGTGCTGGCTGATACCCAAACAGAGGATGAGCTGGAGATGTTTCTGCCTTGGTCCTTTCACCATTGGCTGCCACTTCCCGGCGAATGTCAGGTGGTGCAATAACGGCTAAGCAGTGTAATTTCTCCAGTGGTGTAGGGCGCAGACACCCCGTGATAATGTGGCATGTCTCATTAAGAGCCACATCCACTGTCTTAGCGTGGTGAGATGTGTTCCACATGTATGTAGTTACTGGACTGAGACGGTACACAGCTTGTTTTTATCTGCACCTCACATTGTTTGTTGGATTTTAAAATTGTGTGCGGTCTTATTTAAATGTATGTTGTTTTTATACAAAAGATCTTCCGAGGAGGCCCTCCTTTTGCTCCCACCACCGTCACAAGCATGGTTGGTGGGGACGAGAGACAGGGCTTTCTTGGCTGTGGCCCCCCGCCACTGCAACGCCCTTCCTGGAGAAATAAGACAGACCCCATCCCTTCCCTCCTTTCGTAAGAGCCTGAAGACTTGGTGGTTTAAACAAACCTTTGAGAATGACTAGTCCTAGCTCTGCCCCAGATACTGTTGAAATTGGCCATATCTTTTTCTTCCAATTACCCAGGTCACTCTCTTCCGTTAGGTCCTGGAAATGTTTGTGGAATGACCAGGGTGGGACAAAGAACTCTTGTCTGTTGGAGCTAGCTGTGAATGTTTCGACTGACCACCTTGATTAGCTCTCTGAAGCTCTAGGTGCCCTTACTGCCTATTACAGGGAAAACCAGCTGATCCCTAATCCATCTGAAACACAGACATTTGCCTTTCATCTCAAGAACAGAGAAGCATCCCGAGCTCTGAGGATTACCTGGGAAGGAATCCCAGTGGAGCATTGCAGCGCACCCAAATACCTGGGAGTCACTCTGGACCGTGCTCTGACCTACAAGAAGCACTGCCTGAGCATCAAGCAAAAAGTGGGTGCCAGAAACAACATCATACGAAAGCTGACTGGTACAACCTGGGGATCACAACCAGACACAGTGAAGACATCTGCCCTTGCGCTGTGCTACTCTGCTGCTGAGTATGCATGTCCAGGGTGGAACACATCTCACCACGCTCAAACAGTGGATGTGGCTCTTAATGAGGCATGCCTCATTATCACAGGGTGTCTGCGCCCTACACCACTGGAGAAACTACACTGTCTAGCCAGTATTGCACCACCTGACATCTGCCAGGAAGGAGCAGCCAATAGTGAAAGGACCAAGGCAGAGACATCTCCAGCTCATCCCTTGTTTGGGTTTCAGCCAGCACGTCAACGACTTAAATCTAGAAATAGTTTTCTAAGATCTACAGAGACACTCTCTGAAACACCTCAGCAAACGAGAGTCCAAAAGTGGCAGGCTCAAACCCAGAACCTCAACCAATGGCTGATACCATCCTGTTACATCCCGTTTAGACTACTGCATCTCGTTTAGACTACTGGTTACATCCCGTTTAGACTACTGCAACGCTCTCTACGTGGGGTTGCCTTTGAAGACGGCTCGGAAGCTCCAATTAGTCCAACGTTCGGCAGCCATGATACTAACAGGAGCGGAGTGCAGGGAGCATACCACTCCTCTGCTGCACCAGCTCCACTGGCTGCCGATTTGCTACCGGGCTCAATTCAAAGTGCTGGCGTTGGCCTTTAAAGCCCTAAACGGTTCTGGCCCAACCTACCTATCCGAACGTATCTCTGCCTATCAGCCCACCAGGACCCTAAGATCTTCTGGGGAGGCCCTGCTCTCTATCCCGCCTGCTTCACAGGTGCGGCTGGCGGGGACGAGAGACAGGGCCTTTTCTGTGGTGGTCCCCCGGCTATGGAACGCCCTTCCTATGGAGGTAAGATCAGCCCCTTCGCTGATGGTGTTCCGAAGAAGATTAAAAACCTGGATGTTCGAACAGGCATTTGGTTAATCGGTGCAATGAATGTGATGATTACAGGAATGGTAATATGGACGACGAAACTGGATCACGATTTTAGTCATGAGATGCATTGGGTTGTTATTGTTGTGTCAAGATTGTGTATTATGCTTTTATGGTTTTAAATTGTATATTGTTGACTGTTGTACCTTTGTTGTAAACCGCGTTGAGTCGCCTGTTAGGCTGAGAAACTGCGGTATACAAGTAAAGTAAATAAATAAATACATAAATAAATAAATACCAAATGAGAGTCTCCCCCCTGGGCACACAGAGGACTGGGCGACTTGGAAGGCGCTGAACAGACTGCGCTCTGGCACCACAAGATGCAGAACCAACCTTCAGAAATGGGGCCACAAAGTGGAATCCTCGACATGCGAGTGCGGAGAAGAGCAAAGCACTGACCACCTGCTGCAATGCACCCTGAGCCCTGCCACATGCACCAGAGAGGACCTTCTTGCGGCAACACCGGAAGCACTCCAAGTGGTCAGATACTGGTCAAAGGACATTTAATCAACTACCAAACTCACAAGTTTTGTATTTGTTTGTTTGCTTTGTTCTGTTAGAAATGTAATATAATGGACTGACACAACAAATAAATAAATAGCATTTGATGGCCTCGCAGTTATTTTTGGTGTGGCTTGTTAGTGCCTGAGGGAATCTTTTGTTGAGAGCTCCAACAGACAAGAGTTCTTTGTCCCACCCTGGTCATTCCACAGATATATAAACCCTTTTTCCTAGTTCCAACAGACCTCACTACCTCTGAGGATGCTTGCCATAGTTGCAGGCGAAACATCAGGAGAGAATGCCTCTAGAACATGGCCACATAGCCCGAAAAAATCTACAACAACCCAATGCTCCAGGCATTCATACCGGCCACATGAGCAGGAGGTGTCTATGGACAACACAGACTCCTTGGCTTGGAAATGGAGAAAAGGACTCTCAGAGCCAGAGATGAGCACTGTCCGGAAACGAAAGGAGAAGCCTTTGCCTTTGTGTAATTGTGTAATTGTAACAAGGCATTGAATATTTGCCTGTGTCTGTTTATATGTTGTAATTCTTGGGGAGAAGGGAGGAATATAAATGAAGAGTTGTTGTTATATAATAATAATTATTATTGTTGTTGTTGTTGTTGTTGTTGTTGTTGTTTGAAACACAACAAGATGATTCCACAGCAAATACTCTGCTGGCTGTTGTATTGGATCACACGTTGGACACTTCCCAAGTGTCTAGGACTGTGTGATGTATAGGTGAATAATGCGTGCAGATCCCAGTAAGGTGGTAATTTTGTCAGCGCCAATTGTGTTTAAGTGCAGGCCAAGATCTTGAGGCACTCCACCCAGTGTGCCAATTACCACTGGGACCACCTTGACTGGCTTGGGCCTTCCGCAGCTGGCAGCTGGTAATTTTGTCAGTGCCAGTTGTGTTTAAGTGCAGGCCAAGGTCTTGAGGCACTGCACCCAGTGTGCCGATTACCACTGGGACCACCTTGACTGGCTTGGGCCTTCCGCAGCTGGCAGATGGTAATTTTGTCAGTGCCAGTTGTGTTTAAGTGCAGGCCAAGGTCTTGAGGCACTGCACCCAGTGTGCCGATTACCACTGGGACCACCTTGACTGGCTTGGGCCTTCCGCAGCTGGCAGCTGGTAATTTTGTCAGTGCCAGTTGTGTTTAAGTGCAGGCCAAGGTCTTGAGGCACTGCACCCAGTGTGCCGATTACCACTGGGACCACCTTGACTGGCTTGGGCCTTCCGCAGCTGGCAGATGGTAATTTTGTCAGTGCCGATTGTGTTTAAGTGCAGGCCAAGGTCTTTAGGCACTGCACCCAGTGTGCCAATCACCACTGGAACTACCTTTACCAGCTTGTGCCAGAGTCTTTGCAGTTCGATCTTTAAATCCTCATATCATGTCAGCTTTTCCTGTTGTTTCTCTGAAATCCTGCTGTCACCTGGGATTGCGACATCGACGATCCATACTTTTTTAACACAGTTGTGAGGTCAGGAGTATTGTGCTCCAAAACTCTGTCTGTCTGAATCCAGAAGTCCCAGAGGAGTTTGGCGTGTTCATTCTCTGTAACTTTTCCCCACTTGTGATCCCAACATTTCTTTGTTGCAGGCAGATGGTGTTTGTGGCAGGAGTTCCAGTGAATCACCTGAGCAACGGTGTTGTGCCTCTGCTTGGAATCTGTCTGCGTGATCTTCTTGCAGTAGCTGAGGATGTGATATATTGTTTCATCTGCTTCCTTGCAGAGTCTACACTTGGGACCTTGTAGTTTGAAGCCAATGTTTCGTGTCCTATTCTTCCGGGAAGCAGAAAACAAGCTTGCTCCCTCCTCCTCCCTGTGGCTTCCTCTCACATATTTATACATAGCTCTCATATCTCCTCTCAGCCTTCTCTTCTTCAGGCTAAACATTTATTTATTTATGTATTTATTTACTGCACTTGTAGACCGCCGTTCTCAGCCCTAGGGCGACTCACAGCGGTGTACAACATATAAAAAACAATTTACAATAAAGGCAATATCACAAACCACAATAACAACATCGCTACCAATAATACAATTACACTAAATCATTCGCGACGTCTCATCATAGAATCACAATCCAATCTCGTTATCCATATTCCGTTCCAATCATCATTGCCAATTGTTGTAGCACTTAGTCAAACGTCTTCTCAAACAACCATGTCTTTAGTCTCTTGCGGAATGTCATAAGGGAGGGCGCCTGTCTGATGTCTACAGGGAGGGTGTTCCACAGCCGGGGGGCCACCACCCAGAAGGCCCTATCCCTCGTCCCCGCCAGGCGTGCCTGTGAGGCAGGCGGGATCGAGAGAAGGGCCTCCCCAGACGATCTCAAAGTCCTCGTGGGCTCGTAGGCCGAGATGTGGTTAGACAGGTATTTTGGGCCGGAACTGTTTAGGGCTTTGTAGGCCAACACCAGCACCCAGGTCCTTAAGCCACTCCTCATAGGGCTTGTTCTCCAGACTCTTGATCATTTTAGTCGCCTTCCTCTGGACACATTCCAGCTTGTCAATATCTCTCTTGAATTGTGGTGCCCAGAATTGGACACAATATTCCAGGTGTAGTCTAACCAAGGCGGAATAGAGCATGGGGCGCAGGACTTCCCTAGATCTAGACACTAGGCTCCTCTCGATGCAGGCCAAAATCCCATTGGCTTTTTTTGCCACCACATCACATTCCTGGCTCATGTTTAACTTGTACACGAGGACTCCCAAGATTTTTTTCACACGTACTGCTCTCGAGCCAGGCATTGTCCCCTATACTGTCTCTTTCCATTTCGTTTTTTCTGCCTATGACTTGTGAGTATGGAGAAGAACAAACCACTGACCACCTGCTGCAATGTAGCCTGAGCCCTGCCACATGCACAATGGAGGACCTTCTCACAGCGACACCAGAGGCGTTCCAAGTGGCCAGCTTCTGATCAAAGGACATTTAGCATAATGCCAAGTTTTTAACTTTATTATTTATTTATTTATTGGGGGTTCTTTTACCCCGCCCTTCTCACCCCGAAGGGGACCCAGGGCGGCTTACACAGTAAAGGCAACAATTAGATGCCAGCATCACAACAATCATCACAACTTACAGTAAAATTTCACAGTTACTAACAGCTTCATGCATTATTCCAGTAAAAATCAATAAAATCAATAAAATCAATACAAACCTAAATTCCTCCCATACATTGTCAGTGTTTGCTGTCTCATAGTTCCGCTTTTAATACCATTTTGTCCATCCTGCTGGTCTTTAATTGCCTGGTTGCCCAAAGGCCTGGTCCCACAACCAAGTTTTCACCCTCCTCCTGAAGGAGAGGAGGGATGGTGATGCTCTAATTTCCCCGGGGAGTGAGTTCCACAGGTGAGGGGCCACCACTGAGAAGGCCCTGCTCCTCGTCCCCACCAGCCTCACTTGTGAGAGTGGTGGGGTTGAGAGCAGGACCTCCCCAGATGATCTCAAGCTCCGAGGTGGGACGTAGCGGGAGATACGTTCGGACAGATACACTGGACCAGAACCGTACAGGGTTTTATAGGTCAAGACCAGCACCTTGAATTGTGCTCGGAATTGAACCGGCAGCCAGTGGAGCTGGCATAGCAGGGGGGTGGTATGCTCCCTGTATGTCGCCCCGGTGAGCAATCTGGCTGCCGCTCGCTGAACTAGTTGAAGTTTCCGAACAGTCTTCAAGGGCAACCCCACGTAGAGAGCGTTGCAGTAGTCTATTCGGGATGTAACAAGAGCGTGGACCACCGTGGCCAGATCAGACTTCCCAAGGTACGGGCGCAACTGGTGCACAAGTTTTAATTGCGCAAAAGCTCTCCTGGCCACCGCCGAGACCTGGGGTTCCAGGCTCAGCGGTGAATCTAGGATCACTCCCAAGCTGCGAACCTGCGACTTCAGGGGGAGTGGAACCCCATCCAGTACAGGCTGTAACCCTATATCCTGTTCGGCCTTACGACTGACCAGTAGGACCTCTGTCTTGTCTGGATTTAATTTCAATTTGTTAGCTCTCATCCAGTCCGACACAGCAGCCAAACACCGGTTCAAGGTCTGGACAGCCTCCTTGGTGACAGGTGAGAAGGAGTGACAGATCTGGACATCATCTGCATAGAGATAACATCGCAGTCCGAAACTCCGAATGATCTCTCCCAACGGCTTCATGTAGATGTTAAACAACATTGGGGACAGAATTGATCCCTGAGGGACTCCACATGACAATGGCTGTGGGGCCGAACAGGTGTCACCCAGTAACACCTTCTGGGACCGTCCCTCCAGAAAGGACTGGAGCCACTGCAAAGCAGTACCCCCAAGTCCCATCTTTGTTTTTAGTTTTTCTGCAAATTATAACTGTATTCACAATATGCTTCTGACACGATAGATAGATAAATAAATAAATAGTAGTTAGAAATAAAACTAGTGGGGAAAAAAGTAGACATGAGCTCCAAAGAAAGTACAAAATCATTTATTCAGTGACAACACATTTCTTTCAATGGCCGAAAAAGGCACTTTTGTTGAGATTTAGGCACTAAGCAGGCATTTTGATTTAGACTGATTGATCCATAAAAACCAAAGGCAAGGGATTAATCAACAAAAAATAAAAACCCAGCCCTGATCAGTTGGCAATCTTGTAGTAAGCATTTATGAAACAAACACACAAAACAATACAGTATGGCTCAACACATTCAGTTCAGTTTAAAGGTGTGTGTTTCGTCAGGAGTGGGAATGCTTTTGAGCGCCATATAATGCGGTGTCTTAATATAGTTGAACTAAATTATATGACTCTATGGCCCCTTCTACACTGCACTATATGTCCCAGGATCTGATCCCAGATTATCTGATTCATATGATTCTCCACTGTCAGATAATCTGGGATAAGACAATAATCTGGGATCAGATCCTGGCATCTAGGGGTAGTGTGGAAGGGGTCTGTGTTGCCATATAATGCAGTTCGATTG
The DNA here is from genome assembly GCF_037176765.1 of Anolis sagrei. NCBI lineage: Eukaryota > Metazoa > Chordata > Lepidosauria > Squamata > Anolidae > Anolis > Anolis sagrei. Next base: position 5,190,533 of record NC_090027.1, read on the forward strand.
AGGAAAACTACATTATGAAACTGTATTATATGGCAGTGTAGATGGGTCCTCAGTGATGGATGAGCAGGTTTTCCTTTTATATGGTGTAGAGAAGAATAGAGACATCACACTTGCAACAAAGATCCGCATAGTGAAAGCAATGGTATTCCCCATAGTCACCTACGGATGTGAGAGATGGACCAGAAGGAAGGCTGAGCGAAGAGAGGCGCTTTGGAACTGTGGTGTTGGAGGAAAGTTCTGAGAGGGCCTTGGACCACCAGAAGATCCAACCAGTCCATACTTGAGGAAATAAACCCCAGATGCTCACTGGAGGAAAGGATAGTAAGGCCAAGATGAAGTCCTTTGGCCACATCATGAGAAGACAGGAAAGCTTGGAGAACACAATGATGCTGGGGAAAATGGAAGGAAAAAGGAAGAGGGGCTGACCAAGGGCAAGGTGGATGGATGGTATTCCTTGAAGTGACTGGATTGACCTTGAAGGAGCTGGGGGTGGTGACAACCAACAGGGAGCTCTGGCATGGACTGGTCTATGAAGTCACGAAGAGTCAGAAACGACTGAACGAATGAACAACAACAAGAGAAGGAGGTAGTCAATACCTCTGTGTTCAGCTTGCTCTCAGCCAATGGCAAGGGGATCCATCAACTCTTGCCATTGGGTTGATGGACCTCCTTGCCATTGTAGAAATGTAGAAATGCCAAGGATGTGAAACCTGGCATTTTTTTTCATCAGGACACACACATTTCTCTGCAGCAGAAAGTGTCTTCCAGAACTTCTGGTAGTGGCAAAGATGGCGAACGCAGCAGGGTCTGAAGCTCCTCCGAATACCTGACCCCACCGAGCGTTTTTTGGTGAGCCAAGGGTTCACCCATTCTGGTGGACTGAAGCCAGAGTGGAGCAAAACCTGCAGGACAACCACTCAACCACTCAAGGGACAAGACCCACTAAGTCAATGTTTCTCAACCTGGGGGTCGCAAGGAGGTGTCAGAGAGGTCACCAAAGAACATCAGAAAACACAGTATTTTCTGTTGGTCATGGGGGTTCTGTGTGGGAAATTTGGCCCAAATCTATCATTTGTGGGATTCAGAATGCCCTTTGATTGTAGGTGAACTATAAATCCCAGCAGCTACAGCTCCCAAATGTCAAGGTCTATTTTCTCTATACTCCACCAGTGTTCACATTTGGGTATATTGAATATTTGTGCCAAGTTTGGTTCAGATCCATCATTGTTTGAGTCCACAGTGTTCTCTGGATGTAGGTGAACTACAACTCCAAAAGTCAAGGTCAATGTCCAGCAAACCCGTCCAGTGTTTTCTGTTGGTTATAGGAGTTCTGTGTGGCAAGATTGGTTCAATTCCATCATTGGTGGAGTTCAATATGCTCATTTATTGTAGGTGAACTATAAATCCCAGCAACTACAACTCCCAAATGTCAAGGTCTATTTCCCTCAAACTCCACCAGTGTTCACATTGGGGCATGTTGAGTATTCGTGCCAAGTTTGGTCCAGCTCCATCACTGTTTGAGTCCACAGTGCTCTCTGGATGTAGGTGAACTACAACTCCAAAAATTCAAGGTCAATGCCCACCAAACCCTTCCAGTATTTTCTGTTGGTCATGGGGGTTCTGTGTGCCAAGTTTGGTTCAATTCTATTGTTGGTGGAGTTTGGAATGCTCTTTGATTATAGGTGAACTATAAATCCCAGCAACTACAACTCCCAAATGACAAAATCAATCCCCCTGCCCAATCCCACCAGTATTCAGATTTGAGCATATTGGGTATTTGTGCAAAATTTGGGTCCAGTGAATGAAATGCATATCAGATATTTACGTTACGATTCATAACAGGAGCAAAATGACAGTTGTGAAGTAGCAACAAAAATAATGTTATGGTTGGGGGTCAACACAACATGAGGAACTGTATTAAGGGGTCATGCATGGCATTAAGAAGGTTGAGAAACACTGACCTAGAAGGCAGTTGAGGGAAAAGGACTGTGCCAATTACACTATGCAAGCTCCCCAGTGCTTCCTCTTTGTCCTGGAAAGAAGTGACGAGCGGAGTGCCATCAGAAGGGTTCCAACCTTTCCCCGGTCTTGCTTGGGATCTTTATTAATGGCTTAGATCAGTGTTTCTCAACCTGGGGGTCGGGACCCTTGTGGGGGTCACGAGGGGGTGTCAGAGGGGTCGTCAAAGACCCTCAGAAAACATAGTATTTTCTGTTGGTCATGGGTTCTGTGTGGGAAGTTTGGTCCAATTTTATCATTGGTGGGGTTCAGAATGTTCTTTCATTGTAGGTGAACTATAAATCCCAGCAACTACAACTCCCAAATGTCAAATTCTATTTTTCTCAAACTTCTCCAGTGTTCACATTTCAGCATATTGAGTATGCGTGCCAAGTTTGGTCCAGATCCATCATTGTTTGAGTCCACAGTGCTCTCTGGATGTAGGTGAACTACAACTCCAAAAATTCAAGGTCAATATCCACCAGATCCTCCCAGTATTTCCTCTTGGCCATGAAAGTTTTGTGTGCCAAGTTTGGTTCAATTTCATCATTGGTGGTGTTCAGAATGCTCTTTGATTGTAGGTGAACTATAAATCCCAGCCACTATAGCTTCCAAATGACAAAATCAACCCTCCCAACCCCACCAGTATCCAAATTTGGGCATATTGGGTATTTGGGATTTGAAAATATCTGCATATCAGATATTTACATTACGATTCATAACAGTAGCAAAATTACAGTTACAAAGTAGCAATGAAAATGTTATGGTTGGGGGTCACCACATCATGAGCAACTGTACTAAGGGGTCGCGGCATTAGGAAGGTTGAGAAGCCCTGGCTTAGATGAAGGGTTAGAAGCCATGATTATCAAGTTTGCAGATGAGACTGAATTGGGAGGGATAGCCAATAGTCCAGAGGACAGGAGCAGAATTCAAAACGACCTTGACAGATTAGAGAGATGATGGGCCAAAACTAACAAAATGAAGTTCAACAGGGACAAATGCAAGAGACTCCACTTAGGCAGAAAAAAATGAAATGCAAAGATACAGAATGGGGGACGATGCCTGCCTCGACTGCAGTACGTGTGGAAAAGATCTTGGAGTCCTCGTGGACAACAAGTTAAACATGAGCCAACAATGTGATGTGGTGGCAAAAAAAGCCAATGGGATTTTGGCCTGCATCAATAGGAGCATAGAGTCTAGATCAGGAGTCCTCAAACTAAGACCCGGGGGCCAGATACGGCCCTCTAAGGTCATTTATCCAGCCCTCACTCAGGGTCAAGCTAAGTATGAAATGACCTGAAAGCACACAACAACAATCCTATCTCATTAGCCAAAAGCAGGCCCACATTTCCCATTGAAATACTAATAAAAGTATATTTGTTAAAATTGTTCTTTATTTTAATTATTGTATTGTTTTAAGTGTTTTTTGCACTACAAATAAGGCATGTGTAGTGTACATAGGAATTCATTCATGGTTTTTTTTTTCCAAATTATAATCCGGCCCTCCAAAAGTTTGAGGGACTGTGACCTGGCCCTCTGTTTAAAAAGTTTGAGGACCCCTGGTCTACATCCAGGGAAGTCCTGCTCCCCGTGCTCTTTTCTGCCTTGGTTAGACCATGCCTGGAATACTGTGTCCAATTCTGGGCACCACAATGGAAGGGAGATATTGACAAGCTGGAATGTGTCCAAAGGAGGGCGACTCCAATGATCAAGGGTTTGGAGAACAAGCCCTATGAGGAGCGGCTTAAAGAACTGGTCATGTTTAGCCTGAAGAAGAGAAGGCTGAGAGGAGACATGATAAGAGCCATGGATAAATATGTGAGAGGAAGCCACAGGGAGGAGGGAGCAAGCTTGTCTTCTGCTTCCCTGGAGACTAGGACGCAAGGGAACAATGGCTTCAAACTCCAAGAAAGGAGATTCCACCGGAACATGAGGAAGAACTTCCTGACTGTGAGAGCTGTTCATCAGTGGAACTCTCTGCCCAGGAGTGTGGTGGAGGCTCCTTCTTTAAAAGCTTTTAAACAGAGGCTGGATGGCCATCTGTCGGGGGTGATTTGAATGCAATATTCTTGCTTCTTGGCAGAATGGGGTTGGACTGGATGGCCCAGGAGGTGTCTTCCAACTCTATGGCCATCTGTCAAGGGTGCTTTGAATGCAATTTTCCTGCTTCTTGGCAGAATGGGGTTGGACTGGATGGCCCATGAGGTCTCTTCCAACTCTATGGCCATCTGTCAGGGGTGCTTTGAATGCAATTTTCCTGCTTCTTGGCAGAATGGGATTGGACTGGATGGCCCATGAGGTCTCTTCCAACTCTATGGCCATCTGTCAGGGGTGCTTTGAATGCAATTTTCCTGCTTCTTGGCAGAATGGGATTGGACTGGATGGCCCATGAGGTCTCTTCCAACTCTATGGCCATCTGTCAGGGGGGCTTTGAATGCAATTTTCCTGCTTCTTGGCAAAAAGGGATTGGACTGGATGGCCCACGAGGTCTCTTCCAACTCTAGGATTCTATGAAAACGGGACAAGGTTTACCCTGAAAGCACATGCCTACTGGGCAGCACTTTGCACTGATCCCCAGGAGTCTTGTACAACCAATGTATTCATTTTTCGCTACAGACCATATATGTCACTTTTATAGCAGCTGGCACCTATAGTTGCTGGAGCCCCCGGTGGCACAGTGGGTTAAACCCTTGTGCCGGCAGGACTGAAGACCGACAGGTCGCAGGTTCAAATCTGGGGAGAGGCAGATGAGCTCCCTCTGTCAGCTCTAGCTCCTCATGCGGGGACATGAGAGAAGCCTCCCACAAGGATGATAAGAAACATCAAATCATCTGGACGTCCCCTGGGCAACGTCCTTGCAGATGGCCAATTCTCTCACACCATAAGCGACTTGCAGTTTCTCAAGTCACTCCTGACATGACAAAAAACCCCAAAACAAAACAAAAAAACCTATAGCTGCTGATCCAAAGGGAGAACACCTAGATGCCAAAGGCAGGAGAGGGAAAAGGACAGTGACAATTACACTATGCAAGACGATTTTTGTTTCCGGGTTATAAATGTCGTTTCCTAATTGAGACTATCATAAAAACATGGGAAACGTTGATTAAACTGAAAAAAAATTGCAGAAGGGACATCCTGCAGCATATTGCTCCAGTTTTTCAATGAATTTTCAATGAATTTTAGGGCGACTAAAACGATCAAGGGTCTGGAGAACAAGCCCTATGAGGAGCGGCTTAAGGAGCTGGGCATGTTTAGCCTGAAGAAGAGAAGGCTGAGAGGAGATATGATGAGGGCCATGTATAAATATGTGAGAGGAAGTCACAGAGAGGAGGGAGCAAGCTTGTTTTCTGCTTCCCTGGAGACTAGGACGCAAAGGAACAATGGCTTCAAACTACAAGAGAGGAGATTCCATCTGAACATGAGGAAGAACTTCCTGACTGCGAGAGCCGTTCAGCAGTGGAACTCTCTGCCCCGGGGTGTGGTGGAGGCTCCTTCTTTGGAAGCTTTGAAACAGAGGCTGGATGGCCATCTGTCAGGGGTGCTTTGAATGCAATTTTCCTGCTGCTTGGTAGAATGGGGTTGGACTGGATGGCCCATGAGGTCTCTTCCAACTCTTGGATTCTATGATTCTGTGAATATCTCAACCAATTCAACATAGTTTGTAGTTTCTGGAGTAGAAAAACTACTTTCAAAGTAAGGACTGTACAATTAAACAGGAAATAAAAGGCTTGCTGTGAGTTTTCTATGGCTATGTTCCAGAACACTTTCAAACCAGGATCTAAAATTACAACAGCAAAACAGCAGAGAGGAAACAAACAACCAGGCACATCTTAACACCTCTCAACAAGGCATTTTCCCAGGCTCAGCCAGGCCTTCAAATGATAATGAAGGTGGTCAGCTGAAACATTCACACCTAGCTGCAGCAGAGAGCTCTTTGCCCCATCCCAGTCATTCCTCAGATATATAAACCAATTTTTCCCAGTTCCAACAGACCTCACTACCTCTGAGGATGCTTGTCATAGATGCAGGAGAAACGTCAGGAGAAAATGCCTCTAGAACATGGCCATATAGCCCGAAAAAACCCACAAGAACCTAGTGATTCCAGCCATGAAAGCCTGCGACAATACAGTTTTCAAATGTCGTTTACGTAGTGTTCTAGATGGGCACAGCATGGATGGAAAGCAACTCGGTAGCATTGGACTGCTCTTGAAGGTCAGTTACCAAAAGACAGGAGTCCAGCCATTGAGGCAGTATAAATAAGGGTGGTATTGGTGGCTGTGGCACACCGAGAGGGCCAAGGCAGCTCTGGAGAAGGCGCTCTCCTTGTATGTCGGGATGGAAGAGTTCTTCTCAAAGCCGCCGAGATCCGAGGCCAGCTGCTTCCGCTTGGTCTTGTACCTTCGGTTCTGGAACCAGATTTTCACCTGGGTTTCGGTGAGCTTGAGGTGGCGGGCCAAGTGAGCCCGCTCCGGGGCCGACAGGTACTTCTGCTGACTGAACTTCCGCTCCAGTTCGATGACCTGAGAGTGGGAAAAGGCCGCCCGGGAGCGCTTCTGCTGCTTTGGAGGCCGCAGGAAGGACTTGGGTGGGTTCCCTGGGGTTTCCGCAGGAGGATCTATGGGGCAGAAAAGAAACGTAAACAACAACAGGAGTATATACTGAGAACAGGCCTCGATCAGATTGAGGGTTGGGTTGCTGCGAGATTTCTGGAGTGTCTGGCCATGTTACAGAAGCATTCTCTCCTGACGTTTCGCCCACATCTATGGTAAGCATCCTCAGAGGTTGTGAGTTCTGTGGGAAACTAGGCAAATGAGGTTTAGGTATCTGCGAAATGTCCAGATATATAAACCACAGAAATATAAATCTCATCCTGTTTCCAACACACCTCACAACCTCTGAGGATACCAGCCATAGATGTGGGTGAAACGTCAGGAAAGAATGCTTCTGGAACACGGCCATACGGCCTGGAAAATTGTCAGGATGAGCTAGCATCTCCCAACAAAGGATTTCCCCAATAATAATAATAATAATAATAATAATAATAATAATAATAATAGCAGAGAAACAACTGGAAAAACTGACACGGTATGAGGATTTAAAGATCGAACTGCAAAGACTCTGGCACAAGCCAGTCAAGGTGGTCCCAGTGGTGATCAGCACACTGGGTGCATTGCCTCAAGACCTTGGCCTGCACTTAAACACAATCGGCACTGACCAAATTACCATCTGTGAGCTGCAGAAGGCCACCTTACTGGGATCTGCACGCATTATTCGCCAATACATTACACAGTCCTAGACACTTGGGAAGGGTTTGACGTGTGATCCAATACAACAGCCAGCAGAGTGATCTTGTCTGCTGGGGACTCATCTTGTTGTGTTTCAAATAATAATAATAATAATAAACTTTATTTATACCCTGCCACCATCTCTCCCAACGGGGACACTCGGGGCGGCTTACATGAGGCCAAGCCCGGACAGCAGATTACAGCAAAATAAAACCAAAAACACAAGCAATAACAACAACATCATAAAAACATGTGGATACATTAGGCAATACAAAATTACAATAACACAATCATATTGACAATGGGCAGACCACATGTTTAGGATAAAATATTAAAAACTAAGCAGCAATCAGCCAGTCTTTGAAGCTGCAAGGCCATTCAATGCTAATCAAGGTGGCCAGTTGCAACATTCACACTTGCCTCCAACAGAAAAGAGTTCTTTCTCCCACCCTGGACATCATTCTACAGAAATATAAACCTCATTTGCCTAGTTTCCAACAGACCTCACAAGCTCTGAGGATGCCTGCCATAGATGTGGGTGAAACGTCAGGAGAGAATGCTTCTAGAACATGGCCATACAGCCTGGGAAACTATCAGGATGAGCTAGCACCTCCCAACAAAGGATTTCCCAAAGCAGCAAGCAGCCAGTCTATCAGGACCAGCTAACACCTCCCAACAAAGGATTCCCCCTAGCAGCAATCAGCCAGTCTATCAGGACCAGCTAATACCTCCCAACAAAGGATTCCCCCTAGCAGCAATCAGCCAGTCTATCAGGACCAGCTAATACCTCCCAACAAAGGATTCCCCAAAGCAGCAATCAGCCAGTCTATCAGGACCAGCTAACACCTCCCAACAAAGGATTCCCCCTAGCAGCAATCAGCCAGTCTATCAGGACCAGCTAACACCTCCCAACAAAGGATTCCCCAAAGCAGCAATCAGCCAGTCTATCAGGACCAGCTAACACCTCCCAACAAAGGATTCCCCCAAGCAGCAATCAGCCAGTCTATCAGGACCAGCTAACACTTCCCAACAAAGGATTCCCCAAGCAGCAAGCAGCCAGTCTTTGAAGATGCAAGGGCATTCAATGCAAATAGAGGTGGCCAATGGCAGCATTCACACTTGTCTCCAGCAGACAAGAGTTCTTTCTCCCACCCTGGACATCATTCCACAGATAGAGAAACCTCATTTGCCTAGTTTCCAACAGACCGCACAAGCTCTGAGGATGCCTGCCATAGATGTGGGCGAAACGTCGGGAGAGAATGCTTTTGGAACATGGCTAGATAGCCCGGAAAACAACAACCCATTCCGTTTATGGTTCTGATATCTATGCTGGAGGTGACCCAAGAAGCGTCTTACCTGGAAGGTGGCTCTCCGGTACCTCCCGAGATTCGGGGCTGGCTTCCCGGGGGGCATTGCTTCTCCCGGCTTCCTCGGGGGGAGACCCAGGCCCGGCTGGATGGCCCCCCAGGCGCAGGATGTCCTGGATGAGGAAAGAAGTCAGCGGCTTGGAGCGGGGCGCAGCCATGAGCGCGTCCGGCAGGGGGCGCTGCCCGGTAAGGTCCCTCCCGCGGGGAGCGCGCCCTTGCTCGACGGAGCCTATGGCAACTGCCGGCGCCCCGCGGGGGCCTTTATACAGGGAGCCGGCCCTCCTGCGCCCTCCTCGGCCAGGATTGGTCCCTCGCTCCCCGCTGGAAGGAGACCCGCTCTCCAGAGGCAGAAGGGATCCAGCTCTTCCCCGAGCCATCTCCTCCTCCTCTTCTTCATCCCCTTTCATTTCCTCCTTTTCCTCCTTCTCCTCCTCCTCTTCTTCTCATCTTTCTCCTCTTCTTTATCTCCTAACTCCTTACCCTCCCTCACTCCCTTCTCCTCCACCACTTCTCTTCCTTCTCCTCATCTCCTTCCTTCCTTCCTTCCTTCCTTCCTTCCTTCCTTCCTTCCTCCTCCTCCACCACTTCTCTTCCTTCTCCTCTTCATCTCCTTCCTTCCTTCCTTCCTTCCTTCCTTCCTTCCTTCCTTCCTTCCTTCCTTCCTTCCTTCCTTCCTTCCTTCCTCCTCCTCCTCCACCACTTCTCTTCCTTCTCCTCTTCATCTCCTTCCTTCCTTCCTTCCTTCCTTCCTTCCTTCCCCCTCCTCCATCACTTCTCTTCCTTCTCCTCTTCATCTCATTCCTTCCTTCCTTCCTTCCTTCCTTCCTTCCTTCCTTCCTTCCTTCCCCCTCCTCCACCACTTCTCTTCCTTCTCTTCTTCATCTCCTAACCCCTTCTCCTTCTTTTCCTCCTCTTCTACATCCCTCCTTTCTTCCTCCTCCTCTTCTTCTCATCCTTCTCCTCTTCTTCATCTCCTAACTCTTTACCCTCCCTCCTTCCCTTTTCCTCCACCACTTCTCTTCCTTCTCCTCTTCATCTCCTTCCTTCCTTCCTTCCTTCCTTCCTTCCTTCCTTCCTTCCTTCCTTCCTTCCTTCCTTCCCCTCCTCCACCACTTCTCTTCCTTCTCCTCTTCATCTCCTTCCTTCCTTCCTTCCTTCCTTCCTTCCTTCCTTCCTTCCTTCCTTCCTTCCTTCCTTCCTTCCTTCCTTCCTTCCTTCCTTCCTTCCCCCTCCTCCACCACTTCTCTTCCTTCTCCTCTTCTTCATCTCCTAACCCATTCTCCTTCTTTTCCTCCTCTTCTACAACCCTCCTTTCTTCCTCCTCCTCTTCTTCTCATCCTTCTCCTCTTCTTCATCTCCTAACTCTTTACCCTCCCTCCTTCCCTTTTCCTCCACCACTTCTCTTCCTTCTCCTCTTCTTCATCTCCTAACCCATTCTCCTTCTTTTCCTCCTCTTCTACAACCCTCCTTTCTTCCTCCTCCTCTTCTTCTCATCCTTCTCCTCTTCTTCATCTCCTAACTCTTTACCCTCCTTCCCTTCTCCTCCACCACTTCTCTTCCTTCTCCTCTTCATCTCCTTCCTTCCTTCCTTCCTTCCTTCCTTCCTTCCTTCCTTCCTTCCCCCTCCTCCACCACTTCTCTTCCTTCTCCTCTTCTTCATCTCCTAACCCCTTCTCCTTCTTTTCCTCCTCTTCTCCATCCCTCCTTTTCCTCCTCCTCCTCTTCTTCTCATCCTTCTCCTCTTCTTTATCTCCTAACTCTTTACCCTCCCTCTCTCCCTTCTCCTCCACCACTCCTCTTCCTTCTCTTCATCTCCTTCCTTCCTTCCTTCCTTCCTTCCTTCCTTCCTTCCTTCCTTCCTTCCTTCCTTCCTTCCTTCCTTCCCCCTCCTCCACCACTTCTCTTCCTTCTCCTCTTCTTCATCTCCTAACCCCTTCTCCTTCTTTTCCTCCTCTTCTACATCCCTCCTTTCTTCCTCCTCCTCTTCTTCTCATCCTTCTCCTCTTCTTCATCTCCTAACTCTTTACCCTCCCTCCTTCCCTTTTCCTCCACCACTTCTCTTCCTTCTCCTCTTCTTCATCTCCTAACCCATTCTCCTTCTTTTCCTCCTCTTCTACAACCCTCCTTTCTTCCTCCTCCTCTTCTTCTCATCCTTCTCCTCTTCTTCACCTCCTAACTCTTTACCCTCCCTCCTTCCCTTTTCCTCCACCACTTCTCTTCCTTCTCCTCTTCATCTCCTTCCTTCCTTCCTTCCTTCCTTCCCCCTCCTCCACCACTTCTCTTCCTTCTCCTCTTCTTCATCTCCTAACCCCTTCTCCTTCTTTTCCTCCTCTTCTACAACCCTCCTTTCTTCCTCCTCCTCTTCTTCTCATCCTTCTCCTCTTCTTCATCTCCTAACTCTTTACCCTCCCTCCTTCCCTTTTCGTCCACCACTTCTCTTCCTTCTCCTCTTCATCTCCTTCCTTCCTCCTCCTCCACCACTTCTCTTCCTTCTCCTCTTCATCTCCTTCCCTCCTTCCCTCCTTCCTTCCTTCCTTCCTTCCTTCCTTCCTTCCTTCCTTCCTTCCTTCCTTCCCTCTCCTCCACCACTTCTCTTCCTTCTCCTCTTCATCTCCTTCCTTCCTTCCTTCCTTCCTTCCCCCTCCTCCACCACTTCTCTTCCTTTTCTTCTTCATCCCCTAACTCCTTCTCCTTCTTTTACTCCTCTTCTACATCCCTCCTTTTCCCTTTCCTCCTCTTCCTCATCCTCTTGTCTCCCTTTTTTATCTTTCTCCTCTCCCTTATCTTTCTTCATTCTCCCGTCTTCTTCTTCTTCTCTTTCCTCCTCTCCGCCCCTTCTTTTATTTCTCCTCCTCTTCTTCCTCCCCTTCATCTTCATCCCCTTTCATTTCCTCTTTTTCCTCCTCCTCCTCTTTTCTTCCTTCTCCTCTTCTTCATCTCCTAACTCCTTCTCCTTCCTTCCTTCCTCCTCCTCCACCACTTCTCTTCCTTCTCCTCTTCTTCATCTCCTGACCCCTTCTCCTTCTTTTCTTCCTCTTCTACATCCCTCCTTTTTCCCTTCCTCCTCTTCCTCACCCTCTTGTCACCCTTCTCTTTTTCATCTTTCTCCTCCTGTCCCTCCCCATCACTCTTCTCTTCTTCTTCTTCTTCTTCTTCACTTTTCTTCTCTTCTCCGCCTCTTATTTTATTTCTCCTCCTCTTCTTCCTCCCCTTCATCTTCCTCCCCTTTCATTTCCTCCTTTTCCTCCTCCTCTTTTCTTACTTCTCCTCTTCTTCATCTCCTAATTCCTTCTCCTTCCTTCCTTCCACCTTCTCCTCCTCCACCACTTCTCTTCCTTCTTCTATTCTTTATCTCCTAACTCCTCCTCCTCCTCCTCCTCCTCTTCTACATAGCTCCTTTTCCCCATCCTCCTCTTCCTCACCCTCTTGTCACCCTTCTCTTTTTCATCTTTTTCCTCCTCTCCCCACCCGTCATTCTCTTCTTCTTCTTCTTCTTCTTCTTCTTCTTCTCTTTCCTCCTCTTCTTCCTCCCCTTCATCTTTATCCCCTTTCATTTCCTTCTTTTCTTCCTCCTCCTCCTCCTCTTTTCTTACTTCTCCTCTTCTTCATCTCCTAACTCCTTCTCCTTCCTCCTTCTCCTTCTGCTCCACCCCTTCTCTTCCTTCTCCTCTTCTCCATCTCCTGACCCCTTCTTCTTTTACTCCTCTTCTACATCCCTCCTTTTTCCCTTCCTCCTCTTCCTCACCCTCTTGTCACCCTTTTCTTTTTCATCTTTCTCCTCCTCTCCCTCCCCATCATTCTCCCCTCCTCCTCCTCCTCCATCTCCTAACTCCTCCTCCTTCCTTCCTCCTCCTCCTCCTCCTCCACCACCACTTCTCTTCCTTCTCTTCTTCATCTTCATCTCCTTCTTTTCCTCCTCCTCCTCTTCTTCTTCTTCATCATCATCCCTTCCCCTTTCCTTCCTCCTCCTCCTCTTCTCTTCCTTATCCTCTCCTTCCTCCCCTTACTTCTCCTCCTTTTCCTGCTCTTCTACATCCCTCCTTTCCCCTCCCTCCTCTTGTTTTCTTTCTCTTCTTCATCTTCTTCCTCCTTTTCTCTTTCCTCTCCTCTCCTTCATCTCCTTACTGCTCCTTCTTTTCCTCCTCTTCTACATCCCTCCTTTTACCTCCATTCTCTTGTTTTTCTTCTCTTCCTCATCTTCTCTGCCTTCTCTTCTTCATCTCCTTACTCCCTCCTCCTCCTCCTCCTCCATATCTTTTCCCCTTCCTCCTCCTCTTCCTCTTCTCTGCCTTCTCTTCTTCATCTCCTTACTCCCTCCTCCTCCTCCTCCATATCTTTTCCCCTTCCTCCTCCTCTTCCTCTTCTCTGCCTTCTCTTCTTCATCTCCTTACTCCCTCCTCCTCCTCCTCCATATCTTTCCCCCTTCCTCCTCCTCCACCACTTCTCTTCCTTCTCCTCTTCATCTCCTTCCCTCCTTCCTTCCTTCCTTCCTTCCTTCCTTCCTTCCCTCCCTCTCCTCCACCACTTCTCTTCCTTCTCCTCTTCATCTCCTTCCTTCCTTCCTTCCTTCCTTCCTTCCTTCCTTCCTTCCTTCCTTCCTTCCTTCCCCCTCCTCCACCACTTCTCTTCCTTTTCTTCTTCATCCCCTAACTCCTTCTCCTTCTTTTACTCCTCTTCTACATCCCTCCTTTTCCCTTTCCTCCTCTTCCTCATCCTCTTGTCTCCCTTTTTTATCTTTCTCCTCTCCCTTATCTTTCTTCATTCTCCCGTCTTCTTCTTCTTCTCTTTCCTCCTCTCCGCCCCTTCTTTTATTTCTCCTCCTCTTCTTCCTCCCCTTCATCTTCATCCCCTTTCATTTCCTCTTTTTCCTCCTCCTCCTCTTTTCTTCCTTCTCCTCTTCTTCATCTCCTAACTCCTTCTCCTTCCTTCCTTCCTCCTCCTCCACCACTTCTCTTCCTTCTCCTCTTCTTCATCTCCTGACCCCTTCTCCTTCTTTTCTTCCTCTTCTACATCCCTCCTTTTTCCCTTCCTCCTCTTCCTCACCCTCTTGTCACCCTTCTCTTTTTCATCTTTCTCCTCCTGTCCCTCCCCATCACTCTTCTCTTCTTCTTCTTCTTCTTCTTCACTTTTCTTCTCTTCTCCGCCTCTTATTTTATTTCTCCTCCTCTTCTTCCTCCCCTTCATCTTCCTCCCCTTTCATTTCCTCCTTTTCCTCCTCCTCTTTTCTTACTTCTCCTCTTCTTCATCTCCTAATTCCTTCTCCTTCCTTCCTTCCACCTTCTCCTCCTCCACCACTTCTCTTCCTTCTTCTATTCTTTATCTCCTAACTCCTCCTCCTCCTCCTCCTCCTCCTCTTCTACATAGCTCCTTTCCCCCATCGTCCTCTTCCTCACCCTCTTGTCACCCTTCTCTTTTTCATCTTTTTCCTCCTCTCCCCACCCGTCATTCTCTTCTTCTTCTTCTTCTTCTTCTTCTTCTTCTTCTTCTTCTTCTTCTTCTTCTTCTTCTCTTTCCTCCTCTTCTTCCTCCCCTTCATCTTTATCCCCTTTCATTTCCTTTTTTTCTTCCTCCTCCTCCTCCTCTTTTCTTACTTCTTCTCTTCTTCATCTCCTAACTCCTTCTCCTTCCTCCTTCTCCTTCTGCTCCACCCCTTCTCTTCCTTCTCCTCTTCTCCATCTCCTGACCCCTTCTTCTTTTACTCCTCTTCTACATCCCTCCTTTTTCCCTTCCTCCTCTTCCTCACCCTCTTGTCACCCTTTTCTTTTTCATCTTTCTCCTCCTCTCCCTCCCCATCATTCTCCCCTCCTCCTCCTCCTCCTCCTCCTCCACCACCACCACTTCTCTTCCTTCTCTTCTTCATCTTCATCTCCTTCTTTTCCTCCTCCTCCTCTTCTTCTTCTTCATCATCATCCCTTCCCCTTTCCTTCCTCCTCCTCCTCTTCTCTTCCTTATCCTCTCCTTCCTCCCCTTACTTCTCCTCCTTTTCCTGCTCTTCTACATCCCTCCTTTCCCCTCCCTCCTCTTGTTTTCTTTCTCTTCTTCATCTTCTTCCTCCTTTTCTCTTTCCTCTCCTCTCCTTCATCTCCTTACTGCTCCTTCTTTTCCTCCTCTTCTACATCCCTCCTTTTACCTCCATTCTCTTGTTTTTCTTCTCTTCCTCATCTTCTCTGCCTTCTCTTCTTCATCTCCTTACTCCCTCCTCCTCCTCCTCCTCCATATCTTTTCCCCTTCCTCCTCCTCTTCCTCTTCTCTGCCTTCTCTTCTTCATCTCCTTACTCCCTCCTCCTCCTCCTCCTCCATATCTTTTCCCCTTCCTCCTCCTCTTCCTCTTCTCTGCCTTCTCTTCTTCATCTCCTTACTCCCTCCTCCTCCTCCTCCTCCATATCTTTCCCCCTTCCTCCTCCTCTTCCTCTTCTCTTCCTGCTCTTCTTCATCTCCTTCCTCCTCTCCTTCCTTCCTTCACTGAACAGACTGCGCTCTGGCACCACGAGATGTAGAGCCAACCTCATCGGGACTCGGAGTGGCTTACATGGGGCCAAGCCCGAACGACAATGACAATAAAGAATGACCAAACACAAACTGAAAACGCAAACAATAAACAACAAACAACATCATAATCACAAAAAAAAAACCATATGAATATACAACAATATAAAATTACAATAAACACAAACGCAGTGACAATGGGCGGGCCACATGTAATGGTTAAAAGAAGAACTAATTAAAACTGGTTAAAAAGCTCGGTGAGATAAAAGACAGCGATGATGATGCTTCCTTTCCCTTCTGGAATCCCAGGAGTTGTAGTTTGATGAGGCACCAGCACTCTTTGTCAGAGAAGACCGAAAACCTTGTAAAACTACAACTCTCAGGATTCCATAGCATTGAGCCAGGACAGTTCACATAGTTCTTGTGGGTTTTTTTCGGGCTATAGGGCCATGTTCTAGAGGCATTTCTCCTGACGTTTCGCCTGCATCTATGGCAAGCATCCTCAGAGGTAGTGAGGTCTGTTGGAAATAGGACAATGGGTTTATATATCTGTGGAATGGCTGGGGTGGGGCAAAGAGCTCTTCTCTGCTGGAGCTAGGTGTGAATGTTTCAACCTTCATTAGCATTTGAAGGCCTGCCTGAGCCTGGGAAAAATCTCCTGCTGAGAGGTGTTAAGCTGTGCCTGGCTGTTTCCTCTCTGCTTCATTAGCATTTGAAGGCCTGCCTGAGCCTGGGAAATCTCCTGTTGAGAGGTGTTAAGCTGTGCCTGGTTGTTTCCTCACTGCTGTTTTTGCTGTTGTAATTTTAGAGTTTTTTTTAATACTGGTAGCCAGATTTTGTTCATTTTCATGGTATCTTCCTTTCTGTTGAAATTGTCCACATGCTTGTGGATTTCAATGGCTTCTCTGTGTAGTCTGACATGGTGGTTGTGAGAGTGGTCCAGCATTTCTGTGTTCTCAAATAATATGCTGTGTCCAGGCTGGTTCATCAGGTGCTCTGCTATGGCTGACTTCTCTGGTTGAAGTAGTCTGCAGTGCCTTTCATGTTCCTTGATGCGTGTCTGGGCAATGCTGTGTTTGGTGGTCCCTATGTAGACTTGTCCACAGCTACATGGTACACAGTAGACTCCTGCAGAAGTGAGAGGATCCCTCTTGTCCTTTGCTGAACGTAGCATTGGTTGGATTTTCTTGGTGGATTTTCTAGTGTCAAACTGCACCAATTGTCATACCCCAGTGGAGCATCCGATCTGCCATCTGACCCATTCGGACTCTGCTCTGATGACCCTCTCAACAATTCGTAATGGTGTCCCCCTCCTCTCCAAAGTCCATTTTGCTTCCTGAGTGAATACTTTAGGTTTCCCCCTTGCTGATAAGCACATGCTCCTGCAACTCTGGCAAGCCACGAAGGAAAGATTTATGAAGCAATAGGAAACCAAGAGTATTATTTGGATTGCACTTTGCCGACCTCTTCCTTTGGCACCAGGCCTTCTTAACGCCAGTTCTCCACCTTTCACCCCACTTCCACTTCTGGGGAGCAAATTAAGCTTTGTGACGGCCTGTTGAAACCATTAGATAGCAGACACCAACTGGGTGGCCAGTTGGGCATTTCCTTCCCAATCTGCTCAACCACTTAGCTCCTCTCCTTCACCTGTAATTCACATCGGGAATATTTGCTTTAGTGCTTGGAAAAGTGACCTCCTTGGTGGGAAAAGAAGATTTTGGGAGTGTATTGTGAGCAACTCAAGACCTCCGGGGATGATCGCTCTTCATCTTGGCCATTGAAACAGAGGGAAAGAAACAAAGAATGACTTGCTTCCCAGATAGATTCATCTGTTGGAATACAGCTGCCTAAAACACATCCTGGCCAGGTCTTTCATTTATTTATTAGTCGTGTCAGAGCAACCAGTCCATTATATGTATTACATTTCTAACAGAACAAAGCAAACAAACAGAAAAATACACAACTTGTGAGTTTGGTAGTTGGTTAAATGTCCTTTGACCTGTATCTGGCCACTTGGAGTGCTTCTGGTGTTGCTGCAAGAAGGTCCTCCATGGTGCATGTGGCAGGGCTCAGGTTGCATTGCAGCAGGTGGTCAGTGGTTGGCTCTTCTCCACACTCGCATGTCGTGGATTCCACTTTGTGGCCCCATTTCTTGAGGTTGGCTCTGCATCTCGTGGTGCCAGAGCGCAGTCTGTTCAGCACCTTCCAAGTCGCCCAGTCCTCTGTGTGCCCAGGGGGGAGTCTCTCATCTGGTATCAGCCATTGGTTGAGGTGCTGGGTTTGAGCCTGCCACTTTTGGACTCTCGCTTGCTGAGGTGTTCCAGCGAGTGTCTCTGTTGATCTTAGAAAACTATGTCTAGATTTAAGTCGTTGGCGTGCTGGCTGATACCCAAACAGGGGATGAGCTGGAGATGTCTCTGCCATGGTCCTTTTACTATTGGCTGCTACTTCCCGGCAGATGTCAGGTGGTGCAATACCGGCTAAACAGTGTAATTTCTCCAGTGGTGTCAGGTGCAGACACCCTGTGATAATGCGGCATGTCTCATTAAGAGCCACATCCACTGTTTTAGCATGGTGTGATGTGTTCCACACTGGGCATGCATACTCTTTCATATTTCATATTTCATTTCTTTCATTAAGGCAGTGTTTCCCAACCTTCCTAATACCACGACCCCTTAATACAGTTCCTCATGTTGTATTGGCCCCCAACCATAAAATTATTTAATACTAGCAGTCCCCTGCCACGCGTTGCTGTGGCCCAGTCTGGTGATCTGGAAAATAAAGTAATGAGAAAGTGTTGGTTTCTTATATATGTAATGTCTTTATGCTTGTGGGTAAACAGTATGTCTTGTTGTTTCTTTGTCAGTGTTGATGTGGAGAGTCTCTGGTTTGCCCACCTTGGAACATACAACATATCATTGTCCTTCTTTAAGGGTCCCTTTCAAATCTATGATACTATATCTGTGTATGTGTGTGAATCATATCTATCTATCTATATCTATGGCTGGATAGGTCTTTGTCAGGAGGACTTTGATTACATTTTCTTGCCCTGGTGAAGGGAGTTGGATTGGATGGCCTTAGGTATTTTCTGTTGGTCATGGGGGTTCAGTGTGGGAAGTTTGCCCTGATTCTGTCGTTCGTGGGGTTCAGAATGCTCTTTGATTGTAGGTGAACTGTGAATCCCAGTTACCAGGCCCGTAGCCAGGATTTCGTTTCGGGGGGGGGGGGTGAATTTTTTTCAGGGGGGGGGGGGTTTCGGGGGGCTGAGTTTTGGGGGGGGGGCTGAGTCTGAGTGAAAGAGGGTCTACCCTAGCAAACCTTTTGTATCATTACCCCAATACCCCCATGCATATGGGATATATTGAGTATGGTGATCAGATCATGATATGAATAAACATAACAGTTTAAATAATGCACCAGTAAGGCCTTTTCGCAAACCACCATGAGAATTTCGGGGGGGAAGGGGGCAGCCCCCCCCGCCCCCCCCCCCGGCTACATGCCTGCCAGTTACTACAACTCCCAAATGTCAAGGTCTATTTTCCCCAAACTCTACCTGTGTTCATATTTGGGCGTATTGAGTGCTTGTGCCAAGTTTGGTCCAGATCCATCACTGTTTGAGTCCACAGAGCTCTCTGGATGTAGGTGAACTACAACTCCCAAACTCAAGGTCAATGCCCACCAAACCCTTCCAATATTTTCTGTTGGTATTGGGAATTCTGTGTGCCAAGTTTGGTTCAATTCCATCATTGGTGGAGTTCAGAATGCTCTTTGATTGTAGGTGAACTATAAATCCCAGCAACTACAACTCCCAAATGACAAAATCATATATTTTTTTGAGGGATGGTCACTCCTTGTGTTGTGAGACGTTTTGTTGCCAAATTTGGTGTGATTTCATTCATTGGTTCTTTTGTTTTTAAGGAACTCATTATGCACAGAGCATTTATATATATATAGAGAGATTAAAATTAATTATTTAAAATTGGAATTAATTAGCTACTTTATAACAGTGATTTTGCTATTGTTATGAAGACTGCAAAGAAGACTCCAGCAAGACATGGAGCGAGAACAGCCAGATGGACAAGCTGGGTTTAGAAAAGGCAGAGGAACCAGAGACAAAATTGCCAATATCTGGATGCTGGAGAATGGAGAAAGGCAGGGAGTGTCAGAATAACACCTATTTCTGTTTTATTGACTATTCTAAAGCCATTGATTGTGTGGATCATAATAAATTGTGGCAAGTTCTTGGAGATATGGGGATCTCAAATCACCTTCTCTGTCTCCTGAGGACCAAGTAGCAACAGTGAGAACTGACCATGGAACAATAGACTGGTTCAAGATTGGGAAAGGCGTCTGGCAGGGTTGTATCCTCTCCCCCAACCTATTCAACTTGTATGTAGAACACATCATGCGAGGATGTGCAGGGCTTGAGGAATGCAAGGCTGGAGTTGAAATTGCTGGAAGAAACATTAACAACCTCAGATATGCAGATGACACCACTCTGATGGCCGAAAGCGAGGAGGAGCTGAGGAGCCTTCTAATCAAGGTGAAAGAAGAAAGCGCAAAAACCGGGTTGCAGCTAAATGTCAAAAAAACCAAGATTATGGCAACAAGAATGATTGACAACTGGGGAATAGAGGGAGAAAACGTGGAGGCCGTGACAGACGTTGTATTTCTAGGTGCAAAGATGACTGCAGATGCAGACTGTGGCCAGGAAATCAGGAGACGCTTCCTTCTTGGGAGGAGAGCAGTCTCTAATCTCAATAAGATAGAGACATCACACTGGCAACGAAGATCCACCTAGTCAAAGCCATGGTCTTCCCTGTAGTAACCTACGGATGTGAGAGCTGGACCTTAGGGAAGGCTGAGCGAAGGAAGAGAGATGCTTTTGAACTGTGGTGTTGGAGGAAAGTGCTGAGAGTGTCTTGGGCCGCCAGAAGATCCAACCAGTCCATCCTCCAGGAAAGAAAGCCCAACTGCTCATTGGCAGGAAGGAGATGAGAGGCCAAGATGAAGTCCTTTGGCCACATCATGAGAAGAAAGGAAAGGTTAGAGAAGACAATGATGCTGGGGAACATGGAAGGAAAAAGGAAGAGGGGCCGACCAAGGGCAAGATGGCAACATGTTTCCTTTTAGTCCTACGAGGGTTGAATGAAAAGTAATGCCTCCACCTTCGTTACTTGGGTTTGGATGGGAATATTTTAACAAATCAAACGCAGAAATAATCCTTAGAATGTGCTCTTTAACATCACTATTCGCTTTTTCACATAATCACCAGACAATTGGATACGTTTCTGACAACGATGAACAAGCTTTCTGAAGCTATCACTGAAGAAGTCGACGCTCTGTTTCCACAACCAGCATCTCACAGTTTTCTCAATGTCTTCATCAGAAGCATCATGATGTCCCCGCAGATCTTCTTTCAGTATCAGGAACAGGTGGAAGTCAGACTATGCTAAATCTGGACTGTATGAAGGATGTCATACGTTGGGAGGATCTAGTCTCTGAAGTTTCAAGTCTGTGTGCTTTCATTTCAGGCGTCAGCATTCTGGGTACCCATTGTGCACAGATCTTCCAGCAGCCAAGCAAAGCAATAATGTGACCCACATGTTCTTGTGAAATGCTGATTATGCTTGAAATGTCTCTCTGAGTGATACGACGATTGTCCTGAATCAATCTGTCAACCTTTTGCTTGTGACACTCAGTGGTTGCTGTCACAGGATGCCCAACTCTTTGTTTGCCATACAAGTCAGATGTTCCCACCTCAATACCTTTAAACTTTCTCGCCCAACAATGCACAATACTCACAACAACACAATCACCATAAACAGCTTGCATTCTCTAATGAATCTTCTTTGGGGTGTCACCTTCTGCTGCCAAGAATTCAATGACTGCACTTTGCTTAAGTCACATTGACCAACTGTCTGCGCGGGGTTCCATACTTCGCACTTTAACACACAACGGTTCAATGCTAAGGCTTCCTGCCAAAATAGAACTGTAGAGGAGAGTCTACTGAACAAGCCAGTACCTGCCGCATACCAGTACTGCCATCTGTTGAGGAGTTACGAAGGCAGGGGCATTACTTTTCATTCACCCTCGTACAATTCTCAGCATCCTACATCATTGATTATGCTATCACTGATGGGAATTTGATTTTGGAGATATTTACAGTACTTGCCGCATACCAGTACTGCCATCTGTTGAGGGGTTACAAAGGTGGAGGCATTACTTTTCATTCAACCCTCGTATATTCACCTGCTTCACATGGGCAGATTAAACTCATCACTTTAAACATTGATCTTCACTTTTATTATCTTGATGTTCAATTGCCTCTCTTTGACGGATGTCAAATAGCCCATTTGCCTGACTCTTGAGAAGGTTTGCTGATACATCTGACACTCTCTCCCCCCCTCCCAAAAAAGTGAAGTCCCCGGTTTGTTTGGGTCAATATCTCTGCAATCCATCAAAACAGCTAATTTGCCTTGTTACCAATGACAAAAATAAATAAACCAGAGCAAATGGAAATCTCCACCTGTAGTTCCCAGTCATACTTACGCATGGCAAGGGTTGGGTCAATGCACCATCATGCTACTAAATTTCTCAGGAGAAGTGCTCTGAATTTTCCAGCATTTGGGCTTTTGGCTGCCCGTGCCATTGCAGAAAATGTCATTATAATTTAGAACAGTGTTTCTCAACCTGGGGGTCGGGACCCCTGTGGGGGTCGCGAGAGGGTGTCAGAGGGGTCATGAAAGACCATCAGAAAACATAGTATTTTCTCTTTGTCATGGGTGTTCTGTGTGGGAAGTTTGGTGGGGTTCAGAATGCTATTTCACTGTGGGTGAACTATGAATCCCAACAACTACAATTCCCAAATGGCAAGGTCTATTTTCTCCAAACTCTACCAGTGTTCACATTTGGGCATATTGATTATCTGTGCCAAGTTTGATCCAGATCCATCACTGTTTGAGTCCACAGTGTTCTCTGGATGTAGGCGAACTACAACTCCAAAAGCTCAAGGTCAGTGTCCACCAGACTCTCCCAGTATTCTCTTGGCCATGGGAATTCTGTGTGTCAAGTTTGATTCAATTCCATCATTGGTGGAGTTCAAAAGGATCTTTGATTTTAGGTGAACTATAAATCCCAGCAACTCCAACATTCCCAAATGACAAAATCCAACCCCACCAGTATTCAAATTTGAGCGTATTGGGTATTTGTGCCAAATTTGGTCCAGTGAATGAAAATACATCCTGCATATCAGATATTTATATTACGATTCATAGCAGTAGCAGAATTAAAGAAGTAGCAACGAAAATAACGTTATGGTTGGGGGTCATCACAACGTGAGGACCTGTACTAAGGGGTCGCGGCATTAGGAAGGTTGAGAACCACTGATTTAGAAGGTGAGCAAAATTGGCTCTCCAGATGCTATACTACAATTTGCACCGCCATTCTCTCTGATGCCTAGGACTCGTAAGAATTGCAGGCAAGCAAAAACAAGCAAAAACTCTGGGATTTGGATTCTCTCCCTCTCCCAGGCTTCATCCTGAGTTTCCAAAAGTAAGGAAAGGATTGCTATAGTTTCTCAGTTTCTCCTTCTGCCCCACTTAACATTGTTGTCATATCGTAAAGGCCACTTCTGTCCCCAAAACATGCAAACGGCAAGTCCAGACGTAACCTTAAACCCTGAGTTTGTTGATGCCAAGGAGGGACTGGCGCCCAAGTCAAATGCTTGGCTGCCAGCGAGATGAGCAGGAGGAAGTGAGGGAAGGAGCTCTCTCCTGCCTCTTAATGGTTTTGGAATATCAAGACTCTTCTGCTGAATGGGATTTTGAGCTTCCGACATGTTCCTGCTTGGGCTTTGGGAATCGATGCCAATGATGAATGGCTTCTGCATATTCTTTGTGTCACTGTTAAGCCACAGGTATAAGACTGCAGACCGCTACACATTTGCATGAATGTACTCTCTAATGCATAGGGACAGAGAGTTTCATCTATGCTGATGATCGTGCCATTACTGCTCAAGCTGGGAGCTTTGAGATGGTTGAACAGAAGCTCTCCAAAACTCTAGGTCAGTGTTTCTCAACCTGGGAGTCGGTTCCCCTGAGGGGGTCATGAAGGGGTGTCAGAGGGGTCGCCAAAGACCATCAGAAAACACAGTATTTTCTGATGGTCATGGGGATTCCATGTGGGAAGTCTGAGCCAATTCTATCGCTGGTGGGGTTCTGAATGCTCTTTGATTGTAGTGAACTATAAATCCCAGAAAGTACAACTCCTAAAAAGTCGAGGTCTATTTTCCCCAGACTCCACCAGTGTTCACATTTGCACATATTGAGTATTTGTGCCAAGTTTGGTCCAGATCCACCATTGCATGAGTCCACAGTGCTCTCTGCATATAGGTGAACTACAACTCCCAAACTCAAGGTCAATGTCCACCAAACCCTTCCAGTGTTTTTTGTTGGTCATGGGAGTTCTGTGTGGCAAATAAGGTTCAAATCCATTGCTGGTGGAGTTCAGAATGCTCTTTGATTATAGGTGAACTATAAATCCCAGCAACTACAACTCCCAAATGAAAAAATCAATCTTCCCCACAACCCCACCAATATTTAAATTTGGGCATATCGGGTATTTGGTCTAATGAATGCAAACACATCCTACTCCCAAATGACAAAATCAATCCCTCCCCCAAACACACCAGTATCAAATTTGGGCGTATCAGGTATTTGTGCCAAATGTGGTCCAGTGAATGAAAATGCATCCTGCATATCAGATATTTACATTACGATTCATAACAATAGCAAAATGACAGTTATGAAGTAGCAACGTAAACAATGTTATGGTTGGGGGTCACCACAACATGAGGAACTGTATTAAGGGGTCGCGGCATTAGGAAGGTTGAGAACCACTGCACTAACATCCCATGCAGGAGAGCTGCCGAAATTGCTGACTGAAAGGTCACAGGTTTGAATCTGGGGAGTGGGGTAACCTCCCTCTGTTAGCCCCAGTTTCTGCCAATCTAGCAGTCTGAAAAAATTGCAAATGTGAGTAGATCAATAGGTATGCTGACATGCCTTCGATGTTGATTGAGATTATTGTCATGGTTGGTGCTGAAAAGGTCCGTTGGTTGTTTTGCTTGCTTGTTTGCATGCTGCAAGTCGTCTCTGGTTGCTTCTGGATCGAGAGAATCAGCTGTCTACGAAGACGTTGCCCAGGGGACTCCCGGATGTCTTGCAATCCTGCGAGGAGGCTTCTCTTATGTCCAGTCTCTCATACAGTGAAAACATCTGCCCTTGCGCTATGCTACTCTGCTGCTGAGTATGCATGCCCAGTGTGGAACACATCTCACCACACTAAAACAGTGGATGTGGCTCTTAATGAGACATGCCGCATTATCACGGGGTGTCTGCGCCCCACACCACTGGAGAAATTACACTGTCTAGCCGGTATTGTACCACCTGACATCCGCCGGGAAGTAGCAGCCAATAGTGAAAGGACCAAGGCAGAGACATCTCCAGCTCATCCCCTGTTTGGGTATCAGCTAGCACGTCAATGACTTAAATCTAGACATAGTTTTCTAAGATCTACAGAGACACTCGCTGGAACACCCCAGCAAGCGAGAGTCCAAAAGTGGCAGGCTCAAACCCAGAACCTCAATCAATGGCTGATACCAAATGAGAGACTCCCCCCTGGACACACAGAAGACTGGGCGACTTGGAAGGCGCTGAACAGACTGCGCTCTAGCACCACAAGATGCAGAGCCAACCTCAAGAAATGGGGCCACAAAGTGGAATCCACGACATGCGAGTGCGGAGAAGAGCAAACCACTGACCACCTGCTGCAATGCAACCTGAGCCCTGCCACGTGCACAAGGGAGGACCTTCTTGCGGCAACACCAGAGGCACTCCAAGGGGACAGATCCTGGTCAAAGGACATTTAACCAGCTACCAAGTTTGCAAAATTTGTGTGTCTTTTTTTAATGTGTTTGTTTGTTTTGTTCTGTTAGAAATGTAATACAATGTTCTGGTTGCGGATGACACGATAAATAAATAAATAGGTACGCTCCGGCAGGAAGGTAACGGTGCTCCATGCAGTCATGCCAGCCACATGACTTTGGAGATGTCTATGGACAACGCCAGCTCTTTGGCTTAGAAATGGAGATGAGCACCAGAGTCCCAGAGTCGGACACGACTGGACTTAATATCAGTGGAAAGCATTTTCCTTACCTATGTGTGGAAGGGCCATAGGAAGAGCTGCCCATTGGCTGCCAGCAGGTGGCACCAAGGGAATGTATTGTGTCGTGAGTTCCACTATTAAAAGATCGCATTTGCAATTTTGCAAGGAATATTCCTCACTACCTCTGAGGATGCTTGCCTTAGATGCAGGTGAAACGTCAGGAGAAATGCCTCTAGAACATGGCCATATAGCCCAAAAAAACCCACAAGAACTTAGATATTCCTTCCCTTGTTTATTTATTTAGAGCTTTTATAACCCGTTCTTCTCGACCTCCGAAGAGGGACTCAGGCCGGCTAACAGCAGAAAATTCAACACAAATATAGTAAACATAATAGCATCATAATACTACAATACAAAATACATTAAAATACAGATCATGCAATATCATTCAATTACAAAAGCCAGGTCGGCAGAATAAAATCACAAATTCATCAGCTGGTTTGGTCAGCCGTTATTGACTCGATCCTCATTCTGCAAATGCTATATTCCAAAGCCAGGTTTTTTACCAGCTTTCTGAAAGTCAGGAGGGAAGAGGCAGATCTAATCTCCAACGGGAGAGAGTTCCAGAGCCGTGGGGCCACCACCGAGAAAGCCCTGTCCCTCGTCCCCACCAGACGCGATTGCGAAGGTGGTGGGACCGAGAGCAGGGCCCCTCCAGAAGATCTTGACAACCTTGATGGTTCATAGGGGAGAATCCGTTCGGACAGATAAACTGGGCCGGAGTCGTTTAGGGATTTATAGGTCAGCACCAGCACTTTGAATTGTGCTCGGAAGCTAATTGGCAGCCAGTGGAGCTGACGCAGCAGAGGAGGAGTATGCTCCCTGTACCCCGCTCCTGTCAGTAATCTGGCTGCCGCTCGTTGGACTAGTTGTAGCTTCTGGGCAGTCTTCAGAGGCAACCCCACGTAGAGAGCATTGCAGTAGTCTATACAGGATGTAACCAGAGCGTCAACCACCGTGGCCAAGTCAGACTTCCCAAGGTTCCCAGAATGCTCTTTGATTGTAGGTGAACTATACATCCCAGCAACTACAACTCCTAAATGTCAAGATCTATTTTCCCTAAACTCCACCAGTATTCACATTTGGGCATATTGGGTATTCGTGCCAAGTTTGGTCCAGCTCCATCACTGTTAGAATCCACAGTGATCTCTTGATGTAGGAAAACTACAACTCCAAAACTCAAGGTCAATGCCCACCAAACCCATCCAGCAATTTTTGTTGGTCATGGGAGTTCTGTGTGCCAAATTTGGTTCAATTCCATTCTTTCTGGATCTCAGAATGCTCTTTGATTGTAGGTGAACTATAAATCCCAGCAACTACAACGCCCAAATGTCAAGATCTATTTTCCCTAAACTCCACCAGTGTTCACATTTGGGCATATTGAGTATTAGTGCCAAGTTTGGTCCAGATCCATCATTGTTTATATCTACCGTGCTCTCTGGATGTAGGAAAACTACAACTCCAAAACAAGTACAATGCCCACCAAACCCTTTTAGTATTTTCTGTTGGCCATGGGAGTTCTGCGTGATAGTCCAAGACCATCATTGGTGGAGTTCAGAATGCCCTTTGATTGTAGGTGAACTATAAATCCCAGCAACTACAACTCCCAAATGACAAAGGAGGTGTCAGAGGGATTGCCAAAGACCATCAGAAAATACAGTATTTTTTATTGGTCATAGGGCTTCTGTGTGGGAAGTTTGGCCCAGTTCCATTGTTGGTAGGGTCCGGAATGCTCTTTCATTGTAGGTGAACTATAAATCCCAGCAACTACAATTCCCAAATGACAAAGGGGGTGTCAGAGGGATCACCAAAGACCATCAGAAAATATAGTATTTTCTATTGGTCATAGGGGTTCTGTGTAGGAAGTTTGGCCCAATTCCATTGTTGGTAGGGTTCGGAATGCTTTTTCATTGTAGGTGAACTATAAATCCCAGCAACTGCAACTCCCAAATGACAAAATCTTTCCCCCCAACCCCACTAGTATTCAAATTTGGGTGTATTGGGTATTTGTGCCAGATTTGGTCCAGTTAATGAAAATACATCCTGCATATCAGATATTTACATTACAATTCAGAATATTAGCAAAATTACAGTTGTGACGTAGCAACAAAAATAATGTTATGGTTGGGGGTCACCACAACACGAGGAACTCTATTAAGGGGTCGCGTCATTAGGAAGGTTGAGAACCACTGTATTAAGCAATTAATCAAAATTGCAAAAGAGGCCAAGTTATTGATAAATTGCAATGGAAATGGGTGGCAGTCATATCCCCGTAAATTAAGTAAAAATTACTTGTACAATAACATGCTACATGTGTAACTTGTGACTAATTACTTCCAAGTTCCCTACACACGGAGACAAACAGTGTGTTCAGGAAACTGTTCTGGAAATACAGTTTAATTCGTGCCCCCAAATGACGTGCCTGACAGTTCGAGAATTCAATAGGAAAGCTGGGTGGGGAACGGGAAGTCTTTGAACTAAATTAAGATGGATTATAAGAGATGATTCCAGTGTTGAACTAAATCGGGAGGACATGTAAACGTTGCTCCAAGGACGGGTTCAACACGTTTTGTGCCACAAGAGAAAGACACGATGGACCATCCATTCTCTAGCACGTGCAGAGGTTGGCACAACTGACAGCTGAGTTGTGGTTTAGTAGAATGATTGAGGTGGAAGAGACCCCCAAAGGCCATCCAGTCCAACCCCCTTCTGCCATGCAAGACCATACCATTCAAGCACTACCAACAGACGGTCATCCAACTTCTTATGTCTCCTCTCAGCCTTCTGTTCTCTAAGGTAAACATAATTAGGTTGTTGTAGGTTTTTTGGGCTATATGGCCATGTTCTAGAAGCATTCTCTCCTGACATTTCACCTGCATCTATGGCAAGCATAAACGGTTCTGGCCCAACCTACCTATCCGAACGTATCTCGGCCTATCAGCCCACCAGGACCCTAAGATCTTCTGGGGAGGCCCTGCTCTCTATCCCACCTGCTTCACAGGTGCGGCTGGCGGGGACGAGAGACAGGGCCTTTTCTGTGGTAGCCCCTCGGCTTTGGAACGCCCTCCCCATAGAGGTAAGATCAGCCCCCTTGCTGGTGGCGTTTCGAAAAAGACTGAAGACATGGATGTTCGAACAAGCATTCGGTTAACACGGTGCAACGAATCTGACGATCAAGGACTGGTAATCACAGACGATGAAATTGGACTGCGTTTTTAACTAAGAGATGCATTGGTTCGATATTGGTGGCCCAATATTGTATATTATGTATGTGTTTTTATGCTTTTTTAATGCTTTTTATCTTGAATATTGTTGATTATTGTAATGTTGTAAACCGCGTTGAGTCGCCAATGTAGGCTGAGAAATGGCGGTATACAAGCGTAGTAATAAATAAATAATAAATAAGCATCCTCAGAGTGCTTTGGGTGTGGGAAGTGATGCCAATGAATTTCAAGATGGCAATGGTTTGGTCAATGATACTGATGCAGAGAAGCACCAGGAGACCCCTGTGCAAAGTGTAGTTTCCCATGTGAATGTCCCTGAAGGGTGTGGGGATGATGGTGTACTCCCTGAATTGCTACCACAGAGTTCCCAGGATTTGGGGCTTGAAAACAACTCAACACCTGGCCCAGCTGTGAGATGTAATGAGCAAATAGATAGGCAAAGGAAATTAGTCAAAACAGACAGGCCGAACAATGGCAAGGCTCTGACAGAAAAAGATAAGGGGATCTTAAGTAAAACGAAACCAATTCCTGAGTGCGTGGAATAGCTTGTTGTTGTTGTTCATTCGTTCAGTCGTCTCTGACTCTTCGTGACCTCATGGACCAGTCCACGCCAGAGCTCCCTGTCAGCCGTCACCACCCCCAGCTCCTTCAAGGTCAGTCCAGTCGCTTCAAGGATGCCATCCATCCATCTTGCCCTTGGTTGGCCCCTCTTCCTTTTGCCTTCTACTTTCACCAGCATATAGCTTAACGAGGGGATAAAAAATTCCAAGTATGGGAAATATAGTCGGATGAAGCATCGCTGGAATCAAATGTAGTTCTCGTCCTTTGTTTCATGGAAGCTTTGCTTGGAAGGTTCTTGTCTAAGTATTTCTTGTTCATGGTTTGGACTCTTGGATTGTATGAATGCCTACTCATGCCTTGGATTAATGTTTCCTGTTTTCCTGAATTATATTAGAGAAGTGTAGACTTTGTTTTTATGGACTTTGCTGAACTTTACCCTGGACTTTACCCAAGAAATAGTTTTCTAAGATCTAAAGAGAACACTCGCTGGAACACCTCAGCAAGCGAGAGTCCAAAAGTGGCAGGCTCAAACCCAGAACCTCAATCAAATACCAAATGAGACTCCCCCCTGGGCACACAAACCCAGAACCCTAATCAAATACCAAATGAGAGACTCCCCCCTGGGCACACAGAAAACTGGGTGACTTGGAAGGCACTGAACAGACTGCGCTCTGGCACCACGAGATGCAGAGCCAACCTCAAGAAATGGGGCCACAAAGTGGAATCCACGACATGCGAGTATGGAGAAGAGCAAACTACAGACCGCCTGCTGCAACGCAACCTGAGTCCTGCCACGTGCACAATGGAGGACCTCCTTGCGGCAACACCAGAGGCACTCCAAGGGGCCAGATACTGGTCAAAGGACATTTAATCAACTACCAAGCTTGCAAACTTTGTGTTTTGTTTGTTTGTTTGTTAAAAAATGCAACACAGCTGTTTGGACTGCTCCTGACACGATAAATAAATAACCCTGTACTATTTTTGCTCCTGCTTATCTTCTTACCTAATTGGACTTACCTATTTCTTTAAAGTGCTTTTTTACTTGCTGCTTTTTAATTATCTTCAATAAAAGGATTGTTTTCCAATCAACGGTGTGGTGTTTACAGTCAGAGGGCTTTTCCTGTCCTGAAGTACAACAATGGACCCTTGAGATGGTGTTTTGCTATGGACACAAAACCATATATTACAATGCAATGTCTCGATGAATGCTTTAATATGACTTCACATGAGATGCCTTCCCTACAGTGTTGTGGAATGTAAGTCAAAGTGCCCAGATGATGGCATGTTTGAGTTTCTCCTGGAGAAGAACTTTACCCTGGGCTATTTTTGCTCCTGCTTATCTTCTTACCTAATTGGACTTACCTATTTCTTTAAAGTGCTTTTTTACTTGCTGCTTTTTAATTATCTTCAATAATAGGATTGTTTTCCAATCAACGGTGTGGTGTTTACAGTTAGAGGGCTTTTCCTGTCCTGAAGTCCAACAATGGAAACTGTTTTGCTATGGACACAAAACCATATGTTACAATGCAATGTCTCGATGAATGCTTTAATACGACTTCACACAAGATGCCTTCCCTACAGTGTTGTGGAATGTAAGTCGAAGTGCCCAGATGATGGCATGTTTGAGTTTCTCCTGGAGAAGGGCTTTACCTTGGACTATTTTTGCTCCTGCTTATCTTCTTACCTAATTGGACTTACCTATTTCTTTAAAGTGCTTTTTTACTTGCTGCTTTTTAATTATCTTCAATAATAGGATTGTTTTCCAATCAACAGTGTGGTGTTTACAGTTAGAGGGCTTTTCCTGTCCTGAAGTACAACAATGGAAACTTGAGATGGCGTTTTGCTATGGACACAAAACCATATATTACAATGCAATGTCTCGATGAATGCTTTAATACGACTTCACATAAGATGCCTTCCCTACAGTGTTGTGGAAAGTAAGTCGAAGTGCCCAGATGATGGCATGTTTGAGTTTCTCCTGGAGAGGAATGTATATGTATATCTATATGAATATTTATAATAAATAGCCTAAAAGCGTAACAAAAGGGTCTCTTTATTCCCATATAAATATCCTGGAACTCCAACATGTTTAAGTGGCGTGTTGATGTTAACCTAGCCCGTCTGGCTTAACCAATATCAGAAGGGTTGGGTGACCAGAGGTTGATAAAGGCGACGGGAAGGGAACCACATCTCATTCAAAAAGAGGTCATTTTGTGGTCTCCCCGGCAAAAAAGGGGAATGTGTGTAATTTCAGGGTGGGGATATTGACTCCCAATCTATTTCATGACTGTTTGGAGAGACTGCATTTTCTCTTTTCTTGAAAAACAAATCTTACAGTCCTTTTAAAGGACCATTGTAGGGTTGCCGGATTTGGATTAGACTCCCCAGTTTAGCATATTTCATTTTGCTTGGGTGCTTTTTTGAGGCGATGCAGGTTCCCCAATGTATTCAACAGCAAAGTCAATGAACTTCAGCTCTCCAACCATAATAGCAATTGCTTTGTGGTCTAGCGACAATGTATGATTGTCTTATGGGTTTCTTTGGTGATGGCTGTCATCCAACATCACCTCAAGCTAAATATTTGCATGGGAAGATACTCTATGCCAGCACTATGTAACCCCCATGCAGAATAGTAATATTTTATAACACACTAGCTGTACCCACCGCACATTTCATTCTTTCTTTCTTTCTTTCTCTCTTTTTTCTCCTTCCCTCCCTCCCTCTCTCTTTACTTCCTTCCTTCCTATGCTCTTTGTTTCCATCTTTCCTTGTCTATTTCCTTCCTTCCCTCTCTCTTTCTCTTTCGTTCCTTCTCTCCTTCCTTCCCTCTCTCTTTCCTCCCTCTCTTTCCTCCCTCTTTCTCTTTCTCTTTCCTTCCTTCTTTCCTTCCTTCCTTCCTTCCTTCCTTCCTTCCTTCCTTCCTTCCTTCTCTCTTTTCTCCCTCCCTTCCCTCTCTCTTTCTCTTTCGTTCCTTCTCTCCTTCCTTCCCTCTCTCTTTCCTCCCTCTCTTCCCTCCCTCTTTTTCCTTTCTTCTCTCCTTCCTTCCTTCCTTCCTTCCTTCCTTCCTTCCTTCTTTCCTTCCTTCCTTCCTTCCCTCTCTCTTTCCTCCCTCCCTTCCCTCCCTCTTTCTCTTTCATTCCTTCTCTCCTTCCCTCTCTTTCCTCCCTCTCTTCCCTCCCTCTTTTTCCTTTCTTCTCTCCTTCCTTCCTTCCCTCTCTCTTCCCTCCCTCTCTTCCCTCCCTCTTTCTCAGTATAATGCTTATTTTCAGTATAAGCATTAAGCAACTTTGGGAAAGCCAAGAAAACATAAAGTATTTAAAAAACCGGTCGTATTTTTCTTTGGCCCGATTCCCATAAGGAAGGCACTGGGGGTGAGGCTAAAGTTAATGGGCGGGAGACTGAGAAGACAGCCATCTTAAATGTAGTTTGGGAAGGCGAGGCCCCCTGTGACAGGGCATGCAAAGGGTCCTGCCCTAAACTACATTTCCCAGAATGCAATCCTCAGTGTCTGAAGGACCCAATGAGGGCTGCAGCAGCCAGTCGTTTAGAGTCAGTCTAATAATAATAAATAAAATGATTGAATCTGCAAAGAGGACTAAAGTAAGTAAGTAATAGTATAAATTTGTGCGAAGTTAAAGTTATGTGGTTGTGTGTCATAAAGACAGACAGGCATTCAAGGGAATTGCTGTTGTTGCAACTCCTGTGTTGCATGAGTAGTGTGCGGATGCACATTTATTTAGCAGTTTTGTATATCGGTCTTCTCACTTCCATCCATATCACAGAATATTGACTCAGTTGTCGAATGCCAATTTCCAGAGTCAATTTTTCACCTGTTTTCTGAACGTCAAGATAGAAGGGGCAGGTCTGGTCTCCAGTGGGAGAGAGTTCCAGAGCCGAGGGACCACCACCGAGAAGGCCCTGTCCCTCGTCCCCACCAGATGCGCTTGTGAAGCTGTTGAAATTGTCCACATGCTTGTGGATTTCAATGGCTTCTCTGTGTAGCCTGACATGGTGGCTGTTGGTGTGGTCCAGCATTTCTGTGTTCTCAAATAATATGCTGTGTCAAGATTGGTTCATCAGGTGCTGTGCCATGGCTGACTTCTCTGGTTGGAGTAGTTTGCAGTGACAAGAGGGATCCTCTCACCTCTGCAGGAGTCTACCATGTACCATGCAGCTGTGGACAAGTCTACAGAGGGACCACCAAACGCAGCATTGTCCAGACACGCATCAAGGAACATTGTCCAGATACGCATCAAGGAACCACACCAACAGCCACCATGTCAGACTACACAGAGAAGCCATTGAAATCCACAAGCATGTGGACAATTTCAACAGAAAGGAGGAAACCATGAAAATGAACAAAATCTTGCTACCAGTATTAAAAAAACTCAAAAATTACAACAGCACTAGAACAGAGGGGAAACAAACAGGCACATGAAATCACTCTCAACAAGAGATTCCCCCCAGGCCCTTCCAAGCCATTGAATGCTAATCAAGGTGATCAGCTGAAACATTCACACCTAGCCCCAGCAGACAAAAATCCTTTGTCTCACCCTGGTCATTCCACAGATATATAAACCCATTTTTCCTGCTTCCAACAGACCTCACTACCTCTGAGGATGCTTGCCATAGACGCAGGCGAAACGTCAGGAGAAAAAATTGCCTCCAGAACATGGCCATATAGCCTGGAAAAACCTACAACAACCCAGTGATTCCAGCTATGAAAGCCTTCGACGAGTTCCTCCTCATCCAAATAGCCACAGCGGCCAGGCACTCGTCCAGCACCAGAGGGGCTTCCTTGGAGTTAGGTGGAAAAGAGTAGTAGAGTTGTGTGTCATCTGCATAGAGATGGCACCCAACTCCAAAACTCCGGATGATCTCTCCCAGCAGTTTCATGTAGATGTTAAAGAGCATGGGAGACAGAATGGAACCTTGCGGGACCCCACAGATCAAAGGCCAGGGGTCCGAGCAGGTGTCACCTAGCTTCACCATCTGGGATCGACCCTCCTGGAAGGATCGGAGCCATGACAAAGTCGTGCCTCCAAGGCCCATCCTGGAAAGCCGTCCCAGAAGGATACCATGATATGATACACAACCAGCTTGAATTATGGAGGGCACGTATACAATTAGTCTATTTCCACAAAAATGGCCTTTACTGCCGCACACCTTCTCCTTGCTGGTTGACAACATCAGGAACACATAAGAGATGTGTTTTCTTTTTTGATTGGAGGCATTTACTCAATTTCGAACAGAGATGACTTGCTGAAGGACTAATTAACCAAAATAGTTAGACTTCAAATGGCAAGGAAATGCTTTAATGCCTTCCTGGTGTCCTCCGTTGGATGGGTGCGCCCCATTTTCCTCTCCCATGGTAAGATGGAAACAAAACACAACCTCCCAGATTTATTCAACATGGTCCGGTTGCCTCCTTCCTTGTGCATGTCTCGGTCCCCTTCCTCCCTGATCCTCCCTTATATTATGCACATGTTGGAAATGAGCCACATTCCCGGGCTCAACCCAGGACCCCGAGGAGGTATGCGAGGCATGCGCAAGTGATTAGAGGTCGACATTCCACCAGAAGGACTCTTGGCGTTGAAGGCATCACGAAAGGATTCGTTGTGGTGGCTGATTCCAGACATTTGTGACTTTGATCGCAAATATGCTGCTAAAATGGGCATGTTTCGTATATGTGTGTGCGTGTATATATATATATAGCCAAAGAAAACCACCCCAGGGCAGAATTTCTGGCCTATATATAGCATTGCTAAATGGGCGGTCAATGGAGGTATTATGTAGTCACATCTATGGTGTTGCTGAATTACTGTTTGACCCAAGCTTGGAACAGGTATTTTTTTGGATTATGACATCCAGGACTCCGCACATTGGCCGGGCAGATTGAGAGTGCTGGACATTGTCATCCAGAAAGTAAATGTGGGGATTCTGGGAACTGGGGATTCTGGCCCTTTGAGATGAGGTCCTTCTTTACTCTGCTGGAGAATAAATGTGTTTACGTATACTAAATGGGAAGAAGTGGATAAGAAATAATAACTGAGTGTGTGTGGAGCTATCCTTGCAGGAATAATAATAATAATAACAACAACAACAATACTCCTGACCTCACAATCGTGTTAAAAAACAAAGTATGGATTGTCGATGTTGCAATCCCAGGCGACAGCTGGATTGAGGAGAAACAACTGGAAAAGTTGACACGATATGAAGATTTAAAGATTGAACTGCAAAGACTCTGGCACAAACCAGTCAAGGTGGTCCCAGTGGTAGTCGGCACACTGGGTGCACAGCCTAAAGACCTTGACCTGCACTTAAACACAATCGGCGCCGACAAGATTACCAACTGCCAGCGGCAAAAGGTCACCCTACTTGGATCTGCACGCATGATTCGCCGATACATCACACAGTCCTAGACACTTAGGAAGTGTCCGACGTGTGATCCAATACAATAGCCAGCAGAGTGATCTTGTTTGCTGTGGACTCATCTTGTTCTGTTTCAAATAACAATACAAAAGGTTTGCTAGGGTAGACATTCTTTCACTCAGACTCAGCCCCCCCTCAACCAAACTCAGCCCCCCCCCCAAATCAAAATCCTGGCTATGGGCCTGCTGATACCCAAGCAGGGGATGAGCAGGAGATGTCTCTGCCTTGGTCCTTTCACTATTGGCTGCTACTTCCCGGAGGATGTCAGGTGGTGCAATACTGGCTAGACAGTATAATTTATTATTATTATTATTATTATTATTATTATTTCGCGTATTTCTACCCTGCCTTTCTCAACCCCCGAGGGGGGACTCAGGGCGGCTTACAAAGGCACAATTTGTTTGAGAGGCAAGGCAAGGCTCAACTTCTTCCTCAACTTTTGGGAGCACAACTGCCCCTTGAGTTCAGACACTGGCTTTTATAGGGTAAACAGGAAGTAGCAATGACTCAGTCTGAGTCACTAGAAGGCATGATCATCAAGTTTGCAGACGACACCAAATTGGGAGGGAGAGCCAAGACTCCAGAGGACAGGAGCAGGATTCAAAACGATCTTGACAGATTAGAGAGATGAATGGTCAAAACTAACAAAATGAAGTTCAACAGTGACAAATGCAAGATGCTCCACTTTGGCAGGAAAAACAAAATGCAAAGATACAAAGTGGGGGACACCTGGCTCGAGAGCAGTACGTGTGAAAAAGATCTTGGAGTCCTTGTGGACAACAAGTTAAACATGAGCCAACAATGTGATGTGGCGGCAAAAAAGCCAATGGGATTTTGGCCTGCATCAATAGGAGCATAGTGTCTAGATCTAGGGAAGTCATGCTCCCCATGCTCTATTCCACTTTGGTTAGACCACACCTGGAATATTGTGTCCAATTCTGGGCACCACAATTCAAGAGAGATATTGACAAGCTGGAATGTGTCCAGAGGAGGGCGACTAAAATGATCAAGGGTCTGGAGAACAAGCCCTATGAGGAGCGGCTTAAGGAACTGGGCATGTTTAGCCTGAAGAAGAAAAGGCTGAGAGGAGACATGATAGCCATGTATAAATATGTGAGAGGAAGCCACGGGGGAGGAGGGAGCAAGCTTGTTTTCTGCTTCCCTGGAGACTAAGACACAATGGAACAATGGCTTCAAACTACAAGAGAGGAGATTCCACCTGAACATTGGGAAGAACTTCCTGACTGTGAGAGCCGTTCAGCAGTGGAACTCTCTGCCCCGGAGTGTGGTGGAGGCTCCTTCTTTGGAGGCTTTTAAGCAGAGGCTGGATGGCCATTTGTCAGGGGTGATTTGAATGCAATATTCCTGCTTCTTGGCAGAATGGGGTTGGACTGGATGGCCCATGAGGTCTCTTCCAACTCTTTGATTCTATGAATTTGATGCCAGCATAAACATAACAATGGATAAAACATGTAAAGAGCAATTAT
Organism: Anolis sagrei; assembly: GCF_037176765.1. Lineage (NCBI taxonomy): Eukaryota > Metazoa > Chordata > Lepidosauria > Squamata > Anolidae > Anolis > Anolis sagrei. The sequence continues at coordinate 5,227,600 of NC_090027.1, forward strand.
AACAATTAAGACAGTCAGTTTGTACATCAAAATCAATAAAAACAATCTAATACTCAGTGTTCGCCATCTCAGAGTCCGTAATTCATTCCACATTGTCAAATACTATCGATTCTGGTCGTCATTGTCCTTATCTAACCGCCAGATTGCCCGAAAGCCTGGTCCCACAACCCTGTTTATAATTTCCTTCTGAAAGAGAGGAGGGATGTCGATGACCTAATTTCCCCGGGGAGTGAATTCCACAGGTGAGGGGCCACCGTTGAGAAGGCACTGCTCCTCGTCCCCACCAACCTCACTTGTGATAGAGGCAGGGTCGAGAGCAGGGCCTCCCCAGAAGATCTCAAACTCCGAGGCGGGACGTAGAGGGAGATGCGTTCGGACAGGTACGCTGGACCGGAGCCGTATAGGGTTTTGTAGGTCAAAACCAGCACTTTGAATTGTGCTCGGAACTGGATTTCTCCAGTGGTGTAGGGTGCAGACACCACGTGATAATGCGGCATGTCTCATTAAGAGCCACATCCACTGTTTTAGCGTGGTGAGATGTGTTCCACACTGGGCATGCGTACTCAGCTGCAGAGTAGCTTAGAAGAGGTGCCAAGGAACCCTTCTTATGAGGAGCGGCTTGGGGAGCTGGGCATGTTTAGCCTGAAGAAGAGAAGGCTGAGAGGAGATATGATAGCCATGTATAAATATGTGAGAGGAAGCCACAGGGAGGAGGAGGGAGCAAGCTTGTTTTCTGCTTCCTTGGTGACTAGGACGCAATGGAACAATGGCTTCAAACTACAAGAGAGGAGATTCCACCTGAACATTGGGAAGAACTTCCTGACTGTGAGAGCCGTTCAGCAGTGGAACTCTCTGCCCCGGAGTGTGGTGGAGGCTCCTTCTTTGGAGGCTTTTAAGCAGAGGCTGGATGGCCATTTGTCAGGGGTGATTTGAATGCAATATTCCTGCTTCTTGGCAGGGGGTTGGACTAGATGGCTCATGAGGTCTCTTCCAACTCTTTGATTCTATGATTCTATGAATTGTGTGGTTGAATATAAATGCACTTGAAACGAGCAACTTCTGCCAGAAATTACCATAAAAAATATAATTGCCAGAAGGTGGCGTCCTTTCTTTTACTCAACCGTTCTCTTTAAGACAGAAGAAACTTGCAGACCAAAATGAGGAATTTTGCATCTGAAACGTGGGATATTAATGTGAAATTGAATTGACTATCTAATGAAGGGGGAAAAAAGCATAATTACAACCAGGGCTTGCCATTTCTCCCTTTTTTGCAGCCCTCCACTCCAAATGTAGACTCATGCAGGACAGGCTGTTGGAACGCAAAAGCTTCCAGGCAGCAGAGATGTCGAAATTTAATAAGCTAAGATAATATAAACACCATTAATCGAAAACACGCAAGTATTCCATACAACCCCAATTTCTCTTCCTGCCTTCTTTCCCCCACATATACAAAATTGCTCCATAGCAGAAGAGACAAAAGGTGGTAGAACTCTTCTTCATGTTGTCCCATAATTCCAACACAAGTCATCCAAAGCTGCATCTACACCAGTGGTTCTCAACCTTCCTAATGTTGCGACCCCTTAATACAGTTCCTTATGTTGTGATGACCCCCAACTACAACATTATTTTAATTGCTACTTCACAACTATAATTTTGCTCCTGTTATGAATCATCTTGTAAATATCCGGTATGCAGGATGTATTTTCATTCATTTGGCACAAATACTCAATACGCCCAAATTTAAATACTGGTGGGATTGAGGGGAGGATTGATTTTGTCATTTGGGAGTTGTAGTTGCTGGGATTTATAGTTCACCTACAGTATCAAAGAGCATTCTGAACTCCACCAATGATGGAATTGAACCAAATTTTGGACACAGAGCTCCCATGACCAACAGAAAATACTAGAAGTATTTGGTGGGCATTGACCTTGGGTTTTGGAGTTGTAGTTTACCCACGTCCAGAGAACACCGATGCATCTGGACCAAGCTTGGCATGAATACTCAATATGCCCAAATGTGGACACTGGTGCGGTTTGGGGAAGATGGACCTTGACATTTGGGAGTTTTAGTGGCTGGGATTTATAGTTCACCTATAATCAAAGAGCATTCTGAACTCCACCAATGATAGAATTGGGCAAAGCTTCCCACACGGAACCCCCACAACCAACGGAAAATACTGTGTTTTCTAATTGTCTTTGGCAACCTCTCTGACACCCCCTCGCCACCCCCCCCCCCCGGGGTCCCGACCCCCAGGTTGAGAAACACTGATCTACACTGTAGAATTAATGCAGTTTGATACCACTTGAGCTACCATTTGATGTTTGAGTAGAACAGTGGTTCCCAACCAGTGGTCCATGGACCATAGGTGGTTCGTAAGAAACAGAAATATGGTCCATGGCGGTCTTTCCCAGAAATAATAATAATAATAATACTTTATTTATATACTGCTCCATCTCCCTGAGGGGACTCAGAGCGGTTCTCAGGTAACATCACAAAACATACAAAGTAAAAAACGACATAACCTTAAGATTAACAAAACAAAATATAAGCACAAAAATTGTCACCATAACACACATATATTAAAAGTAATCCTGCCTGTTCGAGGCAATTTAAAAATGTTAAAAGGCCAGGCCAAGATTTGTGCAAGTCCAAAAATTCTAAGAAGCCCGGGAATTAAGTGCAATGCTATGGCAGGCAACAATAATATTAGGTACGGCACCAAATTGGGAGGGAGATCCAAGACTCCAGAGGACAGGAGCAGGATTCAAAACTATCTTGACAGATTAGAGAGATGATGAGCCAAAACTAACAAAATGAAGTTCAACAGGGATAAATGCAAGAGACTCCACTTAGGCAGGAAAAAAAAATGCAAAGATACAGAATTGGGGACAATGCCTGGCTCGAGAGCAGCACGTGGGAAAAAGATCTTGGACAACAAGTTAAACATGAGCCAACAATGTGATGTGGTGGCAAAAAAAGCCAATGGGATTTTGGCCTGCATCAGTAGGAGCATAGTGTCTAGATCTAGGGAAGTCATGCTCCCCATGCTCTATTCCACTTTGGTTAGACCACAACCTGGAATATTGTGTCCAATTCTGGGCACCACAATTCAAGAGAAATGTTGACAAGCTGGAATGTGTCCAGAGGAGGGTGACTCCAATGATCAAGGGACTGGAGAACAAGCCTTATGAGGAGTGGCTTAAGGATGTTTAGCCTGAAGAAGAGAAGGCTGAGAGGAGATATGATAGCCATGTATAAATATGTGAGAAGAAGCCACAGGGAGGAGGGAGCAAGCTTGTTTTCTGCTTCCCTGGAGACTAGGATGCGGAACAATGGCTTCAAACTACAAGAGAAGAGATTCCATCTGAACACGAGGAAGAACTTCCTGACAGTGAGAGCTGTTCAGCAGTGGAACTCTCTGCCCTGGAGTGTGGTGGAAGCTCCTTTGGAAGCTTTGAAACAGAGGCTGGATGGCCATCTGTCAGGGGTGATTTGAATACAATATTCCTGCTTCTTGGCAGAATGGGGTGGGACTGGATGGCCCATGAGGTCCCTTCCAACACTTTGATTCTATGATTCTATGATTCTACGTGTCTGTGTCTGTTCATTCCGGCGCTGATTAGAGGAAGTGATCTGGGAAATTGGTAGGAAGAATAAGGCCGTATTCGACAGTGTGTAGGGCTGAGTTAGAACTGGTCATTTTCAAAGACTTGTTGAAACCACCAGGTCTTCAAGCTCTTACAAATGGAGGGGAGGGATGGGACCTGTCTTATTTCCCTTGGAAGGGTGTTCCAGAGGTGGGGGGCCACCACTGAGAAGGCCCTCTCTCTCGTCCCCACCAACCGCGCTTGAGATGGTAGTGGGACCGAGAGGAGGGCCTCACCGGAAGATCTTAGAGCAGTGGTTCTCAACCTGGGGTCCCCAGATGTTTTTGGCCTACAACTTCCAGAAATCCCAGCCAGTTTACCAGCTGTTAAGATTTCTGAGAGTTGAAGGCCAAAAACATCTGGGGACCCCAGGTTTTTTTTTTTGTCGTGTCAGAACAACCTGTCAAATTATATTACATTTCTAACAGAACAAAGCAAACAAGCAGATTACAAAATTTGTGAGTATGAGAGTTGATTAAATGTCCTTTGACCAGTATCTGGCCACTTGGAGTGCTTCTGCTGTTGCTGCAAGGAGGTCCTCCACTGTGCATGTGGCAGGGCTCAGGGTGCATTGCAGCATGTGGTCAGTGGTTTGCTCCTCTCCACACTCGCATGTCGAGGATTCCACTTTGTAGCCCCATTTCTGAAGGTTGGCTCTGCATCTCGTGGTGCCAGAGCGCAGTCTGTTCAGTGCCTTCCAGGTCGCCCAGTCCTCTGTGTGCCCAGGGGGGAGTCTCTCATTGGGTATCAGCCATTGGTTGAGGTTCTGGGTTTGGGCCTGCCACTTTTGGACTCTCGCTTGCTGAGGTGTTCCAGTGAGTGTCTCTGTATATCTTAGAAAACTATTTCTAGATTTAAGTCGTTGACGTGCTGGCTGATACCCAAAGAGGGGATGGGCTGGAGATGTCTCTGCCTTGGTCCTTTCACTATTGGCTGCTACTTCCCGGCGGATGTCAGGTGGTACGACCCCAGGTTGAGAACCATTGTCTTAGAGCATGTGCTGGTTCATAGAAGGAGTTGGCACAGTGTGAGGTGTATTACAAAGGGGTTGCATCAGCCATTGTCCTTTACTGATGTCCTGTCAGCAAGTGCCTATAAAAGGGGGATGAAAGGTTCCATCTTTTTCTCTCCTATGTGACTCATTGTATATATCTATTTTGTTTGTGACTCTCTGAAGATCTGATTGTAAGGACAAGCCTGAAAGTGGATCTGCATATCCGGATTGTACATTTGTATGTATTTGCAATGATGAAGATAAAAGCCTCTGGATATTTTGGATGAAAACCTGAATCTGTGAGTTTATGAAACGATGTGTAGGTAAGGCAGTGTTTCTCAACCTTCCTAATGCCGTGACCCCTTAATGCAGTTCCTCATGTTGTGGTGACCCCCCCAACCATAACATTATTAGGTTCTTGTGGGTTTCTTCGAGCTATAGGGCCATGTTCTAGAGGCATTTCTCTTGCCTCTAGAACATGGCCCTATAGCCCGAAAAAACCCCACAAGAACCTAGTGATTCCAGCCATGAAAGCCTTCGACATCTTTATTAATGACTTAGATGAAGGGCTAGAAGGCATGATCATCAAGTTTGCAGACGACACCAAATTGGGAGGGATAGCCAATAGTCCAGGAGCAGGATTCAAAGGGATCTTGACAGATTACAGAGATGAATGGCCAAAACTAACAAAATGAAGTTCAACGGGGACAAATGCAAGATACTCCACTTTGGCAGAAAAAATGAAATGCAAAGATACAGAATGGTTGACACCTGGCTCGAGAGCAGTACGTGTGAAAAAGATCTTGGATTCCTTGTGGACAACAAGTTAAACATGAGCCAACAATGTGATGTGGTGGCAAAAAAAGCCAATGGGATTTTGGCCTGCATCAATAGGAGCCTAGTGTCTAGATCTAAGGAAGTAATGCTCCCCATGCTCTATTCTGCTCTGGTTAGACCACATCTGGAATATTGTGTCCAATTCTGGGCACCACAATTCAAGAGAGATATTGACAAGCTGGAATGTGTCCAGAGGAGGGCGACTAAAATGATCAAGGGTCTGGAGAACAAGCCCTATGAGGAGCGGCTTAAGGAGCTGGGCATGTTTAGCCTGAAGAAGAGAAGGCTGAGAGGAGATATGATAGCCATGTATAAATATGTGAGAGGAAGCCACAGGGAGGAGGGAGCAAGCTTGTTTTCTGCTTCCTTGGAGACTAGGACGCGAAACAATGGCTTCAAACTACAAGAGAGGAGATTCCATCTGAACATTAGGAAGAACTTCCTGACTGTGAGAGCCGTTCAGCAGTGGAACTCTCTGCCCCAGAGTGTGGTGGAGGCTCCTTCTTTGGAAGCTTTTAAGCAGAGGCTGGATGGCCATTTGTCAGGGGTGATTTGAATGCAATATTCCTGCTTCTTGGCAGAATGGGGTTGGACTGGATGAAGGACCAGGAGGTCTCTTCCAACTCTTTGATTCTATGATTCTCCATAGCAGAAGAGACAAAGGTGGCAGAACCAAAGAGCATTCTGAACTCCACCAATGATAGAATTGGGCCAAACTTCCCATACAGAGCTCCCATGACCAACAGAAAATACTGTGTTTTCTAATGGTCTTTGGCAACCCCTTTGACACCCCCTCGCGACCCCCCTAGGGGTCCCGACCCCCAGGTTAAGAAACGCTGAGATAAGGTCAGGTGCTTGCAGTTGGACTCTGCTGATAGATGAGCTTTTTTTTTTGTCGTGTCAGGAGCGGTCTGAGAAACTGCAAGTCACTTCTGGTGTGAGAGAATTGTCCGTCTGCAAGGACACTGCCCAGGGGATGCCCGGATAAATTGATGTTTTTATCATCCTTGTGGGAGGCTTCCCTCACGTCCCCGCATGAGGAGCTGGAGCTGATAGAGGGAGCTCATCTGCCTCTCCCCAGATTTGAACCTGCAACCTGTCGGTCTTCAGTCCTGCCAGCACAGGGGTTACACTGCGTAACCGGGGGCTTTGATAGATGAGCTGAAGCGTGGTTTTGCTGAGAAAAGACCCAGCTGTATTTTGCTTGCTTCTGGGACACTTGATATTCAGAGTGCATTGCTTCAGAGAGGTTGTGATTTGGAAACTATAAATCATTTCACGAACCCATCTTGTGATGCAAGCCAAGTAGGTTGCTTCAGACAAGAATTCCTCTTCCTCGTTGCTCTCCATCCCATATACCAGTGGTTCTCAACCCTTAATGCCGTTCCTTATGTTGTGGTGACCCCCAACCATAATATTGTTTTCGTTGCTACTTGATACCTGTCATTTTACTACTGTTATAATGTAAATATCCGATATGCAGGATGGATTTTCATTCACTGGATTAAATTGAGCACAAATACCCAATATGCCCAAATACGAATGCTAGTGAGGTTGGCGGGGAGGAATGATTTTGTAATTTGGGAGTTGTAGTTGCTGGGATTTATAGTTCACTTATAATCAAAGAGCATTCTGAACTCCACCAGTGATGGATTTAAATCGAACTTGGCAGACAGAACTCATGACGATTAGAAAGCACTGGAAGGGTTTTGTGACCATTGACCTTGAGTTTGGGAGTTGTAGTTCACCTATATCCAGAGGAGTGCTGTGGATTCATGCAATGATGGATCTGGACCAAACTTGGCACGAATACTAAATATGCCCAAATGTGAACACTGGTGGAGTCTGGGGAAAACAGACCTTGACATTTGGGAGTTGTAGTTATTGGGATTTATAGTTCACCTACAATCAAAGAGCATTCTGTACTCGACCAATAATAAAATTGGGTCAAACTTCCCACACAGAATCCCAATGACCAACAGAAAATACTTTGTTTTCTGATGGTCTTTGGTGACCCCTTTGACACCCCCTCACGACCCCCTCAGGGGTCCCGACCCCCAGGTTGAGAAACACTGCCATATACCGTATTGGTGTATGAATTTCTCTGTAGATGGATCTTTGGAAGATTTCAACAGTACAGAAATATCTCAGCTGTGGGGTCTCCTCCTTCTCCCCAGGGAACCCGTAATTGTCGAAGGCTTTCATGGCTGGAATCACTCAGTTCTTGTGGGTTTTTTCGGGCTATATGGCCATGTTCTAGAGGCATTTCTCCTGACGTTTCGCCTGCATCTATGGCAAGCATCCTCAGAGGGTGAGGACCTCACCCTCTGAGGATGCTTGCCATAGATGCAGGCGAAACGTCAGGAGAAATGTCTCTAGAACATGGCCATATAGCCCGAAAAAACCCACAAGAACTGAGAAACCCGTAATTGTTGCAATGCCTTATGACTGCAATTCCAACATGAAGTCAACCCTTTAATATGGTATTTGGAATGGGTGGGGATGAAAAGTCACCGAGATTTCCCCCTCGTCCCTGTTATCCCATTACAGGGTGGATGAGATTGATCTTCCAATCTCTCCGCTGTAATCAGATCAGTTCCTTTTAATGGGGATTACCGCGACCCGGCAAAGTATTTTGCGGGGTAGAGGCATGATGTAGAAATAAGAAAGGAAATCCAAGATATAAAAATCAGATTGGGTGGATTAAGCAAAGAATAAAGGAAAAATAAATGTAGCATTTTTGCGGTTAAGTGCTGAGAGTTTTGGAAAATGTTGAAAGCCCCAATTGAAAGCATGTGTATGTGCCGAACTGGAAAGCGACAGCGGAGGCAAGGCAGAGAATACATTTTCTTCCAGACGTTGAAGTTCCTTGGGCATTTGTTCAGTGGAATGAAACAAGGCTATACTTCCAAATGGATCGGGGAAATAGAGCTGATCCAATGGGCAGAAGGAATGTTTACTCCAAAGACCAGGGCATCAAGATTTCAGAGTGCAATTGAGACAGGAGTGTGGGAGATCGGGGTTGGAGCTCATGTCAGGGATTCTTTGCAAATGCAGCTGTTGGAAAACCAATGAAATATTAATCTCTCTCTTTCTCTCTCATACACATACGCACTGCTGCTATAAAATCTGGAATTTCTCTTTTTAAAAAATATGCATGATCTGAGAGCCTGTGGGCAGAGGTAATTTTCAACGGTAAGCAAACAGTATTTTGGCGCCCCCCCCCCCCCAAACCAATCGTTGATATATATTTTCTCTTTGTCGTGGGAGTTCTGTGTGCCATATTTGGTGCAATTCCATCATTGGTGGAGTTCAGAATGCTCTTTGATTGTAGGTGAACTATACATCCCAGTAACTACATTTGCCGCATTTACTCCCTTGCCTGGCCCGATTTGGGTCCGGAGGCGTGCCTGAAGACCCCGGCGTGTGCACCAAAAGTCATCTCTTCTCCTGACTTTCTCCTCAGCCATTGGGACTGAGAGAGAAAGAGAGAGAGAGAGAGAGAGAGAGAGAGAGACAGAGGTGGAGATGCCCACCTTTCCTGAAGGTAGGTGCAAAAACAAAGGAGGGAGCGGAGGTGGGAGATACCTCCAGCCGGAGGGGCTCTCTCTCTCTCTCTCTTGGTCTCAATGGCTGAAGAGAAAGTCAGGAGAAGAGGTGACTTTTAGTGCACACGCTGGGGTCTTCAGACACCCCCCTGGACCCGAAGCAGGCCAGGCGCAGCGGCTCCGCCCCTTGGCCCACCCGCGGATTGGGGAGAGGAGAGGAGGCGGGTGGAGCACCGGAAGATCAGGAAAGGGAGCCGGTCATGGGGAAGGGATCGAACGCAGAGAACGATTGAGCGCCGGCTCTGCTCATGCACCTCGTGGTTGGGTGGAGCAGGAACGAGAGGGGCGAGGCGAGGCTCAAGGGCCCGGCCCCTTTGGGAAGAGGATCGCCCGGCAGCGAGGCAAGAAAGCCGAGGCTCCCCCCGGATTGCTAGGGCTGTTGTGAGCTGAGGGGGTGCTCCTCAAGTGACGGTCGAGTGGCATTTACAGAGGTGCCTCTGCGTCACTGGCAAAAAAAAGTGTTCTGCGACCGCTTACTTCACGTAATGGATGAGCTGCCCCTGCCTGTGTGCAATTGACTAGTCAAAAGGTATATTCGAGGCCAGGCCTGTAGCGAGGGAGTGGTTTTAGGGGTTCAACCTCCCCCCCTGAAATGTTTCAGATTTTTTTAAAAAAACCCTGGTTTACTCATGAATTTTAACTGGTTAACCAAATCCCCATGCTAAGTCTATGAGATGAAAAAATTAAGAGTCCCTCCAGAACTGTAAGCACTATCTCAAGTAAATATTGACAATTTATTCACACTGTCATTACTTGCAGCAATAGCTGATGTAGTGAAGCAACCAAGTTGGGTGTATGTGTGTTGAATGCTCTCATTAAGGAGGCCAGACTTGGTGGAGGTGGTTGACAGGGGCGGAGCTGCAGGCTATTGAAGGCTGCTCTGCCCCCTGCTGTGCTCTTTGCTTCAGAGTGAGCTAGGAGGCAGGTTTCAACCCCCCTCCCCAAATTTTCAACCCTCCCCAAAATTTTCAACCCCCCCCCCCCCGAAATTGTCAACCCTCCCCAAAAATTTTTTCTGGCTACGGCCCTGTTCGAGGCTACATACTTCCAGAGAGGTTTTGCCTGGAGTCAATGGGCTCCATATTAAGAGTTACGAGGGGTACCAGGAGTTCCAGCTTACCTTGCCATTTGTGGATTGTTGCATGTATTTAAGGTTCTGTCCAGTTGCAGTTAGATGGCTTTCCTTACTTTGCAGTTATTGGGTCAATGGCCTGTCAATTATCATTAGGTTCCCTAGTCCCACCCCCTTTTTGGGTTTTGGAGGGAATAGGAGCCATTTTAGGTCAGTCCACACAGAGAAGTCTTTCTTACAGGACGTAAACCAGGACCTCCTGTGAAAGGCTTCATCATTTACAGTTTAGCTGGGGAGAAATAGCACCCTACTCCACCTCAGACATCAGAGGAGCTGCAAGACCAAGAACAAACCATGAGAGTAGAGATGAAGATCCACCCAGAGAAAAAGTGTTCTTGCCATACATCAAGGGAACCACTGACCGCAGAGGGAAGCTGAGGAGGAAACACAACATACAAACTATTTACAGACCCACCAAGAAAATCCAACAAATGCTCCATTCAGCAAAGGACAAGAGGGATCCTCTCACCTCTGCAGGAGTCTACCGTGTACCATGCAGCTGTGGACAAGAAGTCTACAGAGGGACCACCAAACGCAGCAGCATTGCCCAAACACGCATCAAGGAACATGGAAGGCACTGCAGACTACTTCAACCAGAGAAGTCAGTCATAGCAGATCAACTGATGAACCAACCTGGACACAGCATATTATTCGAGAATACAGAAATGCTGGACCACTCTCACAACCACCATGTCAGACTACACAGAGAAGCCACTGAAATCCACAATCATGTGGACAATTTCAACAGAAAGGAAGAAACCATGAAAATGAACAAAATCTGGCTACCAGTATTAAAAAACTCTAAAATTACAACAGCAAAACAGCAGAGAGGAAACAGGCAGGGACATCTTAACACCTCCCCCAAGCACTTCCAAGCCATTAAATGCTAATCAAGGTGGTCAGTTGAAACATTCACACCTAGCTCCAGCAGACAAGAGTCCTTTGTCCCATCCTGGTCATTCCACAGATATATAAACCCATTTTCCTACTTCCAACAGACCTCACTACCTCTGAGGATGCTTGCCATAAATGCAGGCGAAACGTCAGGAGAGAATGTCTCTAGACCATGGCCATATAGCCCAAAAAAACCTACAACAACCCAATAGCCCCAAAGCTTGGCCAGGGATATACAGTCTCAGCACAGCCTTTGCTGGGGACTTTACAGTTTGTTGAGGAACTTACAACCTCACAGCTCTTGCTAGGGATCCAGTCCCAGTCCCACAAAATGGCAACCTCCACTTGCTGGATGGTGTGTTCATCAATAGCAGAGTGGAGTTGCCCTGGAATTGGAGATGTTCCACCGAAGCCTGACTTCATTTGAATTGACGATGCCAGTTCTTAACTACATCATATGATGGGGAATCCTGATCAGTGTTGTGGCTGAGATGTTCTGTGATGATGAGGATGATGGGATTCAGATTCATGGCTCTTTTTCTGTGCCTCAGATCTCTGGGCCTGCGGCTCCTACAGACAGCACAGACAGTGCAGAGTCAACATCAACACAGCGGTTCTCAGGAGAAAAGAATTTTGACGAAGGAGATAGCGAACAGGTGGGGAGGCATTTGCCTTCTTCCCACGCTGATACTGAAAGTACTGAAAGCCTTGATAGTGACCTGACCCGGCAAGCTCGTCTTGATTTGCAGGAAAGGCAGAGTTCTCGCCTGGCCGGCAGACGAGAAGCCAGCTCGGTGAAAGGTCATCGCAATGATTTCATGTAATGTTTTCATGTTAGAAAGGTATTTAGGCTTCTTGCAAACCAAGGGAAAGCGTCAGTTCAACGTAGCTTATTAGCCTGATAGCTTCTTGGAATAACCTTAGCCTGGAAAGCAGTACGCTTGGGATTTCTTGCATTGTGATTCATGGGGCAATTGTTTCATTGCTTGTACCTGGGACTCTGGTTTGAACTTTACCTGAAGATCTTTGGAACTATATTCTGCATTTAACCTTAATCTTTGGAACTTTGCAATGCTTATTCTTTATTTTGACTTGGATTTTTTCCTCAATCTATATATATAAGAACCTTAAGGTCGTAATTAGGTGGTCAAAAACAGCTAAACCACCGGACGAAATCTCACCACATTTGCCCTGCTAATACCTCTTCCCCCAAGGTATGACCAACAACCCTCAAAACACCAATACGCAACAACACAAATACCAGAAAAACACGGAGCATGCACAGAGGCCTCGGGAGGAAAACGATGAGGAAGGACTCCATTTCCCAGCTTCCCCCGTGCCCATATCTCCCTCCGCATGCGCACTGCCGTCTGTCTGCCTCCCTCTACACGAACCCAGCCTGAGAAAGCCCACCAGACTGATGTAAGCACTCACGCTCGGGGGAGGGCATGGGAGCTGTGGGGGGCCGCCGAGGGCAACTAAAATGACATGAAACGGGAGGGAGAGAAAGAGGGAAAGAAGGAGGGAAGAAAGAAGGAAAGAAAGAAAGATAGAGAAGGAAGGAGGGAGAGAAAGAGGGAAAGAAGGGGGAAGGAAAGAAAGAAAGCAGGGTAGAGAAGGAAGGAAGGGGAGAGGAGGGAAAGAAGGAGAGAAGGAAAGAAAGGAAGATAGAGAAGGAAGGAAAGAGAGGAGGAGGGAAAGAAGGAGAGAAGGAAAGAAAGAAAGGTAGAGAAGGAAGGAAAGAGAGAAGGAAATAAAAAAGTGAAAGAAGGAAGGAAGGAGAGAAGGAACGAAAGAGACAAGAAAGGAAGGAAGGAAGGAAAGAGACAAGGAAGGATGAAGCCAAACAGCAAAGGAAGCGAGAAAAGAAACAGGTAGAGAAGGAAGAAAGAAGAAGAGAAAGAGGGAAAGAAGGAAAGAGGGAGGGAAGGAAGGAGAGAGAAAAAGAAAGAGGAGAAAGAGGGAGAGAAGGTTTGCCACAGCAACGCGTGGCGGGTACAGCTAGTAAACTATAAAACTACAGCTCTTGTGTGGTGGTGTTTGGAAGCAAGGTGAAGCTTACTCTGAGTTGCAACAATCAAAAGCCTTTTTCATCTCATCGAATATTTCCTTTGGTGTGCGGCCTTTCTAGTAAAGAAACTTGAGGACTACTCTGTATTCCACTGAGTCCATTCTCGAACCTCACTCCACTTCAGCACCTGTACAATCAAGACCGTTATCAGTTCTGAGTTGTAAATTGGCATGTAGCCTATAGAGACTTATATCATTACACGTGTGCAGTTTCAGCATCCTGTGATAAATAGAAGTGGGTCAGGGGAAATCTTTAATGAACGCCCCTTGTATTTTTCCCCATCTACTCATCAGTGTATGTGTTAAAGTTACTGGCTTCCTAGTTGGGTTGTTGTCAATACATCATCGCTCTACCTGTGATATATTTTGGCATGCAGAAGACCTGGGTCAACCTTCTCTCCTCAATGGTGACATTTCTACAAAGGATCAGAGTTAGTAATCTTTAGCATAGTTATTTTCCCTCACTTTCTTTCTTTCTTTTAGTCTCTGGGAGAATGAAAAATGAGCATGAGAGCCCCAGATATGCATATAATAGCCTTAACAACCACTGGCGACTATTTGCCATTGGACTGAAGGCTGAAAGGAATCTTTAACGGCCTCCAAATCTTTGATGTTTCTGTGTCACCGAGACCCAACCAAATGTTGCTGCTAGATAGTCAGAAGGCATTAAAACCTGAATCCATCATGAATGTGAGAAACCAGGAAAAAATGTCAACTCAAACAAGATCCCCGCCCCTGCTTGATGTATTTTGGTGAAAAATTGTTTTTATTTTGATTCTTTTGGGTACCAAAAAGGATTGCTTGCATGTGTGAATCTTGGAGACAACCAAAGAGCTTCAGATTCTGAATTCTTCATGTGAGGTAGAATATTTGGGAGGCAGCATTCTCTATCAGAGCCAGCTGTACCATTGACAGACAATTAGGGAATGTACATGTATATGTCTGTGTGTGACGGCGCGAGTGGCGCCACCTGTGTGTAGAACTTTAAAGTGCAAAGGTTTAAACTGTATAACATGCCCAAACCTGCCTAGTTTGTAAATGTACAGTTGGATTGATTGGTTATTTATAGCTGTCAATCAATGTTGTTTGCACCAGTTATATTGCTTCCTCAGCTCAATTGCTTGGCTCCACCTCTTCCTGGAGGAGGGCAGAGCTTTTCCTTTTCCATTCTACCATCAAACTTTCTATCAGATAGTAGGGCTGGGCGGTTTCGTTTCGTTAATTTGTAATTCGTTAAAAATTCATTTTTTTTTATAACGAAGCGATAACGAACCATTCTGGAGCAACTTAAAAACGAAACGAATTTTTAAATTCGTTTCGTAAATGCTTCGGATTCATTATGTATTCGTTTTGTTATCGGTTTGAGGTCGTTTCGTTATTATTTCCGCATGTCTGGGGCAAGTTTTATAGTTGTTTTTTGTTTAATTAGTGAAAAAAAATTATAATTATCACACCAACAGTCAACAACAGAGGGAGAGGGAAGCTTCAGAAGTTCCCCCTGTCCCATTTGGAGGTTTTTTAGCGTATTGCGCGGTCGCCTCCGCCATTAACGAATCGATTCGTTATTGTTTTGTATTTGTTTCATTAATGTTTTGTAATTTTTTTAACATTTACGAAATTTCGTAAATATCGAACTTTTTAAAAGAAAAATTTCGGAATTCTTTTAAATATCGAAATGCAAAAACCCCCAAAAAACGAATCGATTTTAGAAACAAAATTTTCCGTTGTTACCCAGGCCTATCAGATAGATGTGAGAAAGAGACTTGGCTCTAAAGCCCTTAATTAAGTTATCTCTCATCACCAATTCTAAGGTTTTTACCCTTGGGACTCATACTTCATGCCCAGATCGCCCTGGACAACGTTGTGGAGACCCAAGCGCCTTCAAACTGGTCCTTTGGCATCAAAAGGAAGACTCTGTGCCTTCAACATAGACCATTGGATTCGGGGTTGTGTTTGTTCCGACTTTCACAGCTATTGAGAAAAGAGGGAACAGGAAAAGCTTCTCAGCTGCGAAATCTCCTTGGACCCAAGACAACCAGAGACTATAATGTATATTTCCTTTACCGCCTTTGAAACTTCCAGCTTATTGCCTTAAAGGGATAACACTTTGTGAACAATAAAACCTATTTTGGGTTATCTACAGTGTTTTGGTCCTTGGGAGTTCTAGTTCTTTAAAGGAAGGCAAGAAGCAATTCCCTGGGGGAAAGATGTCACGTCTATGTCTCTTTCACTAAGAGTTATAGCTCCCAGGCACGACGGCACACTGTGTATGTCTATATGTGTGTATACATTTTCAGAAATGCCCTGACGTTGCAATAATTGTATGCATGATCCTGCCAGCTCAAACACATTCTCATCTAGTCCCACTTCCAATTGCCACAGGGGTCAACCACAAGTATATAAGGAACCTACAACCAGATGCAATCCTAAGAGAAAGGCAACCAAGAGTATCAAAGAGAGAGCCTATGGGTGAGTCACAACAAGGACAGACACAGGGTCCTTTCTCACTACACAAATATAGCATTGTTTTTTTCCACACTATTCAAACTATATATTATAATGTTACATTCCACGTCAAATGCCATAGTAACCTCCTGTGGAAACTTTGGATTTGCACCCAAACGCAAGGCAATTTTGAATCCTTAAAGAGTCCCATCGTGTCACCAAACTTCAAGCCTCAAGATGACATAGAATGGAAACCATAACTATTATAGTGGAATCATTATGCTATAATTACATAGTGTCAGTGGGTCCATGGTTTCAACCCTATGGAATCCTGGGGTTGGCAGTTTAGGGATGGGTATTTAGAATTCTCAGGCGAAATCCTTCCCAAACTATAAACCCTAGTCTATATAAATAAAAATGTAATGTTCGTTTGTGGGATTAACATAACTCAAAGACCACTGGATGAATTGTCGCCAAATTTGGCCTCAAGACACCTACTAACCCAAAGAGCGACCACCACTCAAAAACTGATTTTGTCATTTGGGAGTTGTAGTTGCTGGGATTTATAGTACACCTACAACCAAAGGGCATTCTGAACTCCACCAACGATGGAATTGAATCAAACTTGGCACACAGAACTCCCATGACCCAACAGAAAACAGTAGAAGGGTTTGGTGGGCATTGACCTTGAGTTTTGAAGTTATAGTTTACCTACATCCAGAGAGCACAAGCTGCATTAAGTCTAGGGCACAGTTGCAACCTAAGATAGAATTTGGCTGGGAAAAAGTTACTTTTTTGGGAGTGGGGCAGGGAGTAAAACTCTCAGAATTCCCCAGAGTGTATGGCTATTATTTGTGCCAGATGGATTCTGGAAACTACAGTCAAAATGTAACTTTGCCCAAGTTCTGAATGTCCAAGTTTTGCACAATGCTGAATTCCTTTTACCTTCATTGACCTTCATAAGTGAGTTTCTGCTCTATTCTCCAACCAATGCAGCCAAGGCCCTCTTCCACCCATTCTTCTGCTTGAAACCCCTTTGGCAGTAGCATTCAATTCACATTTTTTGATCCAGACCCATGAGGCCTGCCAAGAACCTGTATTCAGCATTTGGGGCTAGAGCAGTGTTTCTCAACCTGGGGGTCGGGACCCCTGAGGGGACCACGAGGGGGTGACAGAGGGGTCACCAAAGACCACCAGAATACACAGTTTTTTTCTGATGGCCATGGGGATTCCATGTGAGAAGTTTGAGCCAGTTCTACCGCTGGTGGAGTTCAGAATGTTCTTTGATTGTAATGAACTATAAATCCCAGCAACTACAACTCCCAAATGTCAAGATCTATTTTCCGCAGACTCCACCAGTGTTCACATTTGGGCATATTGAGTATTTGTGCCAAATTTGGTCCAGATCCACCATTGCATGTCCACAGTGCTCTCTGGATATAGGTGAACTACAACTCCCAAACTCAAGGGCAATGGCCATCAAACCCTTCCAGTGTTTTCCATTGGTCATGGGAGCCAAGTTTGGTTCAAATCCATCGCTGGTGCAGTTCAGAATGCTCTTTGATTATAGGTAAACTATAAATCCCAGCAACAACAACTCCCAAATTACTAAATCAATCTTGCCCCAACCTCACTAGAATTCACATTTGGGTGTCTTGGGTATTTGTGCCCAGATTGGTCCAGTGAATGAAAATGCATACTGCATATCAGATATTTACAATATGATTTATAATAGTAGTAAAATGACTGTTATGAAGTAGCAACAAAACAATATTATGGTTGGGGGTCACCACAACATGAGGGATTGTATTAAGGGGTCATTAGGGTTGAGAACCACTATATTAAGGGGTCGCGGCATTAGGAAGGTTGAGAACCACTGGGCTAGAGCAACCATCCTGGTCCTGGCTGTTAGCTGACCCAATGTTGCCCCAGGCTCAGTGGGAAACAAACCTGGCCAGGCGGAGGCATCCTTCATGGAGCATAGTGTCTAGATCTAAGGAAGTAATGCTACCCCTCTATTCTGCTTTGGTTAGACCACATCTGGAATATTGTGTCCAATTCTGGGCACCACAATTCAAGAGAGATATTGACAAGCTGGAATGTGTCCAGAGGAGGGCGACTAAAATGATCAAGGGTCTGGAGAACAAGCCCTATGAGGAGCGGCTTAGGGAACTGGGCATGTTTAGCCTGAAGAAGAGAAGGCTGAGAGGAGATATGATAGCCATATATAAATATGTGAGAGGAAGCCACAGGGAGGAGGGAGCAAGCTTGTTTTCTGCTTCCCTGGAGACTAGGACACGGAACAATGGCTTCAAACTACAAGAGAGGAGATTCCATCTGAACATTAGGAAGAACTTCCTGACTGTGAGAGCCGTTCAGCAGTGGAACTCTCTGCCCCGGAGTGTGGTGGAGGCTCCTTCTTTGGAAGCTTTTAAGCAGAGGCTGGATGGCCATTTGTCAGGGGTGATTTGAATGCAATATTCCTGCTTCTTGGCAGGGGGTTGGACTGGATGGCCCTTGAGGTCTCTTCCAACTCTTTGATTCTATGATTCTATGATTCTATGATTCTATGTTGCTGCTCATAATAATTCCAAATAGGAAACACTCAAACTTGTTGACACTTCCTCGTACACCACTTTTGGAGCCATAAATAGCATTTAAGAGAGGAAAGAGGTGAGATTCGAAATGTAGATAAGAGAAACTCGTGTAGTAAATGGCCTCCGGTTTGCTGTAATAGCAACTTCGATGATGGCTCCATTACACCCAAGTCCTAAATGGCTTGTTCCAGCATTTCAAAAGCTGTTAAAACTCAATCAACTGTATTACCTGATTGTTGGATTGCTGTCGTCATTGATTCCTGTCTTGCATTTCCCAGACTTTTATTTTTCACTATCTACTCGCCATTTTTCCCACTTCATTAAACCAACCGTGGACAAGATCCAGAATCAAAACAATGCACAAAACTTCCCATCGTGTGATGGGAGACCAGAAATCTTGCTTAGAAAATCCTATTGTGGCAGTCATTAGGAAGTAAAGTAATTAGAAACTAATGAAAATTAATGAAGAAGTCTTACCTTAAAGGCTTTCTTAAGGTTCGGGGGTAGAATTCTGGTGGAAGGGAAATTAACAGATGGAACTGGGACAAGGCAGGAGAAGCCATATCTTAAGTAAACAAAAAATAGAAGGACGGCTATGTGCTAAATGCGGAAGGTCAGAGAATTGGCTCTAAAAGTAAATTGATATTATTGATCCAAAAACTAACATCTAAAGGTCACGTAGTAGTAGCGCCACCTCCTGTCTGGTTGATGCAAATAGCAGGTAATTTCACACACCTTTTTAAATGATCAACTGAGGAAAATAATGTATTGTGAAAGTAATTACAGAAGAATTAATAGGGGAAATGCTTGCTTTGAATAAGTTAAAGATACATATATGAAGATACATATATGAAGACATATGTATGAAGAGATATATATATGAAGTTATGATTCATTCTAAAGATTACGTAATTCATCTAGGAACGTGGCTGGTCAGCTGATGAAAGGGGAGCAGTGGAAAATATAGTATCTTGCCAACAAGTGTTCTTGGCCACGATTCCTCGAGGACAAACTGATATTGATTAGATTGTGTAAATGTCAAGAGAATTATGCGCATGTGCGAACTAGGTAATTCTGCCTATAAATACTGGATGTTTTTGGGGTAGTGCTCGGTGCCACATCAGCCATTTGGAGAAGCTGGGGCACCCTTACCCGGGGTAAGCATTAAATTCTGTGAATTTGCAAAAGCTGTCTCTGTCTCTTCCTTCTTCACTGATCTCTTGGAATCCTGGAAATCGGGGACACCCCGCAACACTATCATAGGTTTACTTTAGAGTTTCCATAAGTTGGAAACGACATGAAGGCACATAAAACGAAGTTTGCTCCTGTTGGAGCTGTTTGATGGAAATGACTTATTCCTTAGCTTGAATACAATCCTCATAATTAGGGAATTCAGGTGCCTTCTCTTTTCTACATTTCTGGGTTCACTCATTGGTTTTTGCAGATGCTGAAGACAGACTTACTTAAGCGATCCCTCGTTGTCCAAGTAGGATTGCCTTCCAAGATCAGTGTGCTGGTGGGTCCATCGGTGACTGTGGAACCCAGTTCTTGGCCTGCATGTTATCCCGCAGTGAGGGCATTGGTTTCCAGGTGGAAGGTGGTCCTGGTCAGGGTTGGCTTGACACACCTTCCTCTTGGCACATTTCTCTCTTTCACCCTCCATTAGTGCCTCTTCAAATTCTGCAGCACTGCTGGTCACAGCTGACCTCCAGTTGGAGCGCTGAAGGTCCAGGTCTTCCCAGTTCTCAGTGTCTATGCATGAGTTTTTAAGGTTGGCTTTGAGCCCATCTTTCAATCTCTTTTCCTGTCCACCAACATTCCGTTTTCCGTTCTTGAGTTTGGAGTAGAGCTACTGCTTTGGGAGACAGTGGTCAGGCATCCAGACAATGTGGCTGGTCCTGCGGAGTTGATGGCGGAGGACCATTCCTTCGATGCTGGTGGTCTTTGCTTCTTCCAGCAGATAAGAGTTCTTTCTTCCACCCTGGGCAGTCTACAGATATATATACACCCCACTTGCCTCATTTCCAACAGATCTCTGAACAAACCTCTGAGGATGCTTATTTATTTGAGGTTCTTATACCCCGCCCTTCTCACCACGGAGGGGGACTCAGAGCGGCTTACAAAAGCAAAGGCACGATTCGATGCCTGCATCATAAAACAATCATACACAAAATACACAAAATTACACCAGAACACAGTTAACAAAAATTCATACATTAATAACATAAAATCAATAAAATCAATAAAAACCAATACAAACCCAATTTCTCCTTTTACCTGGTCAGCGTTCGCTAACTCATAGATCTAGTTTTACGTTCCACTTCATCAATCCTGCTGGTCTTACTCGCCTGATGATCTGATTTAATTGCCGGAGTGCCCAAAGGCCTGGTCCCATAACCACGTCTTCACCCTCCTCCTGAATGCGAGGAGGGATGGTGCTGCCCTGATTTCCCCCGGGAGTGAGTTCCACAGGTGTGGAGCCACCACTGAGAAAGCCCTGCTTCTCGTCCCCACCAACCTCACTTGTGAGAGTGGTGGGGTCGAGAGCAGGGCCTCACCAGGTGATCTCAGAGTTCGGGGTGGGATGTAGATACGTTAGGACAGATACACTTGCCACAGATGCAAGTGAAACATCAGGAGAGAATACTACTGGAACATAGCCATACAGCTCAAAAAAACTCACAACTGCTTAGGACAACTATAATGCAGTTTTGAACCATGGCACCATGAAATAAACTGGGCAAAATAAAGGGCGGATGAGGTCAGTGCCTTCCAGAAGTGGTTTGTCCTGCCAATTTGGAGATGAGCTGTTCACACAGGATGTCCAGATGTGCCCACTGACACCAAGGACTGAAAGCCTATACACAATGCTTTCACCGGTCCTAATACCCTCTTAGCAATCCCTGCATATTAGCAAAAATTATCTAATTAAAAAGGGTGAGTGCCAGGCGGAATTGGCTAGAGCTTATGTGCCTGAAACCCATAATTAGGCATGGGAAGAACAGAGCGGCTGAGTCACCCCATCCATCAGCCTTTGCTGACGAAGCGGCAACAAGGTCTAGGACAGTGGTTCTCAACCTTCCTAATGCCGCGACCCCTTTATACAGGGTTAGTCAAAATGAATAGGCCAATTCATTTTGACTAACCCTGTACATTGGCCTATTCATTTTGACTAACCCTGTATAGTTCCTCACGTTGTGATGACCCCCGACCCTAAAATTATTTTTGTTGCTACTTCATAACTGGAATTTTGCTACTGTTATGAATCGTCATGTAAATATCTGATAGGCAGGATGTATTTTCATTCTCTGGACCTTGGGAGTTGTAGTTGCTGGGATTTATAGTTCACCTACAATCAAAGAACATTCTGAACTCCACCAGAGATGGAACTGAACCAAACATGGCACACAGAATGCCCATGACCAGCAAAAAATAATGAAATGGTTAGGTGAGCCTTGGACTTGAGTTTGGGAGTTGTAGTTCACCTATCTCCAGAAAGCACTGTGGACTCAAACAATGATAGATCTGGACTAAACTTGGCACGAATACTCAATATGCCCAAATGTGAACATTGTTGGGAGTTTGGGGAAAATAGACCTTGACATTTGGGAGTTGTAATTGCTGGGATTTATAGTTCATCTACAATCAGAGAGCATTCTGAACCCAACCAACGATAGAATTGGGCCAGACTTCCCACACAGAACTCCCATGACCAGCAGAAAATACTGTGTATTCTGATGGTCTTTGGCGACCCGTCCAACACCCCATCGCGACCCCCCCAGGGGTCCCGACCCCCAGGTTGAGAAACACTGAGCTAGAGCTTATGTGCCTGAAACCCATAATTAGGCATGGGAAGAACAGAGCGGCTGAGTCACCCCATCCATCAGCCTTTGCTGACGAAGCGGCCACAAGGTCTAGGACAGTGGTTCCCAACCTTGCTAATGCTGCGACCCTTTTATATAGTTCCTCACGTTGTGATGACCCCCAACCCTAAAATTATTTTTGTTGCTACTTCATAACTGGAATTTTGCTACTGTTATGAATCGTCATGTAAATATCTGGTAGGCAGGATGTATTTTCATTCTCTGGACCTTGGGAGTTGTAGTTGCTGGGATTTATAGTTCACCTACAATCAAAGAACATTCTGAACTCCACCAGAGATGGAATTGACTCAAACTTGGCACACAGAACGCCCATGACCAGCAAAAAATAATGAAATGGTTAGGTGAGCCTTGGACTTGAGTTTGGGAGTTGTAGTTCACCTATCTCCAGAAAGCACTGTGGACTCAAACAATGACAGATCTGGACTAAACTTGGCACGAATACTCAATGTGCCCAAATGTGAACACTGTTGGGAGTTTGGGGAAAATAGACCTTGACATTTGGGAGTTGTAATTGCTGGGATTTATAGTTCATCTACAATCAGAGAGCATTCTGAACCCCACCAATGATAGAATTGGGCCAGACTTCCCACACAGAACTCCCATGACCAGCAGAAAATACTGTGTATTCTGATGGTCTTTGGCGACCCCTCCAACACCCCATCGCGACCCCCCCCCAGGGGTCCCGACCCCCAGGTTGAGAAACACTGGTCTAGGAGAAGGAAAGAACTTTCCAAGGGAGACATCACCATTGTTCCTGGGTAAGAGTTGAATTTGGGAAACTTTGTCTTTGTGCCACAGGATGGAATGTAGAAGTTTTGATTTAAAAAATCAACTTTTTTCCAGTCTCAGGGTAAGATTATGCCATTTTCAAAAACGTTTTGGAGATTTCCATCCGGCCAAAAGGTTATGTCATAATTTTCCCAAAAGATTATGATTTCTAACAAGGTCACGCCTTTTCAAAGACCATAATTTCTCCAAAAGTTGTGAAGATAATGTAAGGAAGAGGGAGACTACGTGCTCTATGTTCAGCTCCTCAAAAGAAAAGTGGTATTTAAAAAGAGTAAAATCTATATAAATAATAATGTAATGTTCGTTTGCGGGATTAACAGAACTCAAAAACCACTGAGGGAATTGACACCAAATTTGGACACAAGACACCTAATAACCCAATGTATGTCCTTCACTCAAAAAAAAATGATTTTGCCATTTGGGAGTTGTAGTTGCTGGTGTTTATAGTTCACCTACAACCAAAGAGCATTTTGAACTCCACCAACGATGGAATTGAACCAATCTTGGCAGATAGGACTCCCATGACCAACAGAAAACACTAGAAGGATTCGGTGGGCATTGACCTTGAGCTTGGGAGTTGTAGTTCACCTACATCCAGAGAGCACTGTGAACTCAAACAATGATGGATCTGGACCAAACTTGGCATGAATATTCCATATGCCCAAATATGAATACAGATGGAGTTTGGGGGAAACAGACCTTGACATTTGGGAGTTGTAGTTACTGGGATTTATAGTTCACCCACAATCAAAGAGCATTCTGAAAGTTTTATTGTGTCTTGGTGTATTGTTTATTGCTTGATGTTTAATATTGCTTTAATTGTTCTTAATTTGCTTTAGGTTTGTATTGTATTGTTATGTTGTGTTTTGAGGCCTTCGCCTTTGTAAGCCACATTGAGTCCTTCGGGAGATGCTAGCAGGGTACAAATAAAGATAATAATAACAATAATAATAATAATAACCTCACGAATGATAGAATTGAAGCAAACTTTCCACACAGAACCCCCATGACCAACAGAAAATACCTAAGGCCATCCAACTCCCTTCACCAGGGCAAGAAAACATAATCAAAGCCCTCCTGACAAAGAGCCATCCAGCCATAGATATAGATAGAAATATATGATTCCCACACACACACAGATATAGTATAGATTTGAAAGAGACCCCTAAAGAAGGTCAATGATATGTTGCATGTTCCAGACTAGGCAAACCAGACAATCTCCACAGCAACACTCACAAAGAAACAACAAGAAATATTATTTACCCACAAGCATAAGGAAATTATATATGTTAGAAACCAACACTTTCTCGTTACTTTATTTTCCAGATCATCAGACTGGGCCACAGCAATACCTGGCAGGGAACAGCTAGTAAAAAATAAATAATAGATTGTAAAGCAGCATGAATTAGAACCAGACATCCTGAGGAGTGAGGTTGAATGGGCCTTAAGAAGCATTGCTAACAACAAGGCAGCAGGAGACGACGGGATCCCAGCTGAACTGTTTAAAATCTTAAAAGAGGATGCTGTCAAGGTGATGCATGCCATATGCCAGCAAATATGGGAAACACAAGACTGGAAAAAATCAACTTCTATCCCCATACCAAAAAAGGGAAATGCGAAAGACTGCTCCAACTTCCGTACAGTGGCCCTTATTTCTCATGCCAGGAAGGGAATGCTCAAGATCCTGCAAGGAAGAAGACTCCAGCAAGACATGGAGCGAGAGTTGCCAGATGTTCAAGCTGGGTTTAGAAAAGGCAGAGGAACCAGAGACCAGATTGCCAATATCCAGATGCTGGAGAATGGAGAAAGGCAGGGAGTTTCAGAAAAACATCTACTTCTGCTTCATTGACTCTTCTAAAGCCTTTGACTGTGTGGATCATAATAAATTGTGGCAAGTTCTTGGTGGGATGGGCATCCCAAGCCCCCTTCCCTCTCTCCTGAGGAATCTGTACAAGGACCAAGGAGCAACAGTCAGAACTGACCACGGAACAGGAGAATGGTTCAAGATTGGGAAAGGCGTCCGGCAAGGCTGCATCCTCTCACCCAACCTTTTTAACGTGTATGCAGAACACATCATGCGAGGATGTGCGGGGCGTGATGAATGCAAGGCTGGGGTGAAAATTGCTGGAAGAATCATTAACAACCTCAGATATGCAGATGACACCACTCTGATGGCCGAAAGCGAGGAGGAGCTGAGGAGCCTTCTCATCAAGGTGAAAGAAGAAAGCGCAAAAGCAGCTAAACATAAAAAAAACCAAGATCATGGCAACAAGAATGATTGACATCTGGGAAATAGAGGGAGAAAATGTGGAGGACATGACAGACTTTGTATTTCTAGGCGCAAAGATGACTGCAGATGCAGACTGTGGCCAGGAAATCAGAAGATGCTTCCTTCTTGGGAGGAGAGCAATGTCCAGTCTCGATAAAATAGTCAAGAGTAGAGACATCAGACTGGCAACCAAGATCCATTGCCTAGTCAAAGCCATGGTATTCCCTGTAGTCACCTACGGATGTGAGAGCTGGACCTTAGGGAAGGCTGAGTGAAGGAAGATCGATGCTTTTGAGCTGTGGTGCTGGAGGAAAGTCCTGAGAGTGCCTTGGACTGCGAGAAGATCCAACCAGTCCATCCTCCAGGAAATAAAGCCCGGCTGCTCACTGGAGGGAAAGATACTAGAGACAAAGTTGAAGTCCTTTGGCCACATCATGAGGAGACAGGAAAGCCTAGAGAAGGGAATGATGCTGGGGAAAGTGGAAGGCAAAAGGAAGAGGGGCCGACCAAGGGCAAGATGGATGGATGGCATCCTTGAAGTGACTGGACTGACCTTGAAGGAGCTGGGGGTGGTGACGGCCTACAGGGAGCTCTGGTGTGGGCTGGTCCATGAGGTCACGAAGAGTCGGAGACAACTGAACGAATGAACAACAACAATGTATTTTCTGAAAATAAATTTACTTTTTTGAAATACACTTTCGTTGTGTACTTATGTGCAAACGGACCTTACTTTAAAAATACCCCTCGTATTTGATCACATGTCAGACACTTCCCAAATGTCTAGGACTGTGTTATATTATTATCATCATCATCATCTGGTGTGGTCTGGTCTATGAGGTCACGAAGAGTCGGAGACAACTGAATGAATGAACAACAACAACAAAGCATTTCTCAACCTGGGGGACAACCCAACTTCCTGAGAAGTTGGCAACCTCTGTCTGTAACACCCCAGGCAATCGAACTATCCAGCACAGTGACTGCCAGGATCTTGTCCACAGAGAGGAGAGGAACTGTTAGCTTTAATGAATCAATCTTTTTATCCCTTTTTTCAAAAGTAAACATAACAAGCGAGTAAGAAGTTTTATGTCAGAGGACTGAACCTGGCTCTCTGCAGCCATAGTCCAACACTCAAACCACGAAATAATCCTGTTTCAGAAGCTGTTTACCACAAGCATTTATTGTTGCACACAACTCTTTTTACCCTCGTGCTCATTCGCCTTGTAAATATACCTCACATGACATGTTTACAATACACATCCAATACTTGGACAAGGGATCTTTAATGGGATGTGCAGCCATAAGATTTTATAGCTTGGGAATTAGTCAGAAGGCAATAAGTTTCATGCTCTATCAGAGAATTAATAAAACGGATCTTGTGCTTTCGGTCGTGAGAAAGGAGAAAGTTATACATGTGACATTCAATTGCTTGAGCCCTGGCGTTTTTATTAAGCAAAAGAGAGGTGATTGGAAAGCTTTGAAGTAACTTTCATGAGTTAACCTTTCCCAGCAACAGATAAATAAGTAATTAGATGTACTACTAGCTTGGGTACCCAGCATTGCCCAGGCTATTTGGAAAAGTCATTAAAAAAATGTACAAAAGGCATAAGATTTTGGATGAACTGCAACTCATATCGTGCCAGGTTAACCCCAAAAAACTCAGTCAGTACTTAAATTTTATTATGTTGGGCAAGTTTGCTCTAGATCATTGTTGGTGGGGTTCAGCATGCTCTCTGGCTGCAGGGTAAACTACAACTCCCACTATGGTGAGTCAGTCCCCTCTCTCCATGGGAGTTCTTTGTGTCAAGTTTGGCCAAGGCCCATCATCGGTGGAGGTCACAGTTTCTCTGGTTTTGGGTAAGCTACATCTCCCAGAAAGGAAGGTCAGTTCCCCACAAACCTCTCCAGTAATCAATTTCAGCATATCAGATATGCATGCCAAGTTTGGTCCAGATCCATCGGTGCTTCCACCGATGATTCGTGCTTGGGCAATGCTGCTGCTGGACCACAAGAATCAAGGAACATGAAAGGCACTGCAAACGACTCCAACCAGAGAAATCAGCCATAGCAGAGCACCTGAGGAACCAACCTGGACACAACATATTATTTGAGAACACAGAAGTTCTGGACCACTCTCACAACCACCACGTCAGATGACACAGGGAAGCCATTGAAATCCACAAGCATGTGGACAATTTCAACAGAAAGGAAGAAACCATGAAAATGAACAAAATCTGGCTACCAGTATTAAAAAAACTCTAAAATCACAACAGCAAAACAACAGAGGGGAAACAAACAGGCACATAAAATCACTTTCAACAAAAGATTCCCCCCAGGCACTTCCAAGCCATTGAATGCAAATCAAGGTGATCAGCTGAAACATTCACACCTAACCCCAGCAGACAAGAGTCCTTTGTCTCACCCTGGTCATTCCACAGATATATAAACCCATTTTTCCTACTTCCAACAGACCTCACTACCTTTGAGGATGCTTGCCATAGATGCAGGCGAAACGTCAGGAGAAAAATTGCCTCCAAAACATGGCCATATAGCCTGGAAAAACCTACAACAACCCAGTGATTCCGGCCATGAAAGCCTTTGACAATACAATTTTTATGTTAATCTACTCAGAAGGAAGTCCCATTGAGTTCAGCATGGCCAGCCCCATAGATAGTAGGGCTGGGCGGTTTCGTTCATTAATTTCGTAATTCGTTATTAATTCGTTATTTTTTTTTATAACGAAGCGATATTGAACCATTCAGGAGGAACTAAAAAATGAAACGAATTTTTCAATTCGTTTCGTAATTGTTTCGTAATTGTTTCGAAATCATTTCGAAATCGTTTCGTTATATAATTATCACACCAACAGTCAACAACAGAGGGAGAGGGAAGCTTCAGAAGTTCCCCCTGTCCCATTTGGAGGTTTTTTTTAGCGTATTGCGCGATTGCGTCCGCCATTAATGAATCGATTCGTAATTGTTTCGTAATTGTTTCGTAATTTCCGAAATTTTGTAAGTTTCGAACTTTTTTAAAGAAAAATTTCGGAATTCTTTTAAAAATCGAAACACAAAAACCCCCTAAAAACGAATCGAGTTTAGAAACAAATTTTTCCGTGGTTACCCAGCCCTAATAGATAGCAGTAGATCCATGATAATGGGACAGTTGATCCATTGTGGGATTTGGTCTGAACTTTAGAGACACTATTGAAGATGTGGAGCTATTTTCTCCAAATAGATTCAGGACCTTGGATAGTTCAGACAACTACACTGAAATGGAAGCTACCAGCTACCCTTAGTATAGGATTGTAGTCTCCAAATATTGTTGTTTCAAAAACAGTTTAAACCCATATGTGGGAAAAAGAAATATCAATGAGTTCCATCTGTTCATGACTTAACATTTGATTCTGCAGTAGGTAAACATTAGGGCTGGGCGGTTTCGTTTCGTTAATTCGTAATTCGTTAATAATTCGTTAATTTTTTCAATTACAAAACAATAACGAACCATTCTGGAGCAATTATTAAAAAAAACGAATTTTCAAAAACGTTTTGTAAATGCTTCGTATTTCGATATTGTATTCGTTTCGTTATTGTTTTGAGGTCGTTTTGTTATTATTTCCGCATGTCTGGGCCAGTTTTATGGTTTAATTAGTGAAAAAAAATTATAATATCACACCAACAGTCAACAACAGAGGGAGAGGGAAGCTTCAGAAGGTTTTGGAGGTTTTTTAGCGTATTTCGCGGTCGCGTCCGCCATTAACGAATCGATTCGTTATTGTTTCGGAAATCGATTCGTTAATTTTTTACCATTTATGAAATTTCGTAAATATCGAACTTTTTAAAAGGAAAATTTTGTAATTATTTTAAATATCGAAACAAAAAAACCCCCCAAATACAAATCGATTTTAGAAACAAATTTTTCCGTTGTTACCCAGGCCTAGTAAACATCCTACAATCTTTACTTCCTATCCAACCCTCCATTGGCATTTAATGAAGCCTAAAAATAACTTCGGGGTGCTAAAAATAGTAAACAGTGGAAGTGACACTTATTAACAGCCTGCTGAGCAAGGGGGCGACTTGATGCTATTGATAACTCAGGGGTGATGGAGTCCTTACGGCAACAACAAGTTAAGCACAGTGCTGGCTGCAATAACACCAGATCCGTTCTGAGTTTTAAAAGCACCCAATGGAAAGCTTGAGTTAGAGTAAATATGATCGTGCATTTCCCTGTAGCAGAATCTGGAAGGCTTCTTTGCATGTTTTACATGGGAACATTTAATTCCATAAGGTTGTCCATGTCTTTAGTGTGTCTGTCTATACCTTCTTACTTCTTTGGTCGTATTAACCCTCATAACACTATCTATATAAATAAAAATGTAATGTTCGTTTGTGGGATTAGCAGAATCATAGAATCCTAGAATCAAAGAGTTGGAAGAGACCTCCTGGGCCATCCAGTCCAACCCCATTCTGCCAAGAAGCAGGAATATTGCATTCAAATCACCCCTGACAGATGGCCATCCAGCCTCTGTTTGAAAGCTTCCAAAGAAGGAGCCTCCACCACACTCTGGGGCAGAGAGTTCCACTGCTGAACAGCTCTCACAGTCAGGAAGTTCATCCTAGAGTTGGGAGAGACCTCCTGGGCCATCCAGTCCAACCCCATTCTGCCAAGAAGCAGGAATATTGCATTCAAATCACCCCTGACAGATGGCCATCCAGCCTCTGTTTAAAAGCTTCCAAAGAAGGAGCCTCCACCACACTCCGGGGCAGAGAGTTCCACTGCTGAACGGCTCTCACAGTCAGGAAATTTTTCCTCGTCTTCAGATGGAATCTCCTCTCTTGGAGTTTGAAGCCATTGTTCCATGTCCTAGTCTCCAAGGAAGCAGAAAGGAAGCTTGCTCCCTCCTCCTCCCTGTGGTTTCCTCTCACATATTTATACATGGCTATCATATCTCCTCTCAGCCTTCTCTTCTTCAGGCTAAACATGTCCAGTTCCTTAAGCCGCTCCTCATAGGGCTTATTCTCCAGACCCTTGATCATTTTAGTCGCCCTCCTCTGGACACATTCCAGCTTGTCAATATCTCTCTTCAATTGTGGTGCCCAGAATTGGACACAATATTCCAGGTGTGGTCTAACCAAAGCAGAATAGAGCATGGGGAGCATGGACCTAGGCACTATGCTCCTCTTGATGCAGGCCAAAATCCCATTGTCCACATCACATTGTTGGCTCACTGGACGAATTGTCGCCAAATTTGGCCTCAAGACACCAAAGAGCGTCCACCACTCAAAAACTGATTTTGTCATTTGGGAGTTGTAGTTGCTGGGATTTATAGTACACCTACAACCAAAGGGCATTCTGACCTCCACCAATGATGGAATTGAACCAAACTTGGCACACAGAACTCCCATGACCAACAGAAAACACTAGAAGGGTTTGGTGGGCATTGACCTTGAGTTTTGGAGTTGTAGTTCACCTGCATCTAGACAGCATTGTGGACTCAAACAATGATGGATCTGGACCAAACTTGGAATGGATACTCAATATGCCCAAAGGTGAACACTGGTGGAGTTTGGGGAAAATAGATATTGACATTTGGGAGTTGTAGTTGCTGGGATTTATAGTTCACTTACAATCACGGAGCATTCTGAACCCCACCAACGATAGAATTGGGCCAAAACTCCCACACAGAACAGCCATGTGGGCCACAGCAACGCATGGCAGGGGATGGCTAGTCACTCATAAAAGCAATGAAAAACACAGCAGAAGAGAGTTAAGACTCCAAAAAATAAAAAATACATTACAATGCATGTGAAAAACCACATATAGATACACTCAAACACACATATATACACATATACACAAATATATACACACATTCACACACACACACAAAACACTTATACACAGACTCGGTCACAGCAACATGTGGTGAGGGACAATAAAAAGACTTCAAGCTCCAATTATATCTTTAACAGAAAATTTTCTGGCAGTGTTTTTTGTACCATACCCCAGAGCTCTCTTGCTTTTTTACAGGACCACCACATGTGGAAGAAAGTTCCTTCTTGTTCTTTACAATTCCAGCGCTTGTTATTTCTTCCCTTATACATTTTAGGTACTGCTCCGACGGGAAGGTAACGGCACTCCATGCAGTCATGTCGACCACATGACCTTGGAGGTGTCTACGGACAACGCCGGCTCTTCGGCTTAGAAATTGAGATGAGCACCACACCCCAGAGTCAGACATGACTGGACTTAAGGTCACGGGGAAACCTTTACCTTTACCTATACATTTTAGCAGCATTGCTGGCATCAGGTAGCATCAGGGTCATTTTTAAGCAATCCGTTCCCTAGAGCTGTATCACATCTCATCCAGTATGACTCCCTATGGGTTTAATGGGTATTTGTCATTGTGGCAACTTTGCACAATTGTGAGTGTGAACATTAATCATTACCAAGCCATAAGACTAGCTTATAAACATCCCAAGTGCCTAAGAGGATGTTAGACACATAGTTCTAGCATTTCCTAAGAAGTCTTCGTGAGATGAATAATGCCAAATTGGTAAAACTTAATTCACGTTCCGCACTATTCATCTGAAAACCAAATGTGTCCTTTTCCTTGCAATCTTGCCTTCCCACACACACACACACACACACACACACACACACACACACACACACTTTCCACCTCTTTACTTTGTAAAAGAGCAACATTTTCCCTTTGGCTCACAGGGCACACTGTGTTCAGACAGATTAAGAGTTTATAAATGCCACTAATTTTTATGGCTAACTCTGAAACTAAACAGCTTTGGATTTGCATCATAAGTTGGTCCATGAGTAAAACTCCTCCATGCAAGTCCAAAGAAATCCTTGCTAATCAAAAACAGAGTTGCGCGTGGAGGAAAAAGCTGAGTGGGAAAGGATCTGTCCATTTCGAAAGAACTATCCCAAGGACAAACGCAACCATTGTTAAAAGCGAGACCCAGAGACATGCGAGGCGGTTTTTGGAGACGGACCTACTGGGTTTCATCCAAGCACGTTCCCAAATAGAAAAAGGCAGTGCACACAATTTTCACATGGGTTTGAACTACGGTTGTCTCTTGGTGACTATTTCCTAGCCTGCAAAAACAAGCCATGCAAAAGTGCTGTCCTTGTTTGGTCCAGGAATTAGAAGGGAATGGTTGCAAGATATGTCCTGGAACTTCCCCAGACCACCACTCAACACCAATTTTTCACAGCCTGCAAATATCTCCAAAATCCAATTCCTATCAGTGATAGCATAATCAATGATGTGGGATGCTTCCCACCTTCGTAACTCCTCAACAGATGGCATTACTGGCATGTGGCAGGTACTGGCTTGTTCAGTAGACTCTCCTCTACAGTTCCATTTTGTCAGGAAGCCTTAGTAGAAAAAGTAATGCCTCCACCTTCGTAACTCCTCAACAGATGGCAGTACTGGTATGCGGCAGGTACTGGCTTGTTCAGTAGACTCTCCTCTACAGTTCCATTTTTGCAGGAAGCCTTAGTAGAAGAAGTAATGCCTCTACCTTCGTAACTCCTCAACAGATGGCAGTACTGGCATGCGGCAGGTACTGGCTTGTTCAGTAGACTCTCCTCTACTGTTCCATTTTGGCAGGAAGCCTTAGTAGAAGAAGTAATGCCTCTACCTTCGTAACTCCTCAACAGATGGCAGTACTGGTATGCGGCAGGTACTGGCTTGTTCAGTAGCCTCTCCTCTACAGTTCCATTTTTGCAGGAAACCTTAGTAGAAAAATGCCTCCACCTTTGCAACTTCTCAACAGATGGCAGTACTGGTATGCGGCAGGTACTAACTTGTTCAGTAGACTCTCCTCTACAGTTCAATTTTTGAGGGAAGCCTTAGTAGAAAAAGTAATGCCTCCACCTTCGTAACTCCTCAACAGATGGCAGTACTGGCATGCGGCAGGTACTGGCTTGTTCAGTAGACTCTCCTCTACTGTTCCATTTTGTCAGGAAGCCTTAGTAGAAAAAGTAATGCCTCCACCTTCGTAACTCCTCAACAGATGGCAGTACTGGTATGCGGCGGGTACTGGTTTGTTCAGTAGCCTCTCCTCTACAGTTCCATTTTTGCAGGAAGCCTTAGTAGAAGAAGTAATGCCTCTACCTTCGTAACTCCTCAACAGATGGCAGTACTGGCATGCGGCAGGTACTGGCTTGTTCAGTAGACTCTCCTCTACTGTTCCATTTTGGCAGGAAGCCTTAGTAGAAGAAGTAATGCCTCTACCTTCGTAACTCCTCAACAGATGGCAGTACTGGCATGCGGCAGGTACTGGCTTGTTCAGTAGACTCTCCTCTACTGTTCCATTTTGTCAGGAAGCCTTAGTAGAAAAAGTAATGCCTCCACCTTCGTAACTCCTCAACAGATGGCAGTACTGGTATGCGGCGGGTACTGGTTTGTTCAGTAGACTCTCCTCTACAGTTCCATTTTGGCAGGAAGCCTTAGTAGAAGAAGTAATGCCTCTACCTTCGTAACTCCTCAACAGATGGCAGTACTGGTATGCGGCAGGTACTGGCTTGTTCAGTAGCCTCTCCTCTACATTTCCATTTTTGCAGGAAGCCTTAGTAGAAAAAGTAATGCCTCCACCTTCGTAACTCCTCAACAGATGGCAGTACTGGTATGCGGCAGGTGCTGGCTTGTTCAGTACACTCTCCTCTACAGTTCCATTTTGGCAGGAAGCCTTAGTAGAAAAAGTAATGCCTCCACCTTTGCAATTTCTCAACAGATGGCAGTACTGGCATGCGGCAGGTATTGGCTTGTTCAGTAGACTCTCCTCTACAGTTCCATTTTGGCAGGAAGCCTTAGTAGAAAAAGTAATGCCTCCACCTTCGTAACTCCTCAACAGATGGCAGTACTGGTATGCGGCAGGTACTGGCTTGTTCAGTAGACTCTCCTCTACAGTTCCATTTTGGCAGGAAGCCTTAGTAGAAAAAGTAATGCCTCCACCTTCGTAACTTCTCAACAGATGGCAGTACTGTAATGCGGCAGGTACTGGCTTGTTCAGTAGACTCTCCTCTACAGTTCCATTTTTGCAGGAAGCCTTAGCATTGAACGGTTGTCTTGTTAAAGTGCAAAGTATGGAACCCTGCACAGACAGTTGGTCAATGCAACTTAAGCAACATGCAGTCATTGAATTCTTGACTGCAGAAGGTGTCACCTCAACATCTTTAAACTTACTCGGCCAACGACGCACAGTACTCACATCAACACAATCACCACAACAGCTTGTATTCTCTGATGAATCTCCTTTGGGGTGAAACCTTCTGCTGTCAACAGAGGTGGCCGTGGGTAATTTTCAATAGTAAGCAAACAGTATTTTGGTGCCCCCCCGCCCAAACCAATCACTGATATATATTTTCTGTTCATCATGGGAGTTCTGTGTGCCATGTTTGGTTCAATTCCATCATTGGTGGAGTTCAGAATGCTCTTTGATTTTAGGTGATTTTAGGTGGCGCAGTGGGTTAAAGCACTGAGCTGCTGAGCTTGTTGATCGAAAGGTTTCAGGTTCGATTCCGGGGAGCGGCGTGAGCTTCCGCTGTCAGCCCTAGCTTCTGCCAACCTAGCAGTTCGAAAACATGCATATGTGAGTAGATCAATAGGTACCGCTCCGGCGGGAAGATAACGGCGCTCCATGCAGTCATGCCGGCCACATGACCTTGGAGGTGTCTATGGATAACGCTGGCTCTTCGGCTTAGAAATGGAGATGAGCACCACACCCCAGAGTCAGATATGACTGGACTTAATGTCAGGGGACTACCTTTATACATCCCAGTAACTACAACTCACATATGTCAAGGTCTATTTTCCCCCAAGAGCGCCTCAAGAGTGCCCCTGGGCAAAATCAACTCTACTGCAAATGCTTACTTTGCGTAATGGGTTGAGCTACCCTTGGCTGTCAAGAATTCATTGATTGACCGTTGCTTGGAGGTGTCTATGGACAACACTGGCTCTTCGGCTTAGAAATTGAGGTGAGCACCAACCCCCAGAGTTGGACACGAGTAGATTTAATGTCAAGGGGAAACCTTTACCTTTATTTAGAGCTGGAAAAAATCACAAGGGCCATCCAGTCCAAACCCTGTCATGCAGGAACACACAACCAAAGCATTCCCAACAGAAAGTAGTGCAAGCAGTAACGTATTTTGAGCTCAATCTTGAACAGGAAGCATACTGAGGCCTCACTCCCTCAACTGCTTTTTGCCGACACAGAAGCGTAGCTCTGACAACCAGTCACAATGCTGCCATCATTACATTAAGGCCCACTAAAAGGACATTAAATAAAAGTCATTTCCATCTGCAACTGATAGGAATGTAATTCACCATTTGGAAGGGTCTTTTTCCTCCCAGCCTCCAGGATAACTAGATTTAGCTCTCCTAAACCTGGGAACGGAAGGAGTAGCGTTTGCATCATTGGGTGCTTATTGAATCTGAGCTGTGACACATCACCATCAATTTATTGGACTGTGGACAGAAGTCATTACTTCAGTAGGATAAAGAAAAGAGATGTCGTTTAGGGTTGCTGGCCAAAGACAACGTCCTCTTGAGAAAGATGGGGTGATTCTTCTGGTCTCTAGGGAGGGAATGGGAACATGCACCTTCTCCAACTTTCAAAGTTTTTCAATATCAGGTTCCCAAATAGAATGAAAGAGGTGGTACATTCTCGCACCCCTTTCTCTGTATCAGTGAAATTGAATAGGCACATCTGCTCTCTGAGCATAAACGTACATGGTGTTCTTGTCCATCATGTTGCAGATGAGGTGCCTCTTTGGAAAGAAGGGCACCCTAATTCAGTCATTATATGGCTGTGCACACCAATGGGAATAGGTCAGGAATGTTGTTGTTCATTCGTTCAGTCGTCTCCGACTCTTCGTGACCTCATGGACCACCCCACGCCAGAGCTCCCTGTCGGCCGTTACCACCCCCAGCTCCCTCAAGGTCAGTC
Organism: Anolis sagrei; assembly: GCF_037176765.1. NCBI lineage: Eukaryota > Metazoa > Chordata > Lepidosauria > Squamata > Anolidae > Anolis > Anolis sagrei. Next base: position 5,263,731 of record NC_090027.1, read on the forward strand.
CAGTCACTTCAAGGATGCCATCCATCCATCTTGCCCTTGGTCGGCCCCTCTTCCTTTTGCCTTCCACTTTCCCCAGCATCATTCCCTTCTCTAGGCTTTGCTGTCTCCTCATGATGTGGCCAAAGTACTTCAACTTTGTCTCTAGTATCTTTCCCTCCAATGAGCAGTCGGGCTTTATTTCCTGGAGGATGGACTGGCTGGATCTTCTCGCAGTCCAAGGCACTCTCAGCACTTTCCTCCAACACCACAGCTCAAAAGCATCGATCTTCCTTCGCTCAGCCTTCCCTAAGGTCCAGCTCTCACATCCGTAGGTTACTACAGGGAATACCATGGCTTTGACTAGGCGGATCTTGGTTGTCAGTCTGATGTCTCTACTCTTCACTATTTTATCGAGACTGGACATTGCATCTGCAGTAATCTTTGCCCCTAGAAATACAAAGTCTGTCACGGCCTCCACGGTTTCTCCCTCTATTTTCCAGTTGTCAATCATTCTTGTTGCCATAATCTTGGTTTTTTTGACGTTTAGCTGCAACCCGGCTTTTGCGCTTTCTTCTTTCACCTTGATTAGAAGGCTCCTCAGCTCCTCCTCGCTTTCGGCCATCAGGGTGGTGTCATCTGCATATCTGAGGTTGTTAATGTTTCTTCCAGCAATTTTCACCCCAATTGGTCAGGAATAGGGATGGTCATTTTGATATTTCTGGTGTTTACCTCCTACACCCTTAGCTATGCTGGCTAGATACGAGTTTCTCAACCTGGGGGTTGGGCCCCCGGGGGGGGGGAGTCATGAGGGGGTTCTGGGGCATCACCAAAGACCACCAGAAAACACGTATTCTTGATAGTCTTAGGAACCCCTTCGGCAGAGAAGGCTGAAGATCTCTCTGCTAGGGCTGGGCGGTTTCATTCGTTAATTTCGTAATTCGTTAATAATTCGTATTTAAAGTAGCTTACGATCCGATATTGAACCATTCAGGAGCAACTAAAAATCGAAACGAATTTTTAAACTCATTTCGTAATTGTTTCGTAATTGTTTTGAAATTAGAATCATAGAATCAAAGAATCAAAGAGTTGGAAGAGACCTCATGGGCCATCCAGTCCAACCCCATTCTGCCAAGAAGCAGGAATATTGCATTCAAATCACCCCTGACAAATGGCCATCCAGCCTCTGCTTAAAAGCTTCCAAAGAAGGAGCCTCCACCACACTCCGGGGCAGAGAGTTCCACTGCTGAACGGCTCTCACAGTCAGGAAGTTCTTCCTAATGTTCAGATGGAATCTCCTCTGAAATTGTTTCGTTATTATTTCCGTATGTCTGGTGCAAGTTTTATAGTTGTTGTTTGTTTTATCAGTGATAAAAAAAAATAAATTATCACACCAACAGTCAACAACAGAGGGAGAGGGAAGCTTCAGAAGTTCCCCCTGTCCCATTTGGGGGGTTTTTTAAGCGTATTTTAGCGCAATCGCGTCCGCCATTAACGAATCGATTCGTTATTGTTTCAAAATTGTTTCGTAATTTCCGAAATTTCGTAAATTTCGAACTTTTTTAAAGAAAAATTTCGGAATTCTTTTAAAAAACGAAACGCAAAAACCCCCTAAAAACGAATCGAGTTTAGAAACAAATTGCCCAGCCCTACTCTCTGCCTGTCCTTCTCTTCCCTTTTGGAAACAGATATCGAATCCTCTCACCAAAAGACCTCTTCCACTGTGATTGGCCAGCCTCTCGGCGGGCCTCTCAGCCAAGGGGAGGGCTGTTTCTGAAACTCCAAGCAGGGAGGGGAGAGCAGGCATGCTTGTGGCATGGCAACGTGGTGCGTATGTATGAACGAGGGAGAGTGTGCGAGGCAGGAGGGAGGTTCACACCAGCAAGTCCCTTCAAGGCATGGGGGTTGTGTGTGGAAAGTTTGGCCCGATTCTATTGTTGGTGGGGTTCACAATGCTCTTTGATTGTAGGTGAACTATAAATCCCAGCAACTACAACTCCCAAATGTCAAGGTCTATTTTTCCCAAACTCCACCAGTGTTCAGATTTGGGCATATTGAGTATTCATGCCAAGTTTGGTCCAGATCCATCATTGTTTGAATCCACAGTGCTCTCTGGAATTATGTGAACAACAAGTCCAAAATTCAAGGTCAATGCCTTCCAGTATTTTCTGTTGGTCATGGGAGTGCTGTGTGCCAAGTCTGGCTCAATTCCATCATTCGTGGAGTTCAGAATGCTCTTTGATTTTAGGTGAACTATAAATCCCAGCAACTACAACACCTAAATGTCAAGATCTATTTTCCTCAAACTCCACCAGTGTTCACATTTGGGGCATATTGAATATCCGTGCCAAGTTTGGTCCAGATCCATCATTGTTTGAATCCACAGTGCTCTCTGGATATAGGTGAACTACAACTCCCACCGAGGTTAATGCCCACCAAACCTGTTCAGTATTTTCTGTTGGTCATGGGAGATCTGTGCACCAAGACTGGTTCTATTCTATCGTTGGTTGAGTTCAGAATAGGTGAACTATAAATAGGTGAACTATAAATCCCAGCAACTACAACTCTCAAATGACAAATCAATCCCCTCAACCCCACCGGTATTCATATCTGGGTATATTGGGTATTTGTGCCAAATTTGGTCCAGTGAATGAAAATACATCCTACATACATCCACTTTGGCACGAAAAAACGAAATGCAAAGATACAGAATGGGGGATGCCTGGCTCGAGAGCAGTACGTGTGAAAAAGATCTTGGAGTCCTCGTGGACAACAAGTTAAATATGAGCCAACAATGTGATGTGGCGGCAAAAAAAGCCAATGGGATGTTGGCCTGCATCAAGAGGAGCACAGTGTCTAGATCTAAGGAAGTCATGCTCCCCATGCTCTATTCTGCTTTGGTTAGACCACACCTGGAATATTGTGTCCAATTCTGGGCACCACAATTCAAGAGAGATATTGACAAGCTGGAATGTATCCAGAGGAGGGCGACTAAAATGATCAAGGGTCTGGAGCACAAGCCCTATGAGGAGCGGCTTAAGGAGCTGGGCATGTTTAGCCTGAAGAAGAGAAGGCTGAGAGGAGATATGATAGCCATGTATAAATATGTGAGAGGAAGCCACAGGGAGGAGGAGGGAGCAAGATTGTTTTCTGCTTCCCTGGAGACTAGGACGCGAAACAATGGCTTCAAACTACAAGAGAGGAGATTCCATCTGAACATTAGGAAGAACTTCCTGACTGTGAGAGCCGTTCAGCAGTGGAACTCTCTGCCCCAGAGTGTGGTGGAGGCTCCTTCTTTGGAAGCTTTGAAACAGAGGCTGGATGGCCATCTGTCAGGGGTGATTTGAATGCAATATTCCTGCTTCTTGGCAGAATGGGGTTGGACTGGATGGCCCAGGAGGTCTCTTCCAACTCTAGGATTCTATGATTCTATATCAAATATTTACCTATAAATCCCAGCAACTACAACTCTCAAATGACAAATCAATCCCCTCAACCCCATATTTGGGCATATTGGGTATTTGTGCCAAATTTGGTCCAGTGAATGAAAATACATCATGCATATCAGATATTTACCTTACGCTTCATAACAGTAGCAAAATTAGTTATGAAGCAGCAACAAAAATAATGTTATGGTTGGGGGTCACCACAACATGAGGAACTGTATTAAGGGATCGCAGCATTAGGAAGGTTGAGAAGCACTGGGCTAGATAATGCTGGAACATCTGCAGGGATGCTTATTGCCCATGCTGGGCTTATATGGGCATGGGTATGGGTATGAAGAGATGAGTAACTTGAAAAGAGAGACACAATGGTACTGTTGTTGCTCTGCGCTGCTTGTAGAGTGCAGTTTAAGAAGCAGTGCTCTATACCAGGTTCTTGTGGGTTTTTTCAGGCTATAGAGCCCGAAAATTAGGACAATGGGTTTATATATCTGTGGAATGGCTGATGAACCAGCCTGGACACAGCATATTATTTGAGAACACAGAAATGCTGGACCACACCAACAACCACCATGTCAGACTACACAGAGAAGCCATTGAAATCCACAAGCATGTGGACAATTTCAACAGAAAGGAAGAGACCATGAAAATGAACAAAATCTGGCTACCAGTATTAAAAAACTCTAAAATTATAACAGCTAAACAACAGAGAGGAAAAAACCAGGCACAGATTAACACCTCCCAGCAACAGATTTTCCCAGGCTCAGGCAGGCCTTCAAATACTAATGAAGGTGATCAGCTAAACATTCACACCTAACTGCAGCAGGGAAGAGCTCCTTGCCCCACCCCAGCCATTCCACAGATATATAAACCCATTGTCCTAATTCCAACAGACCTCACACCTCTGAGGATGCTTGCCATAGATGCAGGCGAAACGTCAGGAGAAATGCCTCTAGAACAGTGGTTCTCAACCTTCCTAATGCCGCGACCCCTTAGTACAGGTGCTCATGTTGTGGTGACCCCCAACCATAATATTATTTTCGTTGCTACTTCACAACAGTAATTTTGCTACTGTTATGAATCATGATCTAAATATCTGATATACAGGATGTATTTTCAGTCACTGGACCAAATTTGGCACAAATACCCAATATGCCCAAATTTGAATACTGGTGAGGTTGGGGGTGATTGATTTTGTCATTTGGTAACGCCGGAGTTGCTGGGATTTATAGTTCACCTAAAATCAAAGAGCCTTCTGAACTCCACCAGTGATGGAATTGAATCAAACTGGGCACACAGAATCCCCATGACCAAGAGAAAATACTGGGAAGGTCTGGTGGACATTGACCTTGAGTTTTTTGGAGTTGTAGTTCACCTACATCCAGAGAACACTGTGGACTCAAGCAATGATGGATCTAGATCAAACTTGGCACAAATACTCAATATGCCCAAATGTGAACGCTGGTAGAGTTTGGAGAAAATAGACCTTGCCATTTGGGAGTTGTAATTGTTGGGATTTATAGTTCACCCACAATAAAATAGCATTCTGAACCCCACCGATACAATTGGACCAAACTTTCCACACAGAACCCCTATGACCAACAGAAAATACTATGTTTTCCAGTGGTCTTTGGTGACCCCTCTGACACCCCCTCACGACCCCTATGGGGGTCCCGACCCCCAGGTTGAGAAACACTGCTCTAGAACATGGCTCTATAGCCCGAAAAAACCCACAAAAACCTAGTGATTCCAGCCATGAAAGCCTTCGACAACACAGTGCTCTATACCATCTGAACACCCAGTGTTGTCTCAAGAGCCCTGTCTGGAAATACTCACTCACAATTCCATCTCCTGGCCAGAGCTACCAAAAACTGGAACCACACAGTTCTAGGAACTGGGCATTCACTCTGTGCTCGTTCCTTGTTGTTATTTTTGTTGTTCTGTTAGGAACCCAAGTGTGCTGTGGGAAGCCCTCGGAGGAACAAAAATGCTCATTAGACGGTTTCATTTGAGTCCCACCACTCTTTGGTGCCAAGCGTCTTGGTTGGTTTGACGCTGCGGTGATGGCAGCCGAGACTGACATTCACAAGGATCGTTCTGGGTGTGTTGCAAAACTCCCTGAACTCAATGGGAGATGTGACTGAACAGAAAAGGCTTTCGAGCTTCAAAGATGCTGGGCTGGAATGCAAGTTATTTTAAACCCGTAGACATCAAATGACCCGTTGCTTTCTACTCATTTTATGTAATCCAGATGGTTCCACATCTGGCCAGTGACTAAACACAGAGGGGAAAGTCCCATATCGACAGGAATACATAGCAAGTCTTTTTGTTGTTGTTGCTTGAGCATGCTTGGAGAGGCAGTTATGCAATGAAGGCAATGTGAACAGATTGATCGCCAAGAATGGCTTTGATCTAGGAGCATAGTGTCTAGATCTAAGGAAGTAATGCTACCCCTCTATTCTGCTTTGGTTAGACCACATCTGGAATATTGTGTCCAATTCTGGGCACCACAATTCAAGAGAGATATGGACAAGCTGGAATGTGTCCAGAGGAGGGCGACTAAAATGATCAAGGGTCTGGAGAACAAGCCCTATGAGGAGCGGCTTAGGGAACTGGGCATGTTTAGCCTGAAGAAGAGAAGGATGAGAGGAGACATGATAGCCATGTATAAATATGTGAGAGGAAGCCACAGGGAGGAGGGAGCAAGCTTGTTTTCTGCTTCTTTGGAGACTAGAACGCGGAACAATGGCTTCAAACTACAAGAGAGGAGATTCCATCTGAACATGAGGAAGAACTTCCTGACTGTGAGAGCCGTTCAGCAGTGGAACTCTCTGCCCCGGAGTGTGGTGAAGGCTCCTTCTTTGGAAGCTTTTAAGCAGAGGCTGGATGGCCATTTGTCAGGGGTGATTTGAATGCAATATTCCTGCTTCTTGGCAGGGGGTTGGACTGGATGGCCCTTGAGGTCTCTTCCAACTCTTTGATTCTATGATTCTATGACCCACCGACGTCTGAATCAACTGAGAAGGAAATAATATGGAGGAACAGTGGCGTGTTTCTCCAAAACTATAAGGATGTATTACTCCTATCAGTCCTGGAGATGAAATCTTCTCCACTTGTGCATGACCAAGTGCTTGAATTTGTATGAGGGTTGAATGAAAAGTAATGCCTCCACTTTCGTTACTTGGGTTTGGATGGGAATATTTTAATAAGTCAAATGCAGAAATAATCCTTAGAATGTGCTCTTTAACTACCACTATTCACTTTTCCACACAATCACCAGACAATTGGATACATTTCTGCCAACAATGAACAGGTTTTCTGAAGCCGTCACGGAAGAAGTCGACACTGTTTCCGCAACCTGTCATGCACAGATCTTCCGATAGACTGGTTTGACCTTCTTGCGGTGTTAGGCACTCTCAGAAATGTCTTCCAACACCACAGTTCAAAAGCATCTATCTTCCTTCGCTCAGCCTTCCTTACTTACTTACTTAGGCGATCCCTTGCTTTCCGAGGATGATTGTCTTCCAATATTCTTGTGGGTCCGTATGTGGCTGTGGAGCCCTATTTTTGCTCTGCATCTTCTTCCGCAGTGAGGACATTGGTTTCCAGGTGGAAGGCGGTCTCGGTCAGGGTTGGCTTGACGCGCCTTCCTCTTAGTACGTTTCTCTTTTTCGCCCTCCACTCGTGCCTCCTTAAATTCTGCAGCACTGCTGGTCACAGCTGACCTCCAGCTGGAGCGGTCAAGGGCCAGGGCTTCCCAGTTCTCAGTGTCTATGCCAGAGTTTTTAAGGTTGGCTTTGAGCCCATCTTTCAATCTCTTTTCCTGTCCACCAACATTCCGTTTTCCGTTCTTGAGTTCGGAGTAGAGCAGCTGCTTTGGGAGATGGTGGTCGGGCATCCGGACAAAGTGGCCGGTCCAGCGGAGTTGATGGCGGAGGACCATCGCTTCAATGCTGGTGGTCTTTGCTTCTTCCAGCACTCTGACGTTTGTCCGCTTGTCTTCCCAAGAGATTTGCAGGATTTTCCAGAGGCAGCACAGATGGAATCGTTCCAGGAGTTGCATGTGACGTCTGTAGACAGTCCACGTCTCACAGGCATAGAGCAGGGTTGGGAGGACAATAGCTTTATCAACAAGCACCTTGGTCTCCCTACGGATGTCCCGGTCCTCAAACACTCTCTGCTTCATTCAGAAAAATGCTGTGCTTGCAGAGCTCAGGCGGTGTTGTATTTCGGTGTCGATGTTGACTTTGGTGGAAAGGTGGTTGCCAAGGTAGCAGAAATGGTCAACCTTTTCTAATGTTACACCATTAAGCTGTATCGCTGGCATTGGAGAGGGGTTGGCTGGTATCTGCTGGAAGAGCACCTTGGTTTTTTCAATGTTCAATGACAAGCTTATGGTCCAGTTCTCACATCCGTAGGTGACTTTGGGGAATACCATGGCTTTAACTATGTCGACCTTTGTTGCCAGTGTGATGTCTCTACTCTTCACTATTTTATCGAGATTGGTCATTGCTCTCCTCCCAAGAAGGAAACATCTTCTGATTTCCTGGCTGTAGTTTGCGTCTGCAGTAATCTTTGCACCTAGAAATACAAAGCCTGTCCATGTTTTCTCCCTCTATTTGCTACTTATCAATCAGTCTGGTTGCCATCATCTTGGTTTTTTTTTTAATGTTTAGCTGAAACCCAGCTTTTGCATTTTCTTCTTTCACCTTGGTCAGAAGGCTCCTCAGTTCCTCCTCACTTTCAGCCATCAAAGTGATATCATCTGCATATCTGAGGTTGTTCATGTTTCTTCCCGCAATTCTAACTCCGACCTTGGATTCATCAAGCCCTGCACATCGCATGATATGTTCTACATACAATTGTTCTGCCTTTTGAAAGGAATGGGAACAAGCATATGACAGAATGAGGCAACCATCTCAGACCCAATATTTGGGGTGTCAGTGAATTAATACTTGTTTCAATGCTAGGAATTTGTGCATGTGTGTGCCACTCCACAAATCATTTCCAAGTTATGGTGACCTTAAGGAAAGATTTGTTCAAAGCGGGGGAGGGGTGTCCCCCTTTGAACATGAAGAATTATGGAACAATATTCATGAGGAAAATCTTGCTTTTCAGGTCCAATGACACTGTAATGCAGTAGTTTCTGTTTTCTGCCCTTGAGTCCAATTTCATGGAATATTTTTTACCATGCCAGGATTTAATTCCTTCCAAATGATCATGGTAACGCCTATGCAGTTCAAACAAAAGGATTCAGCCCAGTGTTTTCCATGAAGTGGGTGATCCAAATGTTGAACTATGAGGCCAAATACATATTCTCCCTCTTTCATGCCCTCTACCTCAGTAGTAAGTAGGCTAGAATAATAATTGTACTTTCTGAAAGAAAGAATGTAAATGCTTGAGACAATGATAGGTCTCAAAAGCCTGTGCAAACATAGAAGTCTATATCTGTTTGCAGAAAGACATTAGAGGTTTTAACCTTTGTGGAAAGGGGGTTTCAGAACCAGGGGATAGCCACTGAGAAGCCATTTTCAAGGCTATGGGTGTCCTGGAGTTACAGTTTGGTGAGACACCAGCACTCTTTGCAGCTCCAAAAATTCCATAGCCTCGGTCCATGACAAATAAAGGGTTGTCAAACAGAATTAATTCTATAGTGTAGATGATGATGATGACAATAATGTAACACAGTCCTAGACACTTGGGAAGTGTCCGACATGTGATCAAATACGAGGGGTATTTTTAAAGTAACATAAGTTTGAACATAAGTGTATTTCAAAAAAGTAAATTTATTTTCAGAAAATACATTGTTGTTGTTCATTTGTTCAGTCTTCTCCGACTCTTCGTGACCTCATGGACCAGCCCACGGCAGAGCTCCCTGTCGGCCGTCACCACCCCCGCTCCTTCAAGGTCAGTCCAGTCACTTCAAGGATGCCATCCATCCATCTTGCCCTTGGTCGGCCCCTCTTCCTTTTGCCTTCCACTTTCCCCAGCATCATTCCCTTCTCCAGGCTTTGCTGTCTCCTCATGATGTGGCCAAAGGACTTCAACTTTGTCTCTAGTCTCCTTCCCTCCAATGAGCAGTCGGGCTTTATTTCCTGGAGGATGGACTGGTTGGATCTTCTCGCAGTCCAAGGCACTCTCAGGACTTTCCTCCAACACCACAGCTCAAAAGCATCTCTCTTCCTTCGCTCAGCCTTCCCTAAGGTCCAGCTCTCACATCCGTAGGTGACTACAGGGAAGACCATGGCTTTGACTATAATATCTTTGTTGCCAGTGTGATGTCTCTACTCTTTACTATTTTATCGAGACTGGACATTGCTCTCCTCCCAAGAAGGAAGCGTCTTCTGATTTCCTGGCCACAGTCTGCATCTGCAGTCATCTTTGCACCTAGAAATACAAAATCTGTCATGGCCTCCACGTTTTCTCCCTCTATTTCCCAGTTGTCAATCATTCTTGTTGCCATGATCTTGGTTCTTTTGATGTTTAGCTGCAATCCAGCTTTTGCGCTTTCTTCTTTCACCTTGATTAGAAGGCTCCTCAGCTCCTCCTCGCTTTCAGCCATCAGAGTGGTGTCATCTGCATATCTGAGGTTGTTAATGTTTCTTCCAGCAATTTTCACCCCACCTTTGCATTCATCCAGCCCCGCACATCCTCGCATGATGTGTTCTGCATACAAGTTAAAAAGGTTGGGTGAGAGGATGCAGCCTTGCCGTACGCCTTTCCCAATCTTGAGCCAGTCTGTTGTTCCGTGGTCAGTTCTGACTGTTGCCACTTGGTCCTTGTACAGATTCCTCAGGAGAGAGGGAAGGGGGCTTGGGATGCCCATCCCGCCAAGGACTTGCCACAATTTATTATGATCCACATAGTTGCCAAGTTTGTTCAAACACTTATCATACCTCTGAATCAATTTTAAAATACCCTCTTCATAAAAACTTGCCGCCTGCTCTGATAACCAAGAGTCCACTGCCGTTTTCACGTCGTCGAAGAGCGGTCCTCATCATGGATGTTGTCACGGCCATCTTTGAATTGTCGTACCCACTTACGCACTTTGCTTTCACTCATCACAGTCTCACCGTACACTTCACAAATCTGTCGATGGATTTCTGCAGCAGGCAGGTTCCTTGCTGACAAAATCCTTATCACTGAGCGAACCTCACATGCGGAGGGTGAGTTGATAGTCTTAAACATTTTTAAAGCACAGAACAGAACCGTACAGGTGAGCAACAGAGCGGAGACTGAGCACAGTTGTTCCCGAGGCATGCCGGTACATGACGCATGTGCTCGTTGCGGTATGCGCGCAAACTACTAGTGTCTACAACAAAACAGACCTTACTTAAAAAATAACCCTCGTAGAAAAGCCAACATAGTGCTCTTGTTTGCTGTGTACTAATGTTGGTGTGTATCTAATAATAATAATAATAATAATAATAATAATAATAATAATAATTATAATAGTGTGATTGTGTCTGATTTCAATGGGGATGATGGTTTTCCTGGGCCTGTATCAGATGTCAATGAGGATGAAGGCTTTTCCAGGCCTGAATAAAGCCCAAGCCTTGCTGAGAGCCCTGATGTGTCTTCTGAACCGAGTGCTTCTCCTGTAGATTTGAAAAGTGAAATTCCTGGGAGGGACCCACAGCCATCTTTCTCTGAGAAACTGTCTTCTGAGGATGATTTGTCAGGTGCAGAATTTAATGAGTGTGAAGATAGAAGGCAAGACTTTTGTAAACTAAGGCAAAGTACTCAAGATCACCAAATGTCAGCCAGTCTGCTACAAAAGAGAGATAAGAAATCCTTATTTGGTTGTAAAGGCAAACGGAATGCTTTCCTTTCGTTTCATGGGACAGGAAAAGCTTTATATGAGGCGGGGAAAGGATTTTAGCTCAGTCTCGTTAACGTTGAACTTTTACGACAGTCTTGTTTTTAAGTGGATTTCTAGTTTCATGTTTCAAGTTTTTGCCAGGTTTCTGTTCTGGGTATTGGATCTCCATGCTGTCTTGTTCTTTTGGGTTTTGCATTTGTGGATCTTGGGTTTTTACCTTTGTACCTTGCAGTTCCTGGACTATTTGTTAAGAGTGGAAAACACTGTTTTGGACTATACTGTTTCTATAATTTTATTGCTTGGCTTACATGTATCCTTCAATAAACTGTGTGTTGATTTTACTATACTGGTGTGGTGTTTAAGGACAGAGATGTTCCTGCATTATAAATAATATAATACACTTTATTTTTATTCTGCTCTATATTCTGAAGGGGACTCAGAACAGATTACAGTATACACATATATAAGGAAATATTCAATGCCTTTTATACAGTGAATAAATGGCATATAATACACAAACAAGGGCAAAGGTTTCCCTTTCCATCTCCGGCGTCTGGAGGCGATGCTCAACTTTGGCCATGGGGAGGTGCTCTTGTTCCATTTGTCTATGCCGAGGAAGCTGTTGTCCATAGACCCTCCCGGTCGTGTTGCCGACATGGCTGCATGGGCACCTTGTAACTTTCCGCCAAGGCAGTAACTATTGGTCTACCAACATCACATGCTTTCCAACTGCTAGGTTGGCAGGAGCTAGGGCTAACAGCGGGAGCTCACCCCGACTCATGACTTCAAATTGCTAACCTTCCAGTCAGTGAGTTTTCTGCAGCTTGGGGTTTAACCTGCTGTGTTACCATAGCATCCTAAGTCTCTCTTGATTCATTTCTCACACATTTATATCTTGCTTCAGGGCCATTAAAGACAGCCCTCTCCTCTAGGGATGAATAATACATCCATATCACACCATAACAATGATTAATGTAGATATCTGCACATTCATAGACAGGCAGAGAAAGTACAGCACTTTTTACACTGGCAGTTAAGAGATGGGGTCCTATTGGCAGCAGAAGGATGAGGTAGTAGTCATTGAGTTCACTTTTGTATATAGAAATATCTGTTTTCCACCTCCCTTGCATGCTGGTCGCTTCTGAGAGCTGGGAGCTTTGAGACTGTAGAACAGAAGCTCTCCGAAGCTCTAGGTGCTCTTACTGCCTACTACAGGGAAAACCAACTGATCCCTAACCCATCTAAAACAGAGACATGTGCTTTTCATCTCAAGAACAGACAAGCATCCCGAGCTCTGAAGATCACCTGGGAAGGAATCCCACTGGAGCATTGCAGCGCACCCAAATACCTGGGAGTCACTCTGGACCATCTTACCTACAAGAAGCACTGCCAGAACATCAAGCAAAAAGGGGGTGCTAGAAACAATATCATACGAAAGCTGACTGGCACAACCTGGGGATCACAACCAGACACAGTGAAGACATCTGCCCTTGCGCTGTGCTACTCTGCTGCTGAGTATGCATGCCCAGTGTGGAACACATCTCACCATACTAAAACAGTGGATGTGGCTCTTAATGAGACATGCCGCATTATCATGGGGTGTCTGCGCCCTACACCACTGGAGAAATTACACTGCTTAGAAATTGCACCACCTGGCATCCGCCGGGAAGTAGCAGCCAATAGTGAAAGGACCAAGGCAGAGACATCTCCAGCTCATCCCCTGTTTGGGTATCAGCCAGCACGTCAACGACTTAAATCTAGACATAGTTTTCTAAGATCTACAGAGACACTCGCTGGAACACCTCAGCAAGCGAGAGTCCAAAAGTGGCAGGCTCAAACCCAGAACCTCAACCAATGGCTGATACCAAATGAGAGACTCCTTCCTGGGCACACAGAAGACTGGGCGACTTGGAAGGCATTGAACAGACTGCGCTCTGGCACCACGAGATGCAGAGCCAACCTTCAGAAATGGGGCCACAAAGTGGAATCCATGACATGCGAGTGTGGAGAAGAACAAACCACTGACCACCTGCTGCAATGCAACCTGAGCCCTTTCACATGCACAAGGGAGGACCTCCTTGCAGCCACACCGGAAGCACTCCAAGTGGCCAGATACTGGTCAAAGGACATTTAACCAGCTACCAAACTCACAAGTTGTGTATTTTTCTGTTTGTTTGCTTTGTTCTGTTAGACTGGTTGTTCTGACACGACAAATAAATAAATAACCTCCCTTGCAAAAAGGCTGTAGGGTTTATGTATGCATTTTACCCCTTTGTCAGAATGTCTTAAACTGGCTCTGAGGTCCCATTTGGCCTTGGTTGTGATGGGCTGCCTACCGGGCTCAAATAAATAATAGATAAACGGGGAAAACAGAGACCACACACGAACCAACAACCCAGGCATCAAAAAGGCTTTAGAAATTCCCACAGGAAACATCCTTAGGTATATGTTTATCAGATTAACGTGGCAGATTTTGCACTTGTCGAAGGTTTGTGGTGTGTAGCACTGCCAAATTAAAGCCCCGCTCCATGTTAACTAACCTGCTTCACAAGGGCCTGGAGAAGTAATGTGTTAGGATGGAAACTCAGCCTTCACATCCACATATGAGGGTTGAATGAAAAGTAATGCCTCCACCTTCGTAACTCCTCAACAGATTGCAGTACTGGTATGCAGCAGGTACTGGCTTGTTCAGTAGACTCTCCTCTACAGTTCCATTTTGGCAGGAAGCCTTAGCATTGAATGGTTGTGTTGTTAAAGTGCCAAGTATTGAACCCTGCGCAGACAGTTGGTCAATGCAACTCTAGCAATGCGCAGTTATTGAATTCTTGGCAGCAGAAGGTGTCACCTCAACATCTTTAAACTTACTCGCCCAACGATGCACAGTACTCACATCAACACAATCACCATAAACAGTTTGCATTCTCTGATGAATCTCCTTTGGGGTGACACCTTCTGCTGTTAAGAATTCAACACCACGATCTCCTTTTCGTCTATGTCCCATTATTATTTCCAATTTTAACTGTACATTTGGCTTTCCCACTGTTTTTAACTGTGTATTGTCTTATTGATAATGTTGTATATTTTTATTGTCTATGTTTTTTATTTTTTATTGCTTGTATTGTTGTTCACTGCCTGTATTGTTGTATTTGGGCTGTGTGTTGTCTTATTGATAATGTTGTATAATGTTGAACTTCCTTTTGTTAGTTCTGTCAAGATCGTTTTGAATCCTGCTCCTGTCCTCTGGAGCATTGGCTATCCCTCCCAATTTGGTATCGTCTGCAAACTTGATGATCCTGCCTTCTAGCCCTTCATCTCAGTCATTAATAAGGATGTTGAACAGGACCGGGCCCAGGACGGAACCCTGCGGATGGCACTCCACTCGTCACTTCTTTCCAGGATGAAGAGGAAGCCTTGGGGAGAATCACCCTCTGGGTTCGTCCATTTAACCAATTCCAGATCCACACCACCGTAGTTTTGCCTCACCCACATTGGACTAGTTTCCTTGCCAGAAGGTCATGGGGGACCTTGTCAAAGAAGGCCTTCCTGAAATCCAGGTACGCTACATCACTTAGTTTTTTTAAAAAATCTGCACCTGAAGCATTACTTATGCAGATTTCCTGGCCCATAAAATGTACTTTTAGCAAGGCTCTTCCTTCCAAGGTGATCTTCAGAGCTTGTGATGCTTCTCTGTTCTTGAGATGAAAGGCACATGTCTGTGTTTTAGATGGGTTAGGGATCAGCTGGTTTTCCCTGTAATAGGCAGTAAGAGCACCTAGAGCTTCGGAGAGCTTCTGTTCCACCATCTCAAAGCTCCCTGCTTGAGCAGTAATGGCACGATCATCAGCATAGATGAAGCTCTCTGTCCCTTCTGGCAGTGGCTGGTCATTTGTGTAGATGTTGAACATGGATGGAGCGAGCACGCTCCCCTGAGGCAGGCCGTTCTTCTGTTTCCACCATCTGCGTCTCTGGCCCTGGAACTCAATAAAAAAGCTCCTGTTTTGTAGCAGGTTTCCTATGAGGCGGGTGAGGTAGTAGTCCTTTGTGATATTATACATTTTTCTCAGGAGGAGGCGGTGGTATCATAGGCTGCTGACAGGTCTATGAAGACAGCTCCTTTGTTCTGCTGCCTTTCAAAGCCATCTTCTATGTGCTGAGTCAGGTTCAGCACTTGCGATGTGCAGCTTTTGCCTTTTCTGAAGCCAGCTTGCTGTGGGATCAGACAGGGGTCTATTTTTTCCATAAGTCTATGCAAAATAAGTCTCTCCAGAACTTTGTAGAGGTGGCACAGCAGGGAGATTGGTCTGTAGCTTTTTGGGTCATTGCGGTCTTTGCCTGGCTTCAAGATGGCGATGACTCTTGCTTTCCTCCAGATTTTGGGGATCTGACAGGATGCAGTGCAGTTGTTCATCAGCTCCAGCAGCCAGCGCCTTGCTTTGGGACCAAAGTTCTTGATTTGTTCCATCCGTAGGTCATCCAGGCCAGCTGCTTTGCCATTTTTACAAGAACAGAGAAGCATCCCAAGCTCTGAAGATCACCTGGGAAGGAATCCCACTGGAGCATTGCAGCGCACCCAAATACCTGGGAGTCACTCTGGACCGTGCTCTTACTACAAGAAGCACTGCCTGAACATCAATCAAAAAGTGGGTGCTAGAAACAATATCATACGAAAGCTGACTGGTACAACCTGGGGATCACAACCAGATACAGTGAAGACATCTGCCCTTGCGCTGTACTACTCTGCTGCTGAGTATGCATGCCCAGTGTGGAACACATCTCACCACGCTAAAACAGTGGAGGTGGCTCTTAATGAGACATGCCCCATTATCACGGGGTGTCTGCGCCCTACACCACTGGAGAAATTACACTGCTTAGCTGGTATTGCAGCACCTGGCATCCGCCGGGAAGTAGCAGCCAATAGTGAAAGGACCAAGGCAGAGACATCTTCAGCTCATCCCCTGTTTGGGTATCAGCCAGCACGCCAATGACTTAAATCTAGACATAGTTTTCTAAGATCTACAGAGACACTCACTGGAACACCTCAGCAAGCGAGAGTCCAAAAGTGGCAGGCTCAAACCCAGCACCTCAACCAATGGCTGATACCAAATGAGAGACTCCCTCCTGGGCACACAGAAGACTGGGTGACTTGGAAGGCATTGAACAGACTGTGCTCTGGCACCATGAGATGCAGAGCCAACCTTCAGAAATGGGGCTACAAAGTAGAATCCTCGACATGCGAGTGTGGAGAAGAACAAATCACTGACCACCTGCTGCAATGCACCCTGAGCCCTGCCACATGCACAATGGAGGACCTTTTTGCAGCAACACCAGAAGCACTCCAAGTGGCCAGATACTGGTCAAAGGACATTTAACCAGCTACCAAACTCACAAGTTGTGTATTTTTCTGTTTCTTTGCTTTGTTCTGTTAGACTGGTTGTTCTGACACGACAAATAAATAAATAAATAAATAAATAGCAAGGCTCTTAATGTTGTTTGGAGGGTATCTCTAATGCGAGCGGTTCCCAATTGTCAAGTCACTTATTTCTGCCTATTCCCCTTGGAAATGCAGCTTGAAGATAATAACAGCAGGCTAATTTCAAGCTGAACATTTCTGCCTATTCATGCTCTTTAAGGAAGCGAATTTGATTTGTCATGGTTCCTTTCTTTCCTTCCATTTCCCCCCCACTGCTGTTAGCAGGGAATGCAGCAAGTGCCAAATAGATTCTTAGGGAAGAAGAGAAACTATTTCTATTTAATGGGGCATGAACTTGCTTTCTACGGTTACCAAAGCAAGCACAAAGTTTGTTGTTAATGACCATCAAGTTGGCTTTGAGTTATGGCAACCTCATACACCAGTGGTTCTTAACCTTCCCAATGCCGCAACTCCTTAATACACTTCCTTATGTTGTGGTGACCCTCAACCATAATATTATTATCATTGCTACCTCATAACGGTAATTTTGCCACTGTTATGAATCGTCATGTAAATATCTGAGATGCAGGTTGTATTTTCATTCACTGGACCAAATTTGGCACAAATACCCAATACTCCCAAATTTGTATACTGGTGGGATTGGGGGAGGATTCATTTTGTCATTTGGGAGTGGCAGTTGCTGGGATGTATAGTTCACCTACAATCAAAGAGCATTCTGAACACCACCAATGATGGAATTGAACCAAACTTGGCTCACAGAACTCCCATGACCAAACCGGAATGGTTTGATGAGCATTGACCTTGAGTTTTGGAGTTGTAGTTCTCCTACATCCAGAAAGAACTGTGGACTCAAACAATGATGGATCTGGACCAAAATTAGCAGGAATGCTCAATATGCCCAAATGCGAACACTAGTGTAGTTTGGGGGAAATAGACCTTGATATTTGGGAGTTGTAGCTGCTGGGATTTATAGTTCACTTACAATCAAAGAGCATTTTGAACTCCACCAATGATGGAATTGAACCAAACTTGGCTCACAGAACCCCCATGACCAACAGAGTATTGAAACATTTTGGTGGGCATTGACCTTGAGTTTTGGAGTTGTAGTTCACCTCCTTCCAGAGAGCACTGTGGACTTAAACAATGATGGATCTGGACCAAACTTGGCTCGAATACTCAATATGCCCATATGTGAACACTTGTGCAGTTTGGGGGAAATAGACCTTGACATTTGGGAATTGTAGTTGCTGGGATTTATAGTTCACCTACAATCAAAGAGCATTCTGAACTCCACCAATAATGGAATTGAACCAAACTTGGCTCACAGAACTCCCATGATGGACAGAGTACCGGAATGGTTTGATGGGCATTGACCTTGAGTTTGGGCGTTGTAGTTCATCTACATCCAGAGAGCACTGTGGACTTAAACAATGATGGATCTGAACCAAACTTGGCATGAATACTCCATATGCCCAAATATGAACCCAGACGGAGTTTGGGGGGAAATAGACCTTGACATTTGGGAGTTGTAATTACTGGGATTTATAGTTCACCTACAATCAAAGAGCATTCTGAACCCCACCAATGATAGAATTGTGCCAAACTTCCCACACAGAACCCCATGACCAACAGAAAATACTGTGTTTTCTGGTGGTCTTTGGCAACCCTTCTGACACCCCCCACAGCCCCCCAAGGGGTCCCGACCCCCAGGTTGAGAAATGCTGCCTTAAGGCCATCCAGTCCAACTCCCTTGGACTCCCAGGGCAAGAAAACACAATCAAAGTCCTCCTGACAAAGAGCCATCCAGCTTTAGATATAGATAGATATATTTGATTCACAAACACACACATATATGTATATAATAGATATAGTATCATTGATTTGAGAGGGCCCCCAAAAGAAGGACAAAATATATATTGTATGTTCCAGAGTAGGCAAACCAGACCATCTAGACATCAGCACTGACAAAGAAATAAGAAATTCTGTTTACCCACAAGCATAAAAAAATTACAAATATTAGAAACCAACATGTTCTTATTATTTTATTTTATTTTCCATATCACCAGACTGGGCCACATATAATCAAAGAGCATTCTGAAGCCCACCAATGATAGAACTGAGCAAAACTTCCCACTCAAAACCCCCATGACCAACAGAAAATATTGTGTTTTTCTATGGTCTTTGGTGAACCCTCGGACACCCCTCATGACCCCCAGGTTGAGAAATGGCGATCTAGATCAAGGGAAGTAATTATGCTTCTCTATTCTGTTTTGGTCAGACCTCTTTACGTGGAATACTGTGTCCAATTCTGAACATGACAGTTTAAAAGAGATATTAACTCTAAACTAGATGAAATATTGACTCTAAGCTAGATAATGCCAGAGGAGGGCGGCTAAAACAATCAAAGATCTGGTGGCCATGAATCCCTCGGAGGAGCCTCTTTAACATCTACATGAAGCCGCTGGGGGAGATCATCCGGAGTTTCGGGGTACAGTGTCATCTGTACGCGGATGATGTCCAACTCTGTCACTCCTTTCCACCTGCTACTAAGGAGGCTGTCCAGGTCCTGAACCGGTGCTTGGCCGCTGTGACAGTCTGGATGAGGGCGAACAAATTGAAATTGAATCCAGACAAGACAGAGGTACTCCTGGTCAGTCGCAAGGCCGAACAGGGCATAGGGTTACAGCCTGTGTTGGATGGGGCCGCACTCCCCCTGAAGATGCAGGTTCGCAGCTTGGGTGTGACCCTGGACTCATCACTGAGCCTGGAACCCCAGGTTTCAGCTGTGACCAGGGGAGCATTTGCACAGCTAAAGCTTGTGCGCCAGCTGCGCCCATACCTTGGGAAGTCTGACTTGGCCACGGTAGTCCACGCTCTGGTTACATCCCGTTTAGACTACTGCAACGCTCTCTACGTGGGGTTGCCTTTGAAGACAGCTCGGAAGCTCCAACTAGTCCAACGCTCGGCAGCCATGATTTTAACAGGAGCGGAGCGCAGGGAGCATACAACCCCCCTGTTGCGCCAACTCCACTGGCTGCCGATATGCTACCGGGCTGAATTCAAAGTGCTGGCGTTGGCCTTTAAAGCCCTAAACGGTTCCGGCCCTAGCTACCTATCTGACCGCATCTCTGCCTATGAACCCACGAGGAGTTTGAGATCTTCCGGGGAGACCCTGCTCTCGATCCCACCTGCTTCTCAAGCTCGGCTGGCGGGGACGAGAGATAGGGCCTTCTCGGTGGTGGCTCCTCGGCTGTGGAACGCCTTTCCTACGGACATTAGACTAGCACCATCTCTAATGGTATTCTGCAAAAAGGTGAAGACCTGGATGTTTGTGCAGGCGTTTGAGTAATTTAGTGCAATCTGGTAATGGAACATAGGAATGGAACAATGGACGACGAACCTGGACTACGCTTGGATGATGAGAAGATTGGGTACGGTTGTTTTTGGTAATAATTGTGCATTGTAATTGCTTATTGGTAATTTATGGATAATGTGTTAAGTCAATTGTTATATGTTGTATGGAACCACTGCTGTTTCTACTGTTTTTACTGTTTGTGAACCGCTGTGAGTCGCCTTCGGGCTTGAGATACAGCGGTATAGAAGCAAAGTAAATAAATAAATAAATAATAAATAAATAAAGATCTGGGTCTGTTTAGTTGCAGAAGACATGATCACCATATATCAATATCTGTAAGGGTGTCATAAGGAAGAGGAAGCAGGCTTCCTTTCTACTGCCCTGAATATCAAGACTCAATGGAGCAACGGGTTCAAATTACAGGGAAGGAGATTCCATTTCGTCATTAGGAAGAACTTCCTGCCCATAAGAGTTGCTGTTCAACAACATAAGCCTCTGCTGAGGAGTGTTGTGGATGCTCCTTCTTTGGAGGCTTTTAAAACAGGCTGGGTGGCCATCTGTTGGAGGTACTTTGATTGTGTTTTTCCTGCATGACAAGGGGTTGGACTAGATGGGTTACTTACTTACTTACTTACTTATGTGATCCCTCATTTTCTGAGTAGGATTGTCTTCCAAGAACAGTGTACTGGCAGTGGGTTCGTAGGTGACTGTGGAGCCCTATTCTTGATGCACATGTTCTCCTGCAGTGAGAACATTGGTTTCCAGATGGAAGGCGGGTCTGGTATATATATCTTACTTACTTAGACGATCCCTCATAGTCCGAGGATGATGGTCCTCCAAGTGTAGTGTCCTGGCGGTGGGTCCGTAGGTGACTGTATCTCCCACAGTAAGGCATCAGTTTCCAGGTAGGAGACGGTCCTGGTCGGGGTTGGCTTGATGCACCTTCCTCTTGTGATGTTTCTCTCTTTTGCCCTCCATTCTTGCCTCTTCAAATTCCACAGCACTGCTGGTCACAGCTGACCTCCAGCTGGAGCGCTCAAGGGCCAGGGCTTCCCAGTTCTCAGTGTCTATACCAGAGTTTTTAAGGTTGGCTTTGAGCCCATCTTTCAATCTCTTTTCCTGCCCACCATCCTTCCATTTTCCATTCTTGAGTTCGGAGTAGAGCAATTGCTTTGGGAGATGGTGGTCAGGCATCCGGACAATGTGGCCGGTCCAGCAGAGTTGATGGTGAAGGAGCATCGCTTCAATACTGGTGGTCTTTGCTTCTTCTAGCATGCCGACATTTGTCCGCCTGTCTTCCCAAGAGATTTGCAGGATTTTCTGGAGGCAGTGCTGATGGAATCGTTCTAGGAGTTGCATATGATGTCTGCAGACAGTCCACATTTCGCAGGCGTATAGCAGGGTTGGGAGGACAATAGCTTTATAAACAAGCCCCTTGGTATCCTTACGGATGTCCCGGTACTCAAACACTCTGCTTCATTCAGGAAAATGCTGCGCTCGCAGAGCTCAAGCGGTGTTGCATTTCCGTGTCAATGTTGACTTTTGTGGAGAGGTGGCTGCCAAGGGAGCGGAAATGGTCAACATTTTCTAATGTTACACCATTAAGCTGTATCTCAGGCATTGAAGAGGGATTGGCTGGTGCCTGCTGGAAGAGGACTTTGGTTTTCTCAATGTTCAATGACAGGCCGAGCTTCTTGTATGCTTCTGCAAAGATGTTTAGAGTGGCTTGTAGGTCTTCTTCTGAATGTGCACAGATGACGTTGTCATCAGCATACTGGAGTTCTATAACAGATGTTGTTGTAACCTTGGTTTTGGCTTTCAGTCAAAGACAGAAAGAAGATTGAAGACAGAGTGTGCTGCAAGTGTGCTGCCTCACGTGAGCACACTTGCTCCATCAATGTTTAACATTTATACAAATGACCAGCCACTGCCAGAAGGGACAGAGAGCTTCATCTATGCTGATGATCGTGCCATCACCACTCAAATAGGAAGCTTTGAAATGGTGGGACAGAAACTCTCCAAAGCTTTAGGTCAGGGGTCCTCAAAGTAAGGCCCGAGGGTTGGATACGGCCCTCTTGAGGTCATTTTCCCAGCCCTCGCTCAGGGTCAACACAAGTCTGAAATGACTTGAAAGCACACAACAACAACAACAACAACAACAATCCTATCTCATCAGTCAAAAGCAGGCCCACACTTCCCATTGAAATACTAATAAGTTTATATTTGTTTTAATTGCTCCATTAAGCTAGATGGCTCATGCAGTCTCTTCCAACTCTATGATTCTATCTTTTACAAAGCAACTCTCTTATTGTTCACAGTGGACTGGAAGGGAAGGTGGCACATGTTTCTATTCGTTTCTTATGCATTCTACTTCTCTTTCTTCCTTCCTGTCCGGATAAGTAGAGAGCTTTCTGTCAAAGACTAGGGTTCAGAGAACATTTGTCCTTGTCTAAACTTTGCACTGGAGACTTTGTTTATAAGTTGTCTGGAGAGAATCTGAGAATCTATGGAACATTGTTCAATAAATAAAAGCCAGGCATCTTGTTTTCCTTCTCCTTTTATTTATTTTACATTGGGGCCGGACTATAACATGAAACCTTCAGATCAAAGAAGAACGATGGAAGTTCTTAAGTCATTTTCCTCATTGAAATCTGGTCCAACTTAGCCATTGTCACTTCATAGTTGTATCCCAAACCCTCGGACTGCTGTGAATTGGCAGGGGCAGTCCTGATTCAACCTCTGCCATCCCACTTTTCCAGCCGCTTTTCAAAGGTCCCGGTTTGTCTCTCCTCCTCCCAGTTTCTCCTTTTGTCCTCAGCTCACATCAAACTGAATTCAAAATACAAATGTGTGTCAACTCCCCCTTGAGATCAGGAGGGGAGGCCCTTCTCTCAGTCCCACCACCATCTCAAGTGTGGTTGGTGGGGACGAGAGAGAGGGACTTTTCTGTGGTGGCTCCCCAGCTCTGGAATATTAATTATTTATTTATTATTTATTTAGAGTTTTTATAACCCGGAGAGGGACTCAGGCCGGCTAACAACAGAGGATTCAATACAGTAAGATAAAAACAAATATACATCATCAATATAAAATACATTAAAATATAATTCATACAAATTACAAAAAAGTCAGTTCGTCAGAGTGAAATCACAAATTCATCGCCATCCACCAGTAGGTCAGCAGTTATTGACTCAGTCATCATTCTGCAAATGCAGTATCCCAAAGCCATGATTTTACCAGCTTTCTAAAAGTTAGGAGGGAAGAGGCAGATCTAATCTCCATCGGGAGGGAATTCCAGAGCCGAGGGGCCACCAATTCCCGGCTTCCCACTGGGTTAAAGCATACGTCCTATAGAATAAAGACAATTTGTTCAGACCCAGTGCGCGACAGAGCAGCCTTAAACCAAGAAGCACCTTCCTAAGATCTACAGACATACCTGCAGGAACACCTCAGCAAGCTAGAGTCCAAAAGTGGCAGGCTAAAACCTAGAACCTCAATCTGTGGCTGAAGACCGGATGAGAAATTCCCTCCTGGGCACACAGAAGAGTGAACAACTTGAGAAGCACTGCTGCGCTCTGGCACTACGAGATGCAGAGTGAGCCTTAAGAAATGGGGCCACAAAGTGGAGTCCATGACATGCGAGTACGGAGAAGAGTAAACCACAGACCAGCTACTACATTGCAGCCTGAGCCCTGCCACATGCACAATGGAGGACTTTCTTACAGCCACACCAGAGGCATTCCAAGTGGCCAGATTCTGGTTTATTTATTTATTTATTTATTTATCGTGTCAGGGGCAACCAGACCACTGTATTACATTTCTAACAGAGCAAAACAAACAAACAGATAAAAAAACTCAATGTTTGCAAACTTGGTAGTTGATTAAAAGTCCCTTGACCAGTATCTGGCCACTTGGAGTGCCTCTGGTGTTGCCGCAAGGAGGTACTCAAATGCGTATATTGCGGGGCTCAGGTTGCATTGCAGCAGGTGGTCAGAGGTTGGCTCTGCATCTCATGGTGCCAGAGCGCAGTCTGTTCAGTGCCTTCCAAATTGCCCCGTCTTCTGTGTGCCCAGGAGGGAGTCTCACTGGGTATCACGCACGGATTGAGGTGCTGGGTTTTAGCCTGCCACTTTTGGACTCTCACTTGCTGAGTTGTTCCAGCGAGTGTCTCTGTAGATCTAAGCAAACAATTTCTTGATTTAAGTCATTGACGTGCTGGCTGATACCCAAACAAGGGATGAGCTGGAGATGTCACTGCCTTGGTCCTTTCACTATTGGCTGCTACTTCCCAGCGGATGTCAGGTGGTGCAATACCAGCTAAGCAGTGTAATTTCTCCAGTGGTGTAGAGCGCAGGCACCTTGTGATAATGTGGCATGTCTCATTAAGAGCCACACCCACTGTTTTAGTGTGGTGAGATGTGTTCCACACTGGGCATGCATACGCAGCAGCAGAGTAGCATAGCGCAAGGGCGGATGTCTTCACTGTGTTTGGTTGTGATCCCCAGGTTGTGCCAGTCAGCTTTCGTATGATATTGTTTCTAGCACCCAGACACAATATCATACGAAAGCCGACTGGCACAACCTGGGGATCACGACCAGACACAGTGAAGACATCTGCCCTTGTGCTATGCTATTCTGCCAGATTCTGGTAAAAAAACAAAACCCTAGTACAATGCCAAGCTTTGATCTTTGCAGCTTTTGTATGAATAACCGTATTCTCAATTTGCTTCTGACACAATAAGTAAAATCTACAAAATATTGTAAAATATGCTCTGCAACTTCTTTGACTCCCCTTTGGGCTGCTAAATCCACTGGAACCAAGATCAAGAGCAAATGCTGGGGAGACCTTGGATTCCGGCTGTTGCCTCATGACTCCTTCCCTCCCCAAGCGCTTGGCATTGCAAGGAGTTTTACTTTAATTATGAACGGGATTGAGGAAACCACTAGGGCAAAGCGTACCCTATTAGAGCCAGCTAACGGCGGCGTTGCAGATTGCAAACAGGTGCTTATCAAAGCCGGCACAAAACGAGGCCTGCGTGGAAATTGGGCAGGGAGCTACCAGTAATGAAGTTCAATGCGTGGGAGAGAGCTTAGAAATGGACCTCATTCTGCTGCACTTAATCTCTATGGAGAACTTCTCCCTCTTCTTCAGTTCTGCCATCAAAAGGCAGCAAAAGACAACTACAAAAGCAATCCCCGGTGCCCGAGAAATAGGATAAAATGTGCCACCTCCCAACTTTTCATTTCAATGTCAGAAAAGGGAGAAAACTTTATTGTAACACAAAGTTGAATTGTTCTCCTAGTCTGGAGAAACGTTTGGACTCTCCTTTGAGTCACAGAAGCACAGACTTTGCAAATCTACCAAGTAGGGAAAGACTACTGGAAGCATTTGGCCATATTCTCTTCTCTGAACCTTTGGATGGAATCTATTAAACAGAGCGGCCTTTGAAACCCGGACAGTTTGACTAATGGTGGTGGAGCAGAAACACATCAACACCTGAGAATCACATATTTGGAACCTCTTGCAATTACTTATTTATATTATAGCACAATTCAAAATCCACAAAACAGTGATACCTTTATTGGGCCAACTAAAATACAGCGTTGTTGTTGTTGTTCATTTGTTCAGTCATCTCTGACCCTTCGTGACCTCATGGACCAGCCCACGCCAGAGCTCCCTGTCGGCCGTCACCACCCCCAGCTCCTTCAAGGTCAGTCCAGTCACTTCAAGGATGCCATCCATCCACCTTGCCCTTGGTCGGCCCCTCTTCCTTTTGCCTTCCACTTCCCCCAGCATCATTCCCTTCTCTAGGCTTTGCCGTCTCCTCATGATGTGTCCAAAGGACTTCAACTTTGTCTCTCGTCTCCTTCCCTCCAATGAGCAGCCGAGCTTTATTTCCTGGAGGATGGACTGGTTGGATATTCTCGCAGTCCAAGGCACTCTCAGAGCTTTCCTCCAACACCACAGCTCAAAAGCATCTCTCTTCCTTCGCTCAGCCTTCCCTAAGGTCCAGCTCTCACATCCGTAGGTGACTACAGGGAAGACCATGGCTTTGACCAGGCAATGGATCTTTGTTGCCAGTCTGATGTCTCTACTCTTTACTATTTTATCGAGATTGGACATTCCTCCCAAGAAGGAAGCGTCTTCTGATTTCCTGGCCACAGTCTGCGTCTGCAGTAATCTTTGCGCCTAGAAATACAAACCCTGTCATGGCCTCCACATTTTCTCCCTCTATTTTCCAGTTGTCAATCATTCTTGTTGCCATAATCTTGGTTTTTTTGATGTTTAGCTGCAACCCAGCTTTTGCACTTTCTTCTTTCACCTTGATTAGAAGGCTCCTCAGCTCCTCCTCGCTTTTGGCCATCAATGTGGTGTCATCTGCATATCTGAGGTTGTTAATGTTTCTTGGTCCTTGTACAGATTTCTCAGGAGAGAGACAAGGTGGCTTGGTATGCCCATCCCACCAAGAAATTGCATAATTAAAGCAATGGTACATAGTTAAAGCAATGGCATTCCCCATAGTCACCTATGGATGTGAGAGTGGACCATAGGGAAGGCTGAGCGAAGGAAGATGGACACTTTTGAGCTGTGGTGTTGGAGGAAAATTCTGGGAGTGCCTTGGATTGCCAGAAGATCCAACCAGTTCATCCTCCAGGAAATAAATCCCGACTGCTCACTGGAGATGTTGGACTGGAGAACGCCATGGTCAGATGTTGCTCTGGAGAACACCATGGTTAGATGTTGAACTAAAAGTCTCTATGTTCAGATGTTTCACGGAAAGACTCTGGTCAAATGTTGAACTGGATGGCACCATGATCAGATGTCACACTGGGAAATACCATGTTCAGATGTTACACTGGAACACCCTGATCAGAGTGTTGCACTGGAGAACACTGACATCAGAGGTTGCATTGGAGAACACCATGGTCAGTTGTTGCGCTGGAGAACACCATGATGAGATGTTGGACTGGGAGACATCATGATCAGACGCTGAACTAGAGGACACTATGGTCAGATGTTGCTCTAGAGAACACCATGGTTAGATGTTGAACTAGAAGACTCTATGTTCAGATGTTTCACTGGAAGACTATGGTCAGACACTATGGTCAGAAACTCCACCAGTGTTCACATTTGGGCATATTGAGTATTTGTGCCAAGTTTGATCCCGATCCATCATTGTTTGAGTCCATAATGATCTCTGAATGTAGGTGAACTACAACTCCAAAACAAAAGGACACTGCCCACCAAACCCTTCCAGTATTTTCAGTTGGTCATGGGAGAAATGTGTGCCAAGTTTGGGTCAATTCCATCATTGGTGGGGTTCAGAATGCTCTTTGATTGTAGGTGAACTATAAATCCCAGCAACTACAACTCCCAAATGACAAAATCAATTTTTTGAGTGAAGGACATACATTGGGTTGTTAGGTGTCTTGTGTCCAAAATTGGTGTCAATTCATCCAGTGGTTTTTGAGTTCTGTTAATCCCACAAACGAACATTACATTTTTATTTATATAGAAGTGTGGGTTTTTGCTTTTTGATTTGGGGGGGGGGGGTTGCACTGCAAATAATATATGTGCAGAGTGCATAAGAATTCATTCATGTTTTTTTCAAAATATAATCCGGCCTTCCAACAGTTTGCGGGACTGTGACCCGGCCCTCTGTTCAAAAAGTTTGGGGACCCCTGATGTAGAGATTCTTAAACTGAATTTTTAATTCAAATCTGCAAATAATCAAATCCTCTTGCAGATCTGTATCAAAACTAAAGTTTTGGATCCCACACATGCATGTATTACTTGTTTTTATTGTTTGTAATTGCTCCAAAGTACTGGAAGCAAACCTAAAAATCGAATGTCTCCATTGAAGCATTAGCCTGCATCTTAGGTTGTCAGCTTGCCAAGGGTTTTCCTTCCTTGATGGAAACCAACAGCGTATGGAGGATAGAGCTGGGCTGCCAACACTATCAAGCCACCCACCCTTCCTCTCGATGTGTCACTATTCCTAGCAGATCCGCTCACGTCACCGGTGACACAGCATACGTGCTAAAGAGGCTGCAAGGAAGTTGGGGACTTAGAAAGGACTTTCCACAATTCACAGCAAAGATCCCAAACCAGTTTCCAAGGAGCGGAAGATGGATCTTCGATGCCCGGCGGCACAGACGCACATTTGTTTGAGTTGCTTCATTATCCGGCACAAGCAGGAAGCTGAGCAACTCTTTCAACTGTTCTTCCCCTTAGGCATGCTGTATCATTTTCAAAATACAGGGTTTGTAGTCAGCAGAAAGGAAGTAATCAAATCCAAGACCAAATCTCCCAGATTAGCTTCAAACCCCATTGTCTTGACCAGCCACCAAACTATAAAGCCACAGTCAAAGGCTTCTAGAAAGGCTCTCCCACATATGACTTAGCAAAATTTCTTGCTGCACAGTTACAAAGCCATATTGGGCTCACTACACACTACATCAAGGACTCAGCCCACTTCATAGAAAAAATCAGCAATCTCAAGCTAAATACCAACGACAAACTGATCAGCTTCGACGTGGTATCTCTATTTACCATGGTCCCGGTAGCAGACACCATGGCACTCATCAACCAGAGGTTCCCAGAAGACATCACGGCTCTGTTTCACCATTGCCTCACCACCAGCTACTTTCAGTGGGACAATGAATTCTACGAACAGAAAGATGGAGTAGCTATGGGGAGCCCTCTCAGCCCGGTCATAGCTAACTTCTACATGGAACACTTTGAGAAACAAGCCCTGGAGACAGCAACCAAAAAGCCCACGATATGGTTCAGATATGTGGATGACACCTTCACCATTTGGAGCCATGGAGAAGAAGAACTCAACAGGTTCCTGGACCATCTGAACAGCATCCATCCAAACATCCAGTTCACCATGGGAAAAGAAAATGAAGGAAGACTGCCTTTTCTGGATGTCCTAGTCATCTGCAAACCAGATCAACAATTGGGTCACACCATCTACAGAAAACCCACACACACAGATAGATATCTACATAAAAACTCCAACCATCACCCAAGTCAACAAAGAAGCACCATTAAAGCCTTGGCAGACCGTGCAAAAAGAATCTGCGAACCCCACCTCCTCCAAGATGAACTGAACCACCTCAACTAGACTCTCCAGGCCAATGGAGACTCCACCTCAGACATCAGAAGAGCTGCAAGACCACCAAGAAGAAGCCACGAGAGTCAAGACAAGACGCACCCAGAGGAAAAGTGTTCTTGCCATACATCAAGGGGACCACTGACCGCAGAGGGAAGCTGAGGAGGAAACACAACATACAAACAATCTACAAACCCACCAAGAAAATCCAACAAATGCTACATTCAGCCAAGGACAAGAGGGATCCTCTCAGGAGTCTACCGTGTACCATGCAGCTGTGGACAAGTCTACATAGGGACCACCAAACACAGCAGCATTGCCCAAACACGAGTCAAGGAACATGAGAGGCACTGCAAACTACTTCAACCAGAGAAGTCAGCCATAGCAGAGCACCTGAGGAACCAACCTGGACACAGCATATTATTTGAGAACACAGAAATGCTGGACCACACCAACAATCATCATGTCAGACTACACAGAGAAGCCATTGTAATCCACAAGCATGTGGACAATTTCAACAGAAAGGAAGAGACCATGAAAATGAACAAAATCTGGCTACCAGTATTTAAAAACTCAAAAATTACAACAGCAAAACAGCAGAGAGGAAACAACCAGGCACAGATTAACACCTCCCAGCAAGAGATTTTCCCAGGCTCAGCCAGGCCTTCAAATGCTAATGAAGGTGATCAGCTGAAACATTCACACCTAACTGCAGCAGGGAAGAGCTCCTTGCCCCACCCCAGCCAATCCACAGATATATAAACCCATTGTCCTACTTCCAACAGACCTCACTACCTCTGAGGATGCTTGCCATAGATGCAGGTGAAACATCAGGAGAAATGCCTGTAGAACATGGCCCTATAGCCCGAAAAAATCCACAAGAACCTACTTCTAGAAACTCTTTCAAAGACACAGTTTCATTATGGATGGACTGTGCTGCTTCGGTTTTCAGAGGTGAGCTCATGCAGAAGTTATTTTTCTCTGCAAACAAACGACTCTCTGCATGTAGAAATCTAGCACTTTGGAGAGATGCTATTTTTTTCCCGCTCTCTGCAGAAAACAAGATACATAGTAAATATCTTCAACATGGAAGTGCAAAGGCTTAGCTGTCAATGAGATGGAAATCAATCTGGATGTATGTATAATTTCAAATCACATCTGGAAATGGAAGGTTTATTTATGTATTTGGAGCTTTTATAACCCGTTCTTCTCGACCTCCGAGGAGGGACTCAGGCCGGCGAACAGCAGAAAATTCAACACAAATATAGTAAACATAATAGTATCATAATACATTAATACAAAATACATTAAAATACAGATCATACATTATCATACAATTACAAAAGACAGGTCGTCATAATAAAATCACAAAATCATCACCATCAGCCGTTATTGACTCGATCATCATTCTGCAAATGCTATATTCCAAAGCCAGGTTTTTACCAGCTTTCTGAAAGTCAGGAGGGAAGAGGCAGATCTAATCTCCAACGGGAGAGAGTTCCAGAGCCGAGGGGCCACCACCGAGAAGGCCCTGTCCCTCGTCCCCACCAGACGCAATTGCGAAGGTGGTAGGATCGAGAGCAGGGCCCCTCCAGAAGATCTTAACAACCTTGATGATTCATAGCACTCTGAGTATTAAACAAGGACTATCTCAAGTGAAGTAGGATACATGGCTACTGTAATGAATTATAGGTTCATTAGGGTCACCATAACCTCCTCCACATACATGTCACATCTCATCACATTTAAAAAGTGGATGCTGCTCTTAATGAGACATGCCACATTATCACAGGATGTCTACGCCCAACACCGCTGGAGAAATTATACTGTTTAGTCACTATTGCACCACCTGACATCTGTCAGGAAGTAGCAGCCAGCAATGAAAGAACTAAGACATTGACTTCTCCAATCCATCCTTTGTTTGGATATCAGACAGCACACCAATGCCTTAAATCAAGAAACAGCTATCCTAAGATCTACAGCAATATTTGCAGAAACACCTCAGCAATCAAGAGTCCAAAAGTGGCAGTTTAAAACCTGGAACCTCAACCCATGGCTTATGCCAAATGAGAGACTCCCTCCTGGGCACACAGAAGACTGGGTGACTTAGAAGGCGCTGAACAGACTGCGCTCGGGCACCACGAGATCGGGACCTCTGGAGGGGGTTGTGAGGGGATGTCTGAGGGGTCACCAAGACCATCAGAAAGCACACTATTTTCTTTTGGTTATGGGGGATCTGTGTGGGAAGTTTCGCCCAATTTTATCATTGGTGGGATTCAGAATGCTCGTAGATTGTAGGTGAACTATAAATCCCAGCACTTACAACTCCCAAATGTCAAGGTCTGTTTTCCCCAAACTCCACCAGTGTTCACATTTGGGCATATTGGGTATTCATGCCAAGTTTGGTCCAGATCCATCATTGTTTGAGTCCACATTGCTCTATGGATGTAGGTGAACTACAACTCCAAAACTCAAGGTCAATACCCACCAAACCCTTCCAGTATTTTCTGTTGGTCATGGGAGTTCTGTGTGCCAAGACTGGTTCTATTCCATCATTGGTAGAGTTCAGAATGATCTTTGATTGTAGGCAACCTCTAAATCCCAGCAACTGCAACTCCCAAATGACAAAATCAATCCCCCCAACACTACTAGTGTTCAAATTTGCCATATCAGGTATTTGTGCCAAATTTGGTCCAGTGAATTAAAACACATCCTGCATATCAGATATTTACACTATGGTTCATAACACTAGCAAAATCACAGTTATGAAGTAACAACGAAAATAATTTTATGATTGGGGGGTCACCACAAAATGAGATTAAGGGGTATTAAAGGGGTGCGGCATTAGGAAGGTTGAGAGCCACTGTGGTTTGACATTGGCTCAATGCTGTGGAATCCTGGGAGCTGTAGCTTTACAAGAGTGCTGGGACCTCACCAGAGACGGCAATAGGTAATTTTCAAAGGTAAGCAAACATTATTTTGGCAACCCCCCCCCCCCCCCAACCAATGCCGGGCTCCACCAGAACTAGGCCCCAAAGGAGAAGCTAGCAATACAGTTTTTAATCTGTAGTAGGAGCAAAGCTTTTATCATGCCCCCCCCCCCCAAGTACTGAATCCTCTAGGGCTGGTCAATTCGTTTCGTTAATTTGTAATTCGTTAAAAAATTCGTTAATTTTTGAATTACGAAACGACTACAAAACTTATTTTTAAACCTGGAAGTGTTTTTAAAGATCGAAATGGCAGGCGCCAAAAAATTTTGTATTTCCGTCCATTTCGGAAATACGTAAGATGGCCGCCTGGCTTGCTGGGAGCTCTCCTCTCTCGGCGCCGGCTGAGCAAGCGAGAGGGCGAGTGAGAGGGCGAGCGGCGAGCGAGAGGGCGAGGGCGAGCGGCGAGCGAGAGGGCGAGTGAGAGGGCGAGCGGCGAGCGAGAGGGCGAGGGCGAGCGGCGAGCGAGAGGGCGAGTGAGAGGGCAAGCGGCGAGCGAGAGGGCGAGTGAGAGGGCAAGCGGCGAGCGAGAGGGCGAGCGAGAGGGCGAGCGGCGAGCGAGAGGGCGAGCAAGAGGGCGAGCGGTGAGCGAGAGGGCGAGGGCGAGCGGCGAGCGAGAGGGCGAGTGAGAGGGCGAGCGGCGAGCGAGAGGGCGAGGGCAAGGGCGAGCGGCGAGCGAGAGGGCAAGTGAGAGGGTGAGCGGTGAGCGAGAGGGCGAGGGCGAGCGGCGAGCGAGAGGGCGAGCGAGAGGGCGAGGGCGAGCGGCGAGCGAGAGGGCGAGCAAGAGGGCGAGAGGTGAGCGAGAGGGCGAGGGCGAGCGGCGAGCGAGAGGGCGAGTGAGAGGGCGAGCGGCGAGCGAGAGGGCGAGTGAGAGGGCGAGTGGCGAGCGAGAGGGCGAGTGAGAGGGCGAGCGAGAGGGCGAGCGAGAGGGCGAGAGGGAGGTCTCCTTCTCTTTCTTTCATTGGCTCAATGCTGTAGCATCCTGGGAGATGTAGTTTGGCAGCCTGGGAAAAAGAGCCCCTCCTGGAAGGAACCCATCCTAGCGAGAGGGCGAGAGGGCGAGCGAGAGGGCGAGCGGCGAGCGAGAGGGCGAGCAGCGAGCGAGAGGGCGAGCAGCGAGCGAGAGGGCGAGCAGCGAGCGAGCGGCAAGCGAGAGGGCCCGCCAGAGTGAGTGCCTGCCTTCCCTCAATAATAATTTCTCCTCCCTATTCTACTAAATTAATAATTAAATTTAAAAAATATTGAAAAAATATTGAAAAAAAAGGGCGCCATCTTTACAAAATGTTTTGTAAATATTTACGAAATTTCGTAAATACCGAACTTTTTTGTTGGAAAATTTTGTAATTATTTTAAATATCGAAACAAAAAAAACACCCCAATTACAAATCGATTTTAGAAACAAATTTTTGCGTTGTTACCCAGGCCTAGAATCCTCCTCTTCCGAGGAAGCCAAAGGCACCATATATTTTCCAGCACAAAGGAGAAGCCTACTGTGCAACATTATCTTGTAGTAGAGCTGTAGTGGTGCAATAGGTTAAATCAGGGGTCCTCAAACTTTTTAAACCGGGGGCCAGATCGTTGGAGGGCCGGACTATAGTTTTTTTTTTAAATCAATAAAAATTGCCTATGGACATTGCAGATATCTTATTTTGCGGTGTGGAAGGGCCCTTCGAGGGAGGGGGTTCTTTCTCGCCCTCTTTAGGCAGTAATTCCAGGAGCAGAGAAGGGGAAATCTTCGTATTTCTAGTCTGAACAAAATCTGGCTACCAGTATTTTAAAAACTCTAAAATTATAACTGTAAATAAAGAACAACACTCAAACACAGGGGAACTCCAGACAAGAAACAATCAGGGCCAGCTAATCACCTCTCAACAAAGGATTCTCCCTAAAAACTGTCAGGCTATGAAATGGTAATCAAGGGGGCCAATTGAAACATTCATACCTACCTCCAACAGACAAGAGTTCTTTCTCCCACCCTGGATCTTCCACAATTTTCCTGGTTAAAGGTTTTCCTCTGACATGAAGTCCAGTCGTGTCTGACTCTGGGGTGTGGTGCTCATCTGCATTTCTAAGTCGAAGAGCCGGCGTTGTCCGTAGACACCTCCAAGGTCATGTGGCCGGCATGACTGCATGGAGCGTCGGGGCAGCCACCCTTGGCTGGCTCACGCTGCCCATGGGGCCCGATGGGCAGCGTGAGTCTGCCAAGGGAGGAGCAGCCCTGTGTGGCCTACTCACGCGTAAAGCACCTCGTGAGGTGCTTTACGCATGAGTCAGCTATGCGGAGCAGCTGCCCTTGGCTGGCTCACGCTGCCCATTGGGCCTGACGGATAGCGTGAGCCAGCCAAGGGAGGGGCACTGCGTGGGGGGGGGGCTCCTCCTCTGCAGGCCGGATAAGTGCCCTTGGCGGGCCGGAAGTGGCCCGCGGGCTGTAGTTTGGGGACCCCTGGGTTAAATCCTTGTGCCACCTGGACTGCTGACCTGAAGGAATCTTATTTATCTGCACCATGCAAGCAGATAAGATAATTTTCCACGGTAAGCAAACAGTATTTTGGTGCCCCCCCCCCCCCAACCAATCACTGATATATATTTTCTGTTTGTTGTGGGAGTTCTGTGTGCCATATTTGGTTCAATTCCATCATTGGTGGAGTTCAGAATGTTCAGATTGTAGGTGAACTATACATCTCAGTAACTACAACTCACATATGTCAAGGTCTATTTCCCCCCAAGAGCGCCTCAAGAGTGCCCCTGGGCAAAATCAAATATACTGCAAATGCTTACTTTGCGTAATGCAGTGTTTCTCAACCTGGGGGTCAGGACCCCTGGGGGGGTCTCAAAGGGGTGTCAGAGGGGTTGTCAAAGACCATCAGACAATACAGTATTTTCTGTTGGTCATGGGGGTTCTGTGTGGGAAGTTTGGACCAATTCTACCATTGGTGGGGTTCAGAACGCTCCTTGATTGTAGGTGAACTATAAATCCCAGCAAGTACAACTCCCAAATGTCAAAGTCTATTTTCCCCAAACCCCCTCAGTGTTCACATTTGGGCATATTGAGTATCTGTGCCAAGTTTGGTCCAGATCCATCATTGTTTGAGCCCACAGTGCTCTCTGAATGGAGGTGAACTACAACTCCAAAACTCAAGATCAATGCCCACCAAACCCTTCCAGTATTTTCTGTTGATCATGGGAGTTCTCTGTGCCAACTTTGGTTCAATTCCATTGTTGGTGGGGTTCAGAATGCTCTTTGTTTACATGTTAACTATAAATCCCAGTAACTACAACTCCCAAATGACAAAATCAATCCCCCCCCCCCAACCCCACCAGTATACAAATTTGGGCATACCGGGTATTTGTGCCAAATTTGCTCCAGAGAATGAAAATACATCCTGCAGATCAGATTGGGGGTCACCACAACATGAGGAACTGTATTAAGGGGTCGTGGCATTAGGAAGTTTGAGAACCACTGGCGTAATGGGTTGAGCCGCCCCTGGGCCTCACCAAACTACACTTTCCAGGATTCCATAGCATTCAGTTAACATGGTGTCAGGCTGCATTCCTCCTACAATGCAGACGTACCCTAGCAAAACACAAGAACATCTGAAATGCAGCTATTCGGAGCAGCTGCTTTGTTGACATGTGGGCAAGGGATGTCTTTCCACAATTTAACATTTATTCCACTAAGTCCTGTCTTTGATTTAAAATCAGCCCTTCTCTCAACAAATGACTTGGCACATCAAAAGTGACAGGCCTAGTTATTGTTGTTGTTTAAAAAAAATAATTAAATTAAATTTTTTGGAAACCCGGAGATCCCCCAAGTCGAACCATACTGACGGATGGATGGGGAAAGGCAAAGGGAAATCGCTCTCTCCAGAGACCCATCCGTTCAAATTAAGACTATGGCGGGTCAAAACATGATGAGTCTAATTAAAAAAACCTCCCTGTGGTATCACCCAACTTAAGAATTTTCCACTGTCTTTGTGCTATAAAGGACGCGCTCAAGTTTGTTGTGTTTTAAGCCTATAAATAACCATGCCACGCACCAATGAGAAACAACTGGCCCTTTTTTGTTACTTCGGCACGCTCGAGCGTCGGAAAGCACCCGGCAGAGAGCGCACAAATGTTCAGGGTGGTGCATAATTAGGCAAATCACATGGACTCCAAATGCTTTGGCGGATGCCAAGTGGTACAGATCTATGGAGACCCCAAAGAGGATGGCAATGCAATAATCGGAAACAGATCTTCATAGTAAGGAATGGAAACTGGAGCTGGAAAGAAGAACTTCTTTCAAAGGTGTGTCTCTCTGTCAGAGAAAGGAGGAGGAAACCATCCATCCAACAAAAAGTGACACTTTTTTTGAATGCCACTGCTTTAATGTATAGAATATTGGGATCTGTAGTTTGTTGAAATCTAGTGCGGGAGTTCTCAGGCAGGGATTTGCTAGATCATGAAGGGCTTCAGTTCTCATTGTCTCACACTATCACAGCTTTGGAGAGACTTATTTTGCATAGAATTATGGAAAAAAATAGACCCATGTCTGATCCCACAGCAAGCTGGCTTCAGAAAAGGCAAAAGCTGCACATCGCAAGTATTGAACCTGACTCGGCATATAGAAGATGGCTTTGAAAGGCAGGAGATCACAGGAGCCGTCTTCATAGACCTGTCAGCAGCCTATGAGACTGTGAACCACCACCTCTTCCTGAGAAAAATGTATAATATCACAAAGGACGACCACCTCACCCGCCTCATAGGAAACCTGCTACAAAACAGAAGCTTTTTTGTTGAGTTCCAGGACCAGAGAAGCAGATGGCGGAAACAGAAGAACGGCCTGCCTCAGGGGAGCGTGCTTGCTCCATCCATGCTCAACATCTACACAAATGACCAGCCACTGCCAGAAGGGACAGAGAGTTTCATCTATGCTGATGATCGTGCCATCACCACTCAAGCAGGGAGCTTTGAGATGGTTGAACAGAAGCTTTCCGAAGCTCTAGGTGTTCTTACTGCCTATTACAGGGAAAACCAGCTGATCCCTCACCCATCTAAAACACAGACATGTGCCTTTCATCTCAAGAACAGACAAGCATCCCGAGCTCTGAGGATTATTACCTGGGAAGGAATCTCACTGGAGCATTGCAGCGCACCCAAATACCTAGGAATCACTCTGGACCGTGCTCTGACCTACAAGAAGCACTGCCTGAGCATCAAGCCAAAAGTGGGTGCTAGAAACAACACCATACGAAAGCTGACTGGCACAACCTGGGGATCACAACCAGATACAGTGAAGACATCTGCCCTTGCGCTATGCTACTCTGTTGCTGAGTACGCATGCCCAGTGTGGAACACATCTCACCACACTAAAACAGTGGATGTGGCTCTTAATGACACATGCCGCATTATCACGGGGTGTCTGTGCCCTACACCACTGGAGAAATTACACTGCTTAGCCGGTATTGCACCACCTGACATCCGCTGGGAAGTAGCAGCCAATAGTGAAAGGACCAAGGCGGAGACATCTCCAGCTAATCCCCTGTTTGGGTATCGGCCAGCACGTCAACGACTTAAATCAAGAAATAGTTTTCTAAGATCTACAGAGACACTCGCTGGAACACCTCAGCAAGCGAGAGTCCAAAAGTGGCAGGCTCAAACCCAGCACCTCAACCAATGGCTGATACCAAATGAGAGCCTCCCCCCTGGGCACACAGAAGACGGGGCGACTTGGAAGGCGCTGAACAGACTGCGCTCTGGCACCACGAGATGCAGAGCCAATCTCCAGAAATGGGGCCACAAAGTGGAATCCACGACATGCGAGTGCAGAGAAGAGCAAACCACTGACCACCTGCTGCAATGCAACCTGAGCCCTGCCACGTGCACAAGGGAGGACCTTCTTGCGGCAACATCAGAGGCACTCCAAGTGGCCAGATACTGGTCAAAGGACATCTAATCAACTACCAAACTCTCAAATTTTGTATTTTGTCGGTTTGTTTGCATTGTTCTGTTAGAAATGTAATATAATTGACTGGTTGGCCTGACACGACCAAAAAAAAAAAAAAAAAAAAAAAAAAACCCAGCTTTGGCAGCAGAGTCCCCTTCGACACTGCCATTCTTACTTACTGACTTAGGCGATCCCTCGTAAAATCATAGAATCAAAGAGTTGGAAGAGACCTCCTGGGCCATCATCCAGTCCAACCCCATTCTGCCAAGAAGCAGGAAAATTGTATTTAAATCACCCCTGACAGATGGCCATCCAGCCTCTGTTTAAAAGCTTCCAAAGAAGGAGCCTCCACCACACTCCGGGGCAGAGAGTTCCACTGCTGAACGGCTCTCACAGTCAGGAAGTTCTTCCTCATGTTCAGGTGGAATCTTCTCTCTTGTAGTTTGAAGCCATTGTTCCGCATCCTAGTCTCCAAGGAAGCAGAAAACAAGCTTGCTCCCTCCTCCCTGTGGCTTCCTCTCACATATTTATACATGGCTAATTGGCTATCATATCTCCTCTCAGCCTTCTCTTCTTCAGGCTAAACATGCCCAGCTCCTTAAGCCACTCCTCATAGGGCTTGTTCTCGTAGTCCGAGGATGATGGTCCTCCAAGTGTACTATCCTGGTGAGGGTTCGTAGGTGACTGTGGAGCCCTATTCTTGATCTATGATTCTACTAGTCATGCCCTGCCACATGTTGCTGTGGCCCAGTCTGTGTATATGTGTGTTTGTGTGTGTATATGTGTGTGTGTATATATTTGTGTATATGCATGTTTACATAAATATATATTGGCTTGTAAACCACCTTGAGTCGCCGGAAGGCTGAGAGGGGCGGTATACAAATAGGGTATCTATCTATCTATCTATCTTATCTATCTTATCTATCTTACTTAGGCGATCCCTCGTAGTCCGAGGATGTTGGTCTCCAAGTTCGGTGTCCTGGCGGTGGGTCCGTAGGTGACTGTGGAGCCCGATTCTTGACTTGGATCTTCTCCGACAGTAAGGCATTGGTTTCCAGGTGGGAAGCAGTCCCGGTCGGGGTTGGCTTGACATACCTTCCTCTTGGCACGTTTCTCTCTTTCACCCTCCATTCATGCCTCTTCAAATTCTACAGCACTGCTGGTCACAGCTGACCTCCAACTGGAGCGCTCAAGGGCCAGGGCTTCCCGGTTCTCAGTGTCTATGCCAGAGTTTTTAAGATTGACTTTGAGCCCTTCTATCAATCTTTTTTCCTGTCCTCAAACATTCTGTTTCCCATTCTTGAGTTCAGAGTAGAGCAACTGCTTTAGGAGACGGGGGTCGAGCATCCGGACAACATGACCGGTCCAGCAAAGTTGATGGCGGAGGACCATCGCTTCGATGCGGGTGGTCTTTGCTTCTTCCAGCACGCTGACATTTGTCTGCTTGTCTTGCCAAGACATTTGCAGGATTTTTCAGAAGCAGCGCTGATGGAATCGTTCCAGGAGTTGCATGTGATGTCTGTAGATCATGTTTTGCAAGCGTATAGCAGTATATATATATGGTGTGTGTGTGTGTGTGTGTGTTTATGGTGTTGCACATGCGTTGTAATGTAATTTTTGTTTTTTGGCTTTTTAGGTGTCTTCTGCTGTGTTTTTCAGTGTTTTTATGAGTGACGGTCACTCATTGGCCTGATAGGTGTATTGTGTCCAAATTTGGTGTCAATTCATCCAGTGGTTTTTGAGTTATGTTCATCCCACAAATGAACATTACATTTTTATTTATATAGATGATTCATGTTTACATTTATTATTGCTTTTAATCTTGACTAGTGAGGAGGAACAAATTAATGTATATTCCATTTCTCAAGTAATTTTAGAAATTCTTTAACCTGGGGTTTAGGAGGGATGGAATAATGGGTGGAGGACACTGATGGAACAATAAAAGCATGGAATGGGGGAAATTCATTCACCCTTACTCTTTCCTGGAATGAGCAAGTTCGGGCCAGATATGATCATTCCATTGACGTTTCCCCAGACTTTTGTGATCTTTGCCAACAAGAGCCTCAACTATACAGACATACAGAGAGAGTACATATTATATGCTTCATTTGCCCAACAATAAACAATTTGCATGAGCTGGGAATGGGGTCAGTTTTAGGATGAAGTGGAGAGCCATGTAAGTCCCTGGAGAAAGGGAAGAAACACATGTAGCAACTCATATATTAAATAATACGTCTGGGCAGGATATGACACTTTCTGGCATTAGATTAGGATTGACTTGAATAATATACTGGAAAAAGTGTTGAAGGCATCTCAACCATCTCAGGTTCTAGATCTGAGTCATCCTCCACAACAGTGGTTCTCAATCTTCCTACTGCCGTGACCCCGTAACACAGTTCCTCATGTTGTGGTGACCCCCAACCACAACATTATATTCATTGCTACTTCATAACTATCATTTTGCTACTGTTAGGAATTGTCATGTAAATATATGGTATGCAGGATGTATTCCCATTCACTGAATGAAATTTGGCACAAATACCTGATACACACAAATTTGAATACTGGTGGGGTTGGGGGAGGGATTGATTTTGTCTTTTGGGAGTTGTAGTTGCTGGGGTTTATAGTTCACCTACAATCAAAGGACATTCTGAACTCCACCAACAACAGAATTGAAAAAGACTTGGTCACACAGAACTCCCATGACCAACAGAAAACCCTGGAAGGGTTTGGTGGGCATTGACCTTGAGTTTTGGAGTTGTAGTTCACCTACATCCAGAGAGCGCTGTGTACTCAAATAATGATGGATCTGATGAACCAAACTTGGCACAAATACTCAAATGTGAACCCTGGTGGAGTTTGGGGAAAACAGACCTTGACATTTGGGAGTTGTAGTTGGTGGGAGTTATAGTTCACCTACAATCAAAGAGCACTCTGAACCCCACCAACAATAGAATTGGGCCAAACTTCCCACACAGAACCCCCATGCTTTGAAGGGACTCGCTGGTGCGACCCTCCTTCCAGCCTCACACGCTCTCCATTGGCTTTGGGATTTATAGTTAACATGTAAACAAAGAGCATTCTGAACCCCACCAACAATGGAATTGAACCAAAGTTGGCAGAGAGAACTCCCATGATGAACAGAAAATACTGGAAGGGTTTGGTGGGCATTGACCTGGGAGTCGTAGTTCGCCTACATCCAGAGAGCACTGTGGGCTCAAACAATGATGGATCTGTACCAAACTTGGCACAGATACTCAATATGCCCAATTGTGAACACTGATGGGGTTGTAGCTGCTGAGATTTGTAGTTCACCTACAATCAAAGAGCATTCTGAACTCCAGCAATGATGGAATTGAACCAAACTTGGCACACAGAACTCCCATGACCAAAAAGAAAATACTGGAAGGGTTTGGTGGGTATTGACCTTGAGTTTGAGAGTTGTAGTTCACCTAAATCCAGAGAGCACGGTGGACTCAAACAATGATGGATCTGAACCAAACTTGGCACGAAGACTCAATACGCTCAAATGTGAACACTGGTGGAGTTTGGGGGGAAATAGACATTGACATTTGGGAGTTGTAGATACTGGGATTTATAGTTCACCTACAATCAAGGAGTATTTTGAACCCCACCAATGATAGAATTGGGCCAAACTTCCCACACAGGACCCCCATTACCAACAGAAAATAGTGTTTTCTGATGGCCTTTGGCGACCCCTCTGACACCCCTTCGCGACCCCCTCAGGGGTTCCGACCCCCAGGTTGAGAAACACTGCTTTAAAGCATCCGGATGAGTAGAAAAATTCCTGGGAAGGAAAAAGAAATAAATATCTCCAAACACACTATCGGTACTGACCACAGTTCCAAACAGCTTTCGCCCCCTTTTCTATTTTTTAAGTGTCAAATGTTTCCATGCAGTTTTGGAAAACTTTGGGGCAGGACAAAATTAGAAGGAGCTGGATTTATGGCATGCAGGGACTGAATTCAATTGAAGCCCTGCCTATTTTTTCCCTTCTTTTCCTTTCTTTTTTTATTTTGCATTTGCTGCAATAAAGATGTATACATAACAAATAGTCAGACTTGGATGGCCTGTGTGATTCCATCGAACTTTAGGATTCTAAGTGTGCATCTACACAGCAGAATTATTGCAGCTTGATGCCACTTTGAGTGCCATGGCTCAATAATAAGGAATAATGGGTGTTATGTCAGCTCCACTGGCTGCCGATCCAGTTCCGAGCACAATTCAAAGTGCTGGTCTTGACCTACAAAACCCTATGCGGTTCCGGCCCAGCATACCTGTCTGAACGCATCTCCCTCTATGTCCCACCTCGGAGTTTGAGATCTTCTGGGGAGGCCCTGCTCTCAACCCCACCTCTATCACAAGTGAGATTGGTGGGGATGAGGAGCAGGGCCTTCTCGGTGGTGGCCCCTCACCTGTGGAATTCACTCCCTGGGGAAATTAGGTCATCAACATCCCTCCTCTCTTTCAGAAGGAAATTAAAAACATGGATTTGGGACCAGGCTTTCGGGCAATCTGGCGATTAGATAAGGACAATGATGACCAGAATCAATAGTATTTGACAATGTGGAATGAATTTATGGACTCTGAGATGGCGAACGCTGAGCATTAGATTGCTTTTATTGATTTTGATGTATATACTGACTGTTTTAATTGTTTCAATTGTTTTAATTGTATATTAAACAATTGTTTAATTGATTAATTGTTTTTTACATGTTTTATCCATTGTTATGTTTATGCTGGCATCAAATTGTGCCTTTGTAAGCCGCCCTGGGGGGTTGAGAAGGGCGGGGTAGAAATGCCCTAAATAAATAAATAAATAGCTTGTGTGGCACCCACATACTTTGGCAGAGAAGGAGAAAAAGCTGGTCAAACTGCAACTCTCGGGATCGCATAGCTTAAGTAGTTAAAGTGGTGTCAAACTGCATATTATTCTAGAGTGTCCACGTGCCCTATCATTTCATGTTATGTGGCTTGCCGCAGAGGTGCTTACAAAGAACGGCTGATCCCTCGGCCTTACAAAGCCAGACAGCCAGGCTCTTCTGCTCCACCTTTTAATCCCCCAAAACCTACTCTTGCTGGTTGGATACTAAGCCTGGGGTCATGGCAGCCTTGAGGATTCTTGGCCCCATAGAAACCCACTTGGCTGCTTGCAAAATGCAACGTGGCCTTTTCTGCATTCTTTGCTTCCACTGCTTCTTGCTGCCCCAAATGAGAATCGCACTTTCACGTTGTGGCACCACACAGCCTTATGTCCCAGCATATCAAGCCTTATGTCCCAGCATATCAGCCTTATGTCCCGACTCCCAGCATATCAAGGCAGAAAAATCCATATTATTATCTGAGTGTGGACTCAGAAAACCCAATTCAAAGCAGATATTGTGGGATTATGTGACTTGATATTCTACGACAGGGGTCCTCAAACTACGGCCCGCGGGCCACTTCCGGCCCACCAAGGGCACTTATCCAGCCCGCGGAGGAGGAGCGGCCCCCCACACAGTGCCCCTCCCTTGGCTGGCTCACGCTATCCGTCAGGCGCAATAGGCAGTGTGAGCCAGCCAAGGGCAGCTGCTCTGCGCGGCCTACTTGCGCGTATAGCACCTTGCAAGGTGCTTTATGCGAAAGTAGGCCGCGCAGTGCTGCTCCTCCCTCGGCAGGCTCACGCTGCTCATTGGACCTGATGAGCAGTGTGAGCCAGCCAAGGGCAGCTGCTCCATGCGGCCTACTCGCGCGTAAACCACCTTGCAAGGTGCTTTACGTGAAAGTAGGCCGTGCGGTGCTGCTCCTCCCTCGGCAGGCTCACGCTGCTCATCGGGCCCGATGGGCAGCATGAGCCAGCCAAGGGAGGCTGCCCCAGTGCTCCATGCAGTCATGCCGGCCACATGACCTTGGAGGTGTCTACGGACAACACCGGCTCTTCGACTTGGAAATGCAGATGAGCACCACATCCCAGAGTCAGACACGACTGGACTTCATGTCAGAGGAAAACCTTTAACTTGTGGAAGATCCAGGGTGGGAGAAAGAACTGCACCATTTTTCCGAATGAAGCAGAGAGTGTTTGAGGACCGGGACATCCGTAGGGAGACCAAGGTCCATGTTTATGAAGCTATTCCCCTCCCAACCCTGCTATACGCCTGCGAAACATGGACTGTGTACAGATGTCACATGCAACTCCTGGAACGATTCCATCAGCACTGCCTCCGGAAAATCCTGCAAATCTCTTGGGAAGACAGGTGGACGAAACGATG
Organism: Anolis sagrei; assembly: GCF_037176765.1. Taxonomy (NCBI): domain Eukaryota; kingdom Metazoa; phylum Chordata; class Lepidosauria; order Squamata; family Anolidae; genus Anolis; species Anolis sagrei. The sequence goes on from NC_090027.1 coordinate 5,308,059, forward strand.
GTCCTCCGCCATCAACTCCGCTGGACCGGCTATGTTGTCCAGATGCCTGACCACCATTTCCCAAAGCAGTTGCTCCTGACGTTTCGCCTGCATCTATGGCAAGCATCCTCAGAGGTAGTGAGGTCTGTTGGAAGTAGAAAAAATGGGTTTATATATCTGTGGAATGACCAGGGTGGGACAAAGGACTCTTGTCTGCTGGAGCTAGGTGTGAATGTTTCAGCTGACCACCTTAATTAGCATTTGATGGCTTGGCAGTGCCTGGGGTAATCTTTTGTTGAGAGGTGATTAGATGTGCCTGATTGTTTCCTCTCTGTGGAATGACCAGGGTGGGACAAAGGACTTTTGTCTGCTGGCGCTAGGTGTGTCTACATAGGGACCACCAAACGCAGCGCCCGGACATGCATCAAGGAACATGAAAGGCACTGCAAACTACTCCAACCAGAGAAATCAGCCATAGCAGAGCACCTGATGAACCAACCTGGACACAGCGTATTATTTGAGACCACAGAAGTGCTGGACCACTCTCACAACCACCTTGTCAGACTACACAGAGAAGCCATTGAAATCCACAAGCATGTGGACAATTTCAACAGAAAGGAAGAAACCATGAAAATGAACAAAATCTGGCTACCAGTATTAAAAAACTCAAAAATTACAACAGCAAAACAACAGAGGGGAAACAAACAGGCACATAAAATCACTCTCAACAAACGATTCCCCCCAGGCACTTCCAAGCCACTGAATGCTAATCAAGGTGATCAGCTGAAACATTCACATCTAGCCCCAGCAGACAAAAGTCTTTTGTCCCACCCTGGTCATTCCACAGATATATAAACCCATTTTTCCTAATTCCACCAGACCTCACTACCTCTGAGGATGCTTGCCATAGATGCAGGCAAAATGTCAGGAGAAAAATTGCCTCCAGAACATGGCCATATAGCCCGGAAAAACCTACAACAACCCAGTAAAAGCAATAATAGTAAAAGCAGTAGAAGAATGGGATGGACAAGAACAATATTCATTTCCCAGCCTCCCTGGGTTCAAACAGTGCAAAACTTTTTTTTTCCAGGCTATTTCATTGTTGGATCCAACCCTGCATCCATTTCCTCGCTCCATTTTCAATTAAGCACTGGCCTCCAGGCGATCGGTCTGCTGATTCACTCCCCCAGAGTTATACAGCTGATGGCTCATAAAGACTTTTGTGTTAATCTGATTCCCTAAATAGCTCCGGGCCACATCAGAGTCACAGGGGTGATTTGGCTTCCAAAATCCAAAGTTTATTCCTTTCCAACTCTGAAAGTCAGTCGTGCGCTGAGGACTCGAGATGGGAAAAGCTTTGTAGCCTGAACTGGGCAGAGATGCTAAGTGGAATCCCACTGAAGTCCATGCGCCCTTCCACATAGCCATATAACCCAGAATATCAAGGCAGATAATCCACAATATCTGCTTTGAACTGGACTATCTGAGTCCGCACTGCTATATAATCTGGTTCAATGTGGATTTTATACAGCTGTGTGGAAAGGGCCCATGTGGAAGTTATAGAGCTGGAGTAACAGCACTGTTTTTTCTCACACTTGACCCTCCTACACTGCCATTATTTATTTGCCATCTACACAAATGACCAGCCACTGCCAGAAGGGACAGAGAGTTTCATCTATGCTGATGATCGTGCCATTACTGTTCAAGCAGGGAGCTTTGAGATGGTAGAACAGAAGCTCTCCGAAGCTCTAGGTGCTCTTACTGCCTATTACAGGGAAAACCAGCTGATCCCTAATCCATCTAAAACACAGACATGCGCCTTTCACCTTAAGAACAGACAAGCATCCCGAGCCCTGAGGATTACCTGGGAAGGAATCCCACGGGAGCATTGCAGCGCACCCAAATACCTGGGAGTCACTTTGGACCGTGCTCTGACCTACAAGAAGCACTGCCTGAACATCAAACAAAAAGTGGGCGCTAGAAACAACATCATACGAAAGCTGACTGGCACAACCTGGGGATCACAACCAGACACAGTGAAGACATCTGCCCTTGCGTTATGCTACTCTGCTGCTGAGTACGCATGCCCAATGTGGAACACATCTCATCACACTAAAACAGTGGATGTGGCTCTTAATGAAACATGCCGCATTATCACGGGGTGTCTGCGCCCCACACCACTGGAGAAATTACACTGCTTAGCCGGTATTGCACCACCTGACATCCGCCGGGAAGTAGCAGCCAATAGTGAAAGGACCAAGGCAGAGACATCTCCAGCTCATCCCCTGTTTGGGTATCAGCCAGCATGTCAACGACTTAAATCAAGACATAGTTTTCTTAGATCTACAGAGACACTCACTGGAACACCCCAGCAAGCGAGAGTCCAAAAGTGGCAGGCCCAAACCCAGCACCTCAATTCATGGGTGATACCAGATGAGAGACTCCCCCCTGGGCACTCAGAAGACTGGGCGACTTGGAAGGCGCTGAACAGATTGCGCTCTGGCACCACGAGATGCAGAGCCAATCTTAAGAAATGGGGCTACAGGGTGGAATCCTCGGCATGCGAGTGCGGAGAAGAACAAACCACTGACCACCTGCTGCAATGCACCCTGAGCCCTGCCACATGCACGATGGAGGACCTTCTTGCGGCAACCCCAGAGGCACTCCAAGTGGCCAGATACTGGTCAGAGGACATTTAACCAAATACCAAATTTACAAAATCTGTGTGGTTTTTTCTTTCTTTCTTTTTTTCTTTTTCTTTTTAATCTCTGTGTTTGTTTTGCTCTGTTAGAATTGTAATACAATGGTTGCTGATGACACGATAAATAAATAAATTATTTATTTATTTATTTATTTATTTACTTTGCTTATATACCGCTGTATCTCAAGCCCGAAGGCGACTCACAGCAGTTCACAAACAGTAAAAACAGTAGAAACAGCAGTGGTTCCATACAACATATAACAACACATTATCCATAAACTATCAATAAGCAATTACAATGCACAATTATGACAAAAAACAACCACGTACCCAATCTTCTCATCATCCAAGTATAGTCCAGGTTCGTCGTCCATTGTTCCATTCCTATGTTCCATTACCAAATTGCACTAAATTACTCAAACGCCTGCACAAACATCCAGGTCTTCAACTTTCTTCGGAATGCCATGAGAGATGGCGCCAGCCTAATGTCTGTAGGAAGGGCGTTCCACAGCCGAGGAGCCACCACCGAGAAGGCCCTATCTCTCGTCCCTGCCAACCGTGCTTGAGAAGCCGGCAGGATCGAGAGCAGGGCCTCTGTCAGGGGTGCTTTGATTGTACATGAAGGCAGAAGGGGGTTGGACTAGATGGCATGCACTGTTGCTGCTGCTATTGTTGTTATTACTGTTGTTGTTGGCTGGCCTTGGCTCCTGTTCCATTGTTTGCTGCCTTGGAGACATCCAAGTGACTGGATTGACCTTGAAGGAGCTGGGGAAGGTGACAGCCAACAGGGAGCTCTGGCATGGACTGGTCCTTGAGGTCACGAAGAGTTGGAAGCGACTGAACGAATAAACAACAGCACCAACCCTCTTGGGCAGAGAAGGCTTAAAAAAGTTGTAAAATTACCATCAAGGAGTTTGCCAACATGAGCAGGGCTGTTGCAGATGGAACGAGCCCCCTTCTACACTGCCATATAATCCAGATTTTTAATAATCGTGTCAGAAGTGACTTGAGAACATACTGTAAGTCACTTCTGGTCTGAGAGAATCAGCCATGTACAAAGACATTGCCCGGGGATGCCCGGATGCGTTACCATCCTGTGGGAGGCTTCTCTCATGTCCCCGCATGGGAAGCTGGGGCTGACAGATGGGAGCTCACCTCACGTCACGGATCTGAACCAGCGACCTTCAGGTCAGCAGTTCAGCTGGCACAAGGGTGTAACCCATAGTGCTAATGCAGCTCAATTATTTTTATTTATTATTTTATTACATCCATTTCTACCCCGCCTTTCTCCTCAGGGACTCAGGGCGGCTTCGCACAAGCACCGTACGATACTAGCATCATATAAAACAGTCGGAAACACATTAAACATTAAAACAATTCATTAAACAATAGATTAAACATGCCAGTTAAAACCAAATCCAAGTCTGGGTTAATTCAATGTCGCAAGTATCCTAAGTCTATTGTCGAAGGCTTTCATGGCTGGAATCACTAGGTTCTTGTGGGTTTTTTCGGGCTATAGAGCCATGTTCTAGAGGCATTTCTCCTGACGTTTCGCCTGCATCTATGAGGATGCTTGCCATAGATGCAGGCGAAATGTCAGGAGAAATGCCTCTAGAACATGGCTCCATAGCCCGAAAAACCCCACAAGAACCTATCCTAAGTCTTCTTTCCAGTTGCCGCTTTCCAGTTGAACACCTGGTCCCAAAGTCAAGTCTTCAATTTTCTTCTAAAGGACAGGGGGGAGGTGGCCAACCTGATGTCCCTGGGGAGAGAGTTCCACATACTGGGGGCCACTGCCGAGAAGGCCCTGTCTCTTGTCCCCACCAGCTGCGTTTGCGAAGATGGTGGGATTGAGAGCAGGACCTCTCCTGAAGATCTTAAACTTTGTGATGGTTCATAACAGGAGATACATTCGGACAGGTAGTCTGGGCCAGAACCATTTAACTGGATTATATGAACAGGATTATATGAGTCTACACTGCCATATAATCCAGTTCAATGCAGATAATCTGGATTTTATATGGCAGTGTAGAAGGGGCCTCGTTCCATCTGCAACAGCCCTGCTCATGTTGGCAAACTCCTTGATGGTAATTTTGCAACATTTTAAGCCTTCTCTGCCCAAGAGGGTTGGTGTTGTTGTTTATTCGTTCAGTCGTGATCTCAAGGACCAGTCCATGCCAGAGCTCCCTGTTGGCTGTCACCTCCCCCAGCTCCTTCAAGGTCAATCCAGACACTTCAAGGATGCCATCCATCTTGCCCTTGGTCGGCCCCTCTTCCTTTTTCTTCCATTTTCCCCAGCCTAATTGTCTTCTCTAAGCTTTCCTTTCTTCTCATGATATGGCCAAAATATTTCAACTTTGCCTCTACTATCCTTCCCTCCAATGAGCAGTCGGGCTTTATTTCATAGAATCATAGAATCAAAGAGTTGGAAGAGACCTCATGGGCCATCCAGTCCAACCCCATTCTGCCAAGAAGCAGGAATATTGCATTCAAATCACCCCTGACAGATGGCCATCCAGCCTCTGCTTAAATGCCTCCAAAGAAGGAGCCTCCACCACACTCCGGGGCAGAGAGTTCCACTGCTGAATGGCTCTCACAGTCAGGAAGTTCTTCCTCATGTTCAGATGGAATCTCCTCTCTTGTAGTTTGAAGCCATTCCTCCTTTGCATCCTAGTCTCCAGGGAAGCAGAAAACAAGCTTGCTCCCTCCTCCTCCCTGTGGCTTCCTCTCACATATTTATACATGGCTATCATATCTCCTCTCAGCCTTCTCTTCTTCAGGCTAAACATGCCCAGCTCCTTAAGCCGCTCCTCATAGGGCTTGTTCTCCAGACCCTTGATCATTTTAGTCGCCCTCCTCTGGACACATTCCAGCTTGTCAATATCTCTCTTGAATTGTGGTGCCCAGAATTGGACACAATATTCCAGGTGTGGTCTAACCAGAGCGGAATAGAGGGGTAGCAGCCCCGCATGTCGTACGTTTCTTCTGCATACAAGTTGAATAGATAGGGTGAGAGGGCTGGTAAAGGTAAAGGTAAAGGTAGTCCCCTGACATTAAGTCCAGTCATGTCTGACTCTGGGGTGTGGTGCTCATCTCCATTTCTAAGCCGAAGAGCCAGCGTTGTCCGTAGACACCTCCAAGGTCATGTGGCCGGCATGACTGCATGGAACGCCGTTACCTTCCCGCTAGAGCGGTACCTATTGATCTACTCACATTTGCATGTTTTCGAACTGCTAGGTTGGCAGAAGCTAGGGCTGACAGCGGAAGCTCACGCCGCTCCCCGGAATCGAACCTGCGACCTTTCGATCAACAAGCTCAGCAGCTCAGTGCTTTAACCCACTGCGCCACCGGGGGCTCCCTGAGAGGGCTGGTACCTACACCAAACTACAACTTCCAGGCTGAGTTTTCCATGGAACGCCTGTTACCGATTGGAACGAAGTGAGACCTGCCCCTGAGCCTGTGTGGCTTCGAGCTGGGAAAGGAATGAGCAGTGACTTCACTTTGCAGGTATCAGGGGAGGAGTTTGTTCCTGTGCAAACAATCTATAATATTCACACGCTGCTGGATAAATAATATCCATGGATAATGTTGTTTGGATTTTTCCCTTGCTTTTGTTTCAGTAAAACAAGAGAGATAATGAGATGGTTGAGAATTAAGTGGCTTCCTGTCCTGATGCTGACAAAAAGCATTGCAAAGCTCGCTAATCTTTTTTTGCTTTCTTTCTTTCAGGATGAGATATTCATTAGCCCATTAAGCTCTCTTATTACAACAATCATGATAGAGCAATTGTCTTCGCTTTCCAAACGCTGGCTGGCCTGTCTCGCAAGCTCACAGAGAAGTCTACCAGCTGAAGAAAGTAAAGGAAATCCGAGATTCCAGGGCCATTGTCATAAACTTGAAAGCACTTTGACTGCAGCTCGGAAGTGAACCTTTTTCCAGCTCATTGGCTAGAAAGTCATGGAAAAAAGTTTTGGGTGGGTGCAGGGGGGGGGGGGGGTCATATAATCCTCCACTCCAGCAGGCCAAGGCTGTGTGCCTCTCAGGCCTTTGTTCAATCGGAGTATTAAATATCACTGGCGATGAAGCTTCAAATTGCTGCAGCCTTTGCCTCTGGTGAAATCTTTCCAGGCCTTGAGAATATGTACCGAGGAAAAAGAGGGAAAACATGTACATTGGGAATTGTAGGACTTTAGCTGGATCTACACTGCCAATTTCTATTTCAGATTTACATTTCAAGAAACAAGCTGGAATGTGTCCAGAGGAGGGCGATTAAAATGATCTAGGGTCTGGAGAACAAGCCCTATGAGGAGCGGCTTAAAGAGCTGGGCATGTTTTGCCTGAAGAAGAGAATCATAGAATCACAGAATCAAAGAGTTAGAAGAGACCTCATGGGCCATCCAGTCCAACCCCCTGCGAAGAAGCAGGAATATTGCATTCAAATCACCCCTGACAGATGGCCATCCAGCCTCTGTTTAAACTGAGAAGGCTGAGAGGAGACAGGATAAGAGCCATGTATAAATATGTGAGAGGAAGCCACAGGGAGGAGGGAGCAAGCTTGTTTTCTGCTTCCCTGGAGACCAGGATGCAATGTAACAATGGCTTCAAAGTACGAGAAAGGGTGACTCAAATGATAAAGGGTCTGGAGAACAAACCCTATGAGGAGCGGCTTAAAGAGCTGGGCATGTTTAGCCTGAAGAAGAGAAGGCTGAGAGGAGACATGATGGCCATGTATCAATATGTGAGAGGAAGTCACAGGGAGGAGGGAGCAAGCTTCAAACTACAGGAGACTAGGACGCAATGGAGCAATGGCTTCAAACTACAAGAAAGGAGATTCCATCTGAACATTAGGAAGAACTTCCTGACTGTGAGAGCTGTTCAGCAGTGGAACTCTCTGCCCCGGAGTGTGGTAGAGGCTCCTTCTTTGGAAGTTTTTAAACAGAGGCTGGATGGCCATCTGTCAGGGATGCTTTGAATGCAATTTTCCTGCTTCTTGGCAGAATGGGGTCGGACTGGATGGCCCAGGAGGTCTCTTCCAACTCTAGGATTCTGATTCTATGATTCTGTATAACCATTTTGATGTACTTTAGTTCAAATTGCATTACAGTAGAGGCTCACTGTAAACAAACAAGCCGGCAGAACGTTGGATAAATGAAAATGTTGGATAATAAGGAGGGATTAAAGAAAAGGCACTGCAGACTACTTCAGCCAGAGAAGTCGGCCATAGCAGAGCACCTGATGAACCAACCTGGACACAGCATATTATCTGAGAACACCGAAATGCTGGACTACTCTCACAACCACCGTGTCAGATGACACAGAGAAGCCACTGAAATCCACAGGGATGTGGACAATTTCAACAGAAACCATGAAAATGAACAAAATCTGGCTACCAGTATTAAAAAACTCTAAAATTACAACAGCAAAATAACAGAGAGGAAACAATCAGGCACATCTAATCACCTCTCAACAAAAGATTCCTCCAGGCACTGCCAAGCCATCAAATGCTAATTAATGTGGTCAGTTGAAACATTCATACCTAGTTCAAGCAGACAAAAGTCCTTTGTCTCACCCGGGTCTTTCCACAGATCTATAAACCCATTTTCCTACTTCCAGCAGACCTCACTACCTCTTGAGGATGCTTGCCATAGATGCAGGTGAAATGTCAGGAGAGAATGCCTCTAGAACATGGCCATATAAACCGGAAAATCCTGTTAGATTCATGGAGAGAAACATGGCAATTTGATATCTCTGGCTCCATCTACACTGCCATGCAACCCTGTATATGGCAATGTAGACTCAAAGCAGATAATCTAGGATCAGAAACTGGATTAAAAGACAGCGTGGATCCAGCCTTCGTTGCAAAAGGGAATGGAATTATTGAACCTCTAACAATTATGAGACTGAGGCCCCATCTACACCACCCTATAAAATCCAGTTTAACTGCTTTGAACTGGGTTATATGGCAGTGTAGACTCATATAATCCAGTTCAAAGCAGATAATGTGGATTAGCACCGGGATTGTGGCGCAGCTGGCTGAGTGTCAGCTGCATTAAGATCACTCTGACCAAAAGGTCATGAGTTCGAAGCCAGCCCGGGTTGGAGTGGGTTTCCAACCAATTGTGTGTAGCCTGTTGTCGACTTTTGCAATCCGAAAGACAGTTGCATCTGTCAAGTATGAAAATTAGGTACCACCTTAAAGTGTGGGGAGGCTAAATTAACTAATTTATGAGGCCATAAAGAAGACTCCAGCAGAGCATTCCAGCGGGGAAGCATGCGGGGAATGCGGAAGTGCTTCATCAGCGTCGCAGATGGAAGATGAAAGCGACAGCTCCCCTGGCGGCCAGAAAAAGTTAAATAGCTTCTGTGTATGTCTGTATATGTTTGTATGTCAAAAATTGGCATTGAATGTTTGCCATATATATGTACACTGTAATCCGCCCTGAGTTCCCTGCGGGGTGAGAAGAAGGGCGGAATATAAAAACTGTAAATAAATAAATAAATAATATTTGCTTTGATATTCTGGATTATAGTTGCAATGGGGGGTGGAATCATTCAACCTTTAACAATAGTGAGACTGAGACCCCCTTCTACACTGCCTTATAAAATCCAGATTATTTGCTTCAAACTGGATTATATGGCAGTGTAGACTCATATAACCCAGTTCAAAGCAGATAATGTGATAATCCAGATTATATGGCAGTGTAGAAGGAGCAAGGGAGAGAAAAAGCAGTGTTGTTACTCCAATTCTATATCTTCCACATGGGCCCCTTCCACACAGATATATAATATCCACATTGAACTGGATATTATGCCGTCTCACCCGCCTCATAGGAAGCCTGCTACAAAACAGGAGCTTTTTTGTTGAGTTCCAGGGCCAGAGAAGTAGATGGCGGAAACAGAAGAACGGCCTGCCTCAGGGGAGCGTGCTTGCTCCATCCATGTTCAACATCTACACAAATGACCAGCCACTGCCAGAAGGGACAGAGAGCTTCATCTATGCTGATGATCGTGCCATCACCGCTCAAGCAGGGAGCTTTGAGATGGTTGAACAGAAGCTTTCCGAAGCTCTAGGTGCTCTTACTGCCTATTACAGGGAAAACCAGATGATCCCTAATCTATCTAAAACACAGACATGTGCCTTTCATCTCAAGAACAGACAAGCATCCTGAGCTCTGAGGATCACCTGGGAAGGAATCCCACTGGAGCACTGCAGCGCACCCAAATACCTGGGAGTCACTCTGGACTGTGCTCTGACCTACAAGAAGCACTGCCTGAACATCAAGCAAAAATTGGGTGCTAGAAACAATAATGTACAAAAGCTGACTGGCACAACCTGGGGATCAAAAGCAGACACAGTGAAGACATCTGCCCTTGCGCTATGCTACTCTGCTGCTGAGTATGCATGCCCAGTGTGGAATAAATCTCTCCACGCTAAAACAGTGGATGTGGCTCTTAATGAGACATGCCACATTATCACGGGGTGTCTGCACCCTACACCACTGGAGAAATTACACTGCTTAGCTGGTATTGCACCACCTGACATCCTCCAGGAAGTGGTAGCCAATAGTGAAAGGACCAAGACAGTGACATCTCCAGCTCATCCCTTGTTGGGGTATCAGCAAGCATGTCAATGAGTTAAGTCAAGAAATAGTTTTCTAAGATCTACAGGGACACGCGCTGGAACACCCCAGCAAGCAAGAGTCCAAAAGTGGCAGGCCCAAACCCAGAACCTCAACCAATGGCTGATAGCAGATGAGAGACTCCCCCCTGGGCACACAGAAGACTGGGCGACTTGGAAGGCACTGAAGAGACTACGCTCTGGCACCACGAGATGCAGAGCCAACCTTCAGAAATGGGGCCACAAAGTGGAATCCACGACATGCGAGTGCGGAGAGGAGGAAACCACTGACTACCTGCTGCAATGCACCCTGAGCCCTGCCACATGCACAATGGAGGACCTTCTTGCGGCAACACCAGAGGCACTCCAAGGGGACAGATACTGGTCAAAGGACATTTAATCAACTACCAAGCATGCAAATTCTGTGTTTTGTCTGTCTGTTTGTTTTTGTTAAAAATGTAATACAAATGTCAGTTTGCTGATGACACGATAAATAAATTGAACTGGATTATATGGCAGTGTGGACTCAGATAATCCAGTTCAAAGCAGATATTGTAGATTGCTTTGATATTATGGATTATATAGCAGTGTAGAAGGGGCTTTAGAAGAGAGAAATTCACTAAGCCTGGCACTTAGCACACGATGAAGGGCCCTTCCATACAGCCCTATGTCGCAGAATATCAAGGCAGACAATCCTACAATCTTTGCTTTGAACTGGGCTGTCTGAATCCACACTGCCATATATTCCAGTTCAAAGCAGAAAATGTGGGATTTTATACAGCCGCGTGGAAGGGGCAGAAGACAAAAGAGTAGAAAGAAATATAGAAGGAATATAGGTTCTTGTGGGTTTTTTCGGGCTATAGGGCCATGTTCTAGAGGCATTTCTGCTGATGTTTCACCTGCATCTATGGCAAGCATCCTCAGAGGTAGTGAGGTCTGTTGGAATTAGGACAACAGCATCCACCCAAAAATCCAATTCACAATGGAAAAAGAAAATGAAGGAAGACTGCCTTTTCTAGATGTCACACCACACCTCCTCCAAGATGAACTGAACCACCTCAACTGGGCTCTCCAGGCCAATGGAGACTCCACCTCAGATATCAGAAGGGCTTCAAGACCAAGAACAAGCCACGAGAGTCAAGATGAAGATCCACCCAGAGGAAAAGTGTTCCTGCCATACATCAAGGGAACCACTGACCGCAGAGGGAAGCTGATGGGGAAACACAACATACAAACCATCTACAGACCCACCAAGAAAATCCAACAAATGCTACATTCAGCAAAGGACAAGAGGGATCCTCTCACCTCTGCAGGAGTCTATTTATTTATTTATTATTTATTATTTGCATTTGTTGACCTCCACTCTCAGCCCGAAGGCGACTCGTGGCGGTGTACAGAACATAGAACGTAAAGACAACAATTACAATAGATTAGGACTATAACATACATCTTACTAACACACAGCTAATTAAGCTAAAAATCCGCTTCGTCTTGTTTGAATCATAATCAGTCTCGTAGTCATAGTCCATTCCTGTGGTCATTCCAAGAAAACAGAGCACTTAATTGAAAGCCTTATCGAAGAGCCAGGTCTTCAGGTCTCTACGGAAGGCCATGAGGGAAGGCGCCTGTCTGATTGCAGCAGGGAGGGAGTTCCACAGCCGGGGGGCCACCACCGAGAAGGCCCGTTCTCTAGTCCCCGCCAGGCGTGCCTGTGAGGCAGGCGGGACCGAGAGAAGGGCCTCCCCGGACGATCTCAAGGTCCTCGTGGGCTCGTAGGCCGAGATGCGGTACTCAAGGTATTTTGGGCCGGAACCGTTTAGGGCTTTGTAGGTTAGCACCAGCACCTTAAATTGGGCCCGGTAGCTGATCGGCAGCCAGTGGAGCTGGGACAGCAAGGGCGTTGTGCGTTCCCTGCGTCCCGCTCCGGTTAACAACATGGCTGCCGCGCGCTGGACTAGCTGGAGCTTCCGGGCCGTCTTCAAGGGCAGCCCCACGTAGAGAGCGTTGCAGTAGTCGAGGCGGGATGTGACCAAAGCGTGTACCACCGTGGCCAAGTCAGACTTCCCAAGATACGGGCGCAGCTGGCGCACGAGCCGAAGCTGTGCAAATGCTCCCCTGGTCACCGCTGAAACCTGGGGATCCAGGCTCAACGATGAGTCCAGGGTCACACCCAAGCTGCGAACCTGCGCCTTCAAGGGGAGTGCGACCCCGTCCAGCACAGGCTGTAACCCTATACCCTGTTCGGCCTTGCGACTGACCAGGAGTACCTCTGTCTTGTCTGGATTTAATTTCAGTTTGTTCGCCCTCATCCAGACCGTCACAGCGGCCAGGCACCGGTTCAGGACTTCGACAGCCTCCTTAGTAGCAGGTGGGAAGGAGTGACAGAGTTGGACGTCATCTACGTACAGGTGACACCGCACCCCGAAACTCCGGATGATCTCACCCAGCGGCTTCATGTAGATGTTAAACAGCATGGGGGACAGTATGGAGCCCTGAGGAACACCACAGGTCAAAGGCTGTGGTGTTGAACAGGAGTCCCCCAATAACACCTTCTGGGTACGACCCTCCAGAAATGACTGGAGCCACCGCAAAGCGGTGCCCCCAAGACCCATCTCTGCAAGGCGTCCCAGAAGAATACCGTGGTCGACGGTATCGAAGGCCGCTGAGAGGTCCAGAAGCACCAACAGGGACACACTCCCCCTGTCTAGCTCCCGGCGGAGATCATCCACTAAGGCGACCAAGACCGTCTCGGTACCATGTCCCGGTCTGAAGCCAGACTGTGCCGGATCCAGATAATCCGTGTCTCTCAAGAATACCTGGAGTTGTGAGGCCACCACGCTTTCCATGACTTTGCCCAAAAAGGGAAGATTGGAAACAGGCCGAAAGTTGTCAAATTTAGTGGGGTCCAGTGATGGTTTCTTCAACAGCGGCTTTATAATAGCCTGTTTTAGGCTCGCTGAAATCGTGCCTTCCCGAAGGGAGGCATTAACCACCACCGTTACCCACTCAGCCAATCCCCCTCTGGCCTCTTTCAGAAGCCAGGATGGGCAGGGGTCTAGGATGGACGTGGTAGGCCTCATTCCTCCAAGTATCTTGTCCACATCCTCGGGTTTCACAAACTGAAAAGAATCCATCAAAATAGGACAAGCAGGTGCTTGTGTCACATCCACAGAGACTGCATTTAATGTGGCGTCCAGCCCAGAGCGGATCAAAGCGACTTTGTCTGCAAAGAACCGAGCAAATGCTTCACAGCGCGTGGCCGAGTTGTCAGGGCTCCCACCTAAAATAGGGGGAGTTAAAAGACCTCTGACAATCCGAAACAACTCCGCCGGACGGTTTTTTGCAGACGCAATAGTAGCCGCAAAGAAAGTTTTCTTTGCGGCTTTTATTGCCGCGGCATATGCCCTTAAAAAGGACACAAACCGTGCTCGATTTGGCTCGCTTGGGTCCGAGCGCCACACGCTCTCTAGTTCCCTCTTCCTTCGCTTCATCGCTGCCAGCTCCTCAGTGAACCAAGGAGCTGGTTTAGCTCGGTTACTTGAGAGGGGACGTTCCGGAGCGATCCTGTCAATTGCCCTGGTCATCTCCCCATTCCAGAGAGCGACCAAGGCCTCGACATGGTCACCTACCGAGGTGGCAGGAAAATCCCCAAGAGCCGTCAGGAATCCGTTCGGATCCATAAGCCTCCTGGGGCGGACCATCTTAATGGGTCCTCCACCCTTGCGGAGGTTAGGGGGCGCAGTGAGCCTGAATCTGATCAGGAAGTGGTCGGTCCATGGCAACGGAGAGATAGACAACTCCTCCACACCGCCACCCTGCTCCCATCCCTGGCAGAAAACCAAGTCCAATGTGTGTCCAGCACAGTGGGTGGGGCCAGTTATTTGCTGGGACAGCCCCATGGTTGCCATGGCAGACATGAAGTCCTGAGCCGCTCCTGTGAGGGTTGCCTCGGCATGGATGTTGAAGTCCCCCAGCACAAGAAGCCGTTGGGACTCCACCACCAGGCTCGAGACCACCCCCGCTAGCTCAGGCAGGGAGACTGTAGTGCAGCGAGGTGGACGGTACACTACAAGAATCCCTATTCTGTCCCGGTCACCCACCCTCAGGTGGACGCATTCGAAATTTGTGGTCTGCGGGATGGGACTCCTGGTCAGATGGATGGAATCTCTATAGACCACTGCGACCCCGCCTCCCCGTCCTCCAGCTCTTGGTTGGTGTTGCACGGAGAAACCTGGAGGACAAAGCTGGGAGAGGTTTACGCCCCCCGCTTCATCCAACCAGGTCTCCGTAATGCACGCCAGATCTGCCCGCTCTTCCAGGATTAAGTCCTGGATCCAGGTCGTTTTTCCGTTGACAGATCTGGCGTTCAACAACACCACCTTCAAGCCAGAGGGCCCGCTCACCCGGTTACACCAATTTACCTTAGGAGACCGGTTGGGGGTTGTTAATATGGATAAGCGGTCCGAATTAGGCCGAATTTGAGGTCTCCTTTTCCCGCATCTCCTCCTTCCCACCACGACCTCTATGGGGGCCCCTCGGCTAGCGGAACACCTCCCTTCCTCCATGCCACAGTTTATGATCAGGATCTTATTCACTGTTCCAACAGATGTTTGAAATGCTGGCGTTTTTTCTTGCCAATTGTTTTGGTCTCCTTCATCCCCCCTCCCCTCCTCATTGTTCTTCAGCGGCACCAGCCCTCCTCCTCCCCTGCTCCCTCCACCAATCAATAATGACAGGGACAGGATACATAAGAGGGAAGGGGACCACATGGATGGGAACAACACACTTCGGTAGATGGAAGACACGGTGGTGAACGTTCAACCGAGCACGGTGGTCCCTAGAGTGCTGGGGTCTTAAGTGCAGCAGTCACAACAGATAGCAAATTATCACGGCAACAAGAGTCGCTCTTAAGGTGCAAGTTTTAAAGTGCATCAAGATATTAAAGTGCAATAAGCCAAAACTTAGCCCTCAATGTTATTAAAGTGCAGCAATAAAGTGCAGCAATAAAGTGCAGAGTCTACCGTGTACCATGCAGCTGTGGACAAGTCTACATAGGGACCACCAAACGCAGCACCCAGACACGCATCAAGGAACATGAAAGGCACTGCAGACTACTCCAACCAGAGAAGTCAGCCATAGCAGAGCACCTGATGAACCAGCCTGGACACAGCATATTATTTGAGAACACAGAAATGCTGGACCACACCAACAACCACCATGTCAGACTACACAGAGAAGCCATTGAAATCCACAGGGATGTGGACAATTTCAACTGAAAGGAGGAGACCATGAAAATGAACAAAATCTGGCTACCAGTATTAAAAAAACTCTAAAATTACAACAGCAAAACAGCAGAGAGGAAACAACCAGGCACATCTTAACACCTCTCAACAGGGGATTTCCCAGGCTCAGCCAGGCCTTCAAATGCTAATGAAGGTGGTCAGTTGAAACATTCACACCTAGCTCCAGCAGGGAAGAGCTCCTTGCCCCACCCTAGCCATTCCACAGATATATAAACCCATTTTTCCTACTTCCAACAGACCTCACTACCTCTGAGGATGCTTGCCATAGATGCAGGCGAAACGTCAGGAGAAATGCCTCTAGAACATGGCCCTATAGCCCGAAAAAAACCCCACAAGAACCTAGTGATTCCAGCCATGAAAGCCTTCGACAATACATAGAAGGAATAGATCAGCATGTAGCTTGCGGAGATGCTATTTCTTCTGCTCTGAATTGCCTTAACATATTGAGATCTTTGCCAAAGCTACCTCAAATAACTCTGTCCTTCCTAGATAGTTACAACCAAGGGTCACTGCATTCCATTGATTGTATATGAACCATAATGTGGGACATTCAGCAGCTGTCTTCTGGGAGAAATCTTCCGCATGCCGCGGCTCTAATGCAGCTCCGGCCAAACCCTAGGATGGTGACCTTTAGCCCTTCCTGCTGCAATCCCTTTCTCAAGAGTACTTCCCTTGCAGAGCCAAATATAGATAGCGTTTGCCAGCTGATTCGCTGGAGGGAGAGGACTGTCCAGTCATATTTTCAAGATAATATTTCTCTCGCAGCCTCTGCCCTTCATTCATCGGAGCCAGCTTGGGTTCGTTGAGAGCAAATCCTGCCAAACTTATATCTTCTTTCACTAGTTTAGTAGACTGTGGGAATGCGGTGGATGTTATTTATCCGGATTTCAGCCATGCATTTGATGAAGTCCCCATAATAATTTAATGTGTGGGTGTTTTTCATTTGCAACCTATCTTATATTGCAACTAAGGCTCCTTCCAGACAGGCCCTAAATCCCAGGATCTGATACCAGGTTTTCTGCTTTAAACTGGATTATATGAGTCCACACTGCCAGATAATCTGGGATAAACAGAAAGCCCAATGACGCACAGTACTCACATCAACACAGTCACCATAAACAGCTTGCATTCTCTCATGAATCTCCTTTGGAGTGACACCTTCTGCTGTTAAGAACACAACTGTTCCTGCCAAAATAGAACTGTAGAGGAGAGTCTACTGAACAAGCCAGTACCTTCTCCATAACAGTACTACAATCTGTTGAAGAGTTAGGAAGGTGGAGGCATCACTTTTCATTCAACCCTCATCTCTACACTGCAGGATTAATCCAGTTTGACAGCACTTGGAACGGCTGGGTTGCTGTGAGTTTTCCGGGCTGTATGGCCATGTTCCAGAAGCATTCTCTCCTGATGTTTCACCCACATCCATGGCAGGCATTACTTTTCATTCAACCCTCATCTCTACACTGCAGGATTAATCCAGTTTGACACCACTTGGAACGGCTGGGTTGCTGTGAGTTTTCTGGGCTGTATGGCCATATTCCAGAAGCATTCTCTCCTGATGTTTCACCCACATCCATGGCAGGCATTACTTTTCATTCAGCCCTCATCTCTACACTGCAGGACTCATCCAGTTTGACACCACTTGGAACGGCTGGGTTGCTGTGAGTTTTCTGGGCTGTATGGACATATTCCAGAAGCATTCTCTCCTGATGTTTCACCCACATCCATGGCAGGCATTACTTTTCATTCAACCCTCATCTCTACACTGCAGGACTCATCCAGTTTGACACCACTTGGAACGGCTGGGTTGCTGTGAGTTTTCTGGGCTGTATGGCCATGTTCCAGTAGCATTCTCTCCTGATGTTTCACCCACATCCATGGCAGGCATTACTTTTCATTCAACCCTCATCTCTGCACTGCAGGATTAATCCAGTTTGACACCACTTGGAACGGCTGGGTTGCTGTGAGTTCTCTGGACTGTATGGCCATGTTCCAGAAGCATTCTCTCCTGATGTTTCACCCATATCCATGGCAGGCATTACTTTTCATTCAACCCTCATTTCTACACTGCAGGATTAATCCAGTTTGACAGCACTTGGAATGGCTGGGTTGCTGTGAGTTTTCCGGGCTGTATGGCCATGTTCCAGAAGCATTCTCTCCTGATGTTTCACCCACATCCATGGCAGGCATTACTTTTCATTCAACCCTCATCTCTACACTGCAGGATTAATCCAGTTTGACACCATTCGGAAAGGCTGGGTTGCTGTGAGTTCTCTGGACTGTATGGCCATGTTCCAGAAGCATTCTCTACTGATGTTTTGCTCACATCTATGGCAGGCATCCTCAGAGGATGCTTGCCATAGATGTGAGAAAAACATCAGGAGAGAATGCTTCTGGAACATGGCCATACAGCTTGGAAAACTCACAGCAACCTAGTGATTCCAGCCATGAAAGCCTTCAACAACCCTTGGAACGGCCATGGCTCAATGCTGCAGAATCCTAGGAGTTGTAGTTTGGTGAAGTACCGTCCCTCTTTGGCAGAGAAGGCTTGGAAACTTTCAAACTTCAATTCCCATGATACCATCACATTAAGCCATGGCAGTTAAAGTGGTTTTATTTATTTCATACCTAAAGCATTACAGACATAAAAGTACAAAACTGATAAAAATAGAAGGAGTACAAGCGGCTAAAATTTTTTTGACCAAAACCTGGCAACAGCAACCGCATTGTCTGTAGCTTTAAACACTTCTTCCTCTGTACATGAGGCAGGGCATTGTGGACAAGCATATAGGTGCAGAGTGGTATCAAACTGCATTAATTCTACCATGTAGACATACCCTGGACCTTCTCTGTGCTGATGTATGACTGCAGTTCTCATATTTGCTCCGTTCGAAAGGCTGAAGATCAGTTCATTTTGGACAGGAACTTCCCCCGATTTGCAAATGTCGCATTCAGTAAGACCTTGAATTTTATCATCTCCTAATGCAGAAGGCAAAACTGATTGTTTTCTCCTCATCCTGAATGCATATTAGCAACTTACTTACTTAGGCTATCCCTCGTAGTCCAAAAATGATGGCCTCAAAGATAAGTGTACTGGTGGTGGGTCCATAGGTGACTGTGGAGTCCTATTC
Source organism: Anolis sagrei (assembly GCF_037176765.1). Classification (NCBI taxonomy): domain Eukaryota; kingdom Metazoa; phylum Chordata; class Lepidosauria; order Squamata; family Anolidae; genus Anolis; species Anolis sagrei. Next base: position 5,326,791 of record NC_090027.1, read on the forward strand.
TTTTATTTATTTCTCGTGTCAGGGCAGCCAGTCAATTATATTACATTTCTAACAGAACAAAGCAAACAAACAGAGAAAATACAAAATGTGTGGGTTTGGTAATTGATTAAATGTCTTTTGACTAGTATCTGGCCCCTTGGAGTGCCTCTGGTGTTGCTGCAAGAAGGTCCTCCCTTGTGCATGTGGTAGGGCTCAGGTTGCATTGCAGCAGATGTTCAGTGGTTTGCTCTTCTCCGCACTCGCATGTCGAGGATTCCACTTTGTGGCCCCATTTCTGAAGGTTGGCTCTGCATCTCGTGGTGCCAGAGTGCAGTCTGTTTAACACCTTCCAAGTCGCCCAGTCTTCTGTGTGCCCAGGGGGGAGTTTCTCATTTGGTATCAGCCATTGGTTGAGGTTCTGGGTTTGAGCCTGCCACTTTTGGACTCTCACTTGCTGAGGTGTTCCAGTGAGTGTCTCTGTAGATCTTAGAAAACTATGTCTGGATTTAAGTCGTTGACGTGCTGGCTGATACCCAAACAGGGGATGAGCTGGAGATGTCTCTGCCTTGGTCCTTTCACTATTGGCTGCCACTTCCCGGCGGATGTCAGGTGGTGCGATACCGGCTAGACAGTGTAATTTCTCCAGTGGTGTAGGGCGCAGACACCCCGTGATAATGTGGCATGTCTCATTAAGAGCCACATCCACTGTTTTAGTGTGGTGAGGTGTGTTCCACACTGGGCATGCATACTCAGCAGCAGAGGAGCACAGCGCAAGTGCAGATGTCTTCACTGTGTCTGATTGTGATCCCCAGGTTGTGCCAATCATCTTTCGTATGATATTGTTTCTGGCACCCACTTTTTGCTTGATGTTCAGGCAGTGCTTCTTATAGGTCAGAGCATGGTCCAGAGTGACTCCCAGGCAATGCTCCAGTGGGATTCCTTCCCAGGTGATCTTCAGAGCTCAGGATGCTTCTCTGTTCTTGAGATGAAAGGCACATGTGTGTGTTTTAGATTCTTGAACTGCATGTTCTCCCACAGCGAGGGCATCAGTTTCCAGGTGGAAGGTGCTCCCGGTCAGGGTTGGCTTGACGCGCCTTCCTCTTGGCACATTTCTCCCTTTCGCCCTCCATTCATGCCTCTTCAAATTCTACAGCACTGCTGGATGCAGCTGACCTCCAGCTGGAGCACTCGAGAGCCAGGGCTTCCCAGTTCTCAGTGTCTATGCCAGAGTTTTTAAGGTTGGCTTTGAGCCCATCTTTCAATCTCTTTTCCTGCCCACCAAAATTCCATTTTCCATTCCTGAGTTCAGAGTAGAGCAACTGCTTTGGGAGACGGTGGTCAGGCATCCGGACAACGTGGCCAATCCAGCGGAGTTAATAATAATAATAATAATAATAATAATAATAATAATAATAATAATAATATAAAACTTTATTTATACCCTGCTCCATCTCCCCCAAGGGGACTTGGTGCGGCTTACATGAGGCCATGCCTATCAATACAAAACATAATGAAACCAAGCAAAATACATAAAATGCAAAATGAGTTGATATTAGCAAGTGAAGAAATCAATGACAGTGGGTTTAAGACTGTTTCTCAACCTTCCTAATGCCGCGACCCCTTCATACACTTCCTCATGTTGTGGTGACCCCCAACCATAACATTATTTTCATTGCTACTTCATCACTGTCATTTTGCTACTGTTATGAATCGTAATGTAAATACCTGATATGCAGGATGTATTTTCATTCACTGGACTAAATTTGGCACAAATACCCGATACACCCAAATTTGAATACTGGTCAGGTTGGGGGATTGATTTTGTCATTTGGGAGTTGTAGCTGCTGAGATTTGTAGTTCACCTACAATCAAAGAGCATTCTGAACTCCAGCAACGATGGAATTGAACCAAACTTGGCACACAGAGCTCCCATGACCAAAAAGAAAATACTGGAAGGGTTTGGTGGGTATTGACCTTGAGTTTGAGAGTTCTAGTCCACCTACATCCAGAGAGCACTGTGGACTCAAACAATGATGGATCTGGACCAAACTTGGCACGAAGACTCAATACGCTCAAATGTGAACACTGGTGGAGTTTGGGGGGAAATAGACATTGACATTTGGGAGTTGTATTTGCTGGGATTTATAGTTCACCTACAGTCACAGAGCATTCTGAACCCCACCAATGATTGAATTGGGCCAAAGTTCCCATACAGAACCCCCATGACCAAAAGAAAATACTGTGTTTTCTGATGGTCTCTGGCTACCTCTCTGGCACCCCCTCATGACCCCCTCAAGGGTCCTGACCCCCAGGTTGAGAAACAGTGGTTTAAGATAATGCATTGAAATATCTTAAACCACTATTTGGGCACCAAGATGGGCATTTGTTTTGAGAATGGCCAGCAGTAGTATTTGTACAATGTATTGTTGAAGGCTTTCATGGCCAGAATCACTGGGTTGCTGTGAGTTTTCAGGGCTGTATAGCCATGTTTCGGAAACATTCCCTCCTGATGTTTTGCCCACATCTATGGCAGGCATCCTCAGATGTTGAGGGGTCTTTTGGAAACTAAGAAAATGGGGTTTATTCCACAGATATATAAATGTTGCTTACTTAGTTTCCAGAAGCCCCTCAACTTCTGAGGATGCCTGCCATAGATGTGGGCAAAACTTCAGGAGAGAATGCTTCTGAAACATGGCCATATAGCCTGGAAAACTCACAGCAACCCAGTATTTGTACAGTTTTGCCCATCCACTTCCATGCATTACATCAGTGGTTCTCAACCTTCCTAATGCTGCGACCCCTTTATATAGTTCCTCATGTTGTGATGACCCCCAACCCTAAAATTATTTTTGTTGCTACTTCATAACTGGAATTTTGCTACTGTTATGAATCGTCATGTAAATATCTGATAGGCAGGATGTATTTTCATTCTCTGGACCTTGGGAGTTGTAGTTGCTGGGATTTATAGTTCACCTACAATCAAAGAACATTCTGAACTCCACCAGAGATGGAATTGACCCAAACTTGGCACACAGAACACCCATGACCAGCAAAAAAAATGAAACGGTTAGGTGAGCTGTGGCCTTGAGTTTGGGAGTTGTAGTTCACCTATCTCCAGAAAGCACTGTGGACTCAAACAAAGATAGATCTGGACTAAACTTGGCATGAATACTCAATATGCCCAAATGTGAACACTGTTGGGAGTTTGGGGAAAACAGACCTTGACATTTGGGAGTTGTAATTGCTGGGATTTATAGTTTATCTACAGTCAGAGAGCATTCTGAACCCCACCAACGATAGAATTGGGCCAGACTTCCCACACAGAACTCCCATGACCAAAAGAAAATACTGTGTTTTCTGATGGTCTCTGGCTACCTCTCTGGCACCCCCTCATGACCCCCTCAAGGGTCCTGACCCCCAGGTTGAGAAACAGTGGTTTAAGATAATGCATTGAAATATCTTAAACCACTATTTGGGCACCAAGATGGGCATTTGTTTTGAGAATGGCCAGAAGTATTAGTACAATGTATTGTTGAAGGCTTTCATGGCCAGAATCACTGGGTTGCTGTGAGTTTTCAGGGCTGTATAGCCATGTTCCGGAAACATTCCCTCCTGATGTTTTGCCCACATCTATGGCAGGCATCCTCAGATGTTGAGGGGTCTGTTGGAAACTAAGAAAATGGGGTTTATTCCACATATATATAAATGTTGCTTACTTAGTTTCCAGCAGCCCCTCAACTTCTGAGGATGCCTGCCATAGATGTGGGCAAAACGTCAGGAGAGAATGCTTCTGGAACATGGCAAACTCACAGCAACTCACAGCAACCCAGTATTTTGTACAGTTTTGCCCATCTACTTCCATGCATTACATGGAAGGAGGGATGAAGGGATATTTCTGCTTCAGAGACCTCTGACCAGAGCTCTGTCTGCAGAAATGTTTGGCAGCTCAGCCAAGAAGCTGGGTTTTTATTTTAACCTTTAAGAATGACACCAATTTCACAGCTGTTAATGGTATGTGGAGCCGATGCTTTCCGATGCAAATGAGCAACCTTCTGGAAAGGCTACTCTTTTGGACTACAGAACCCATCTCTCAAAATGGCAAGTGCAAGATGAAATGCTACTGACACACATGCACAAGGTGCATCGTGAATAATTTTCCCCTATTATTATTATTATTATTATTATTATTATTATTTCACTGCCCATCTAGCCCCAAGTCGATGACACTGCCATTACCATGGGAACAAAATCAGAATCAAGGCTAGCAGCGTATTGCATCAGGCTCTTCCTTGCTCCAGAACTTGTGCTAGGAGAGAACTGCCGCAGCAGACACACTTTCATACCTATCACTCTATGCTTTCTCTGTCTGCTCTGTTGGTTTGTGAGATCTTCATACACAATGCATAGATCTCCCAATCCTGAACGTATAGCATTCTAAAAGTGCATCTAGTAAAGGTAAATGTGACATGAAGTCTAGTTGTGTCCAACTCTGGGGGTTGGTGCTCATCTCCATTTCTAAGCCAAAGAATCGGCATTGTCCATAGACACCTCCAAGGTCATGTGGCTCTCTACGTGGGGTTGCCTCTGAAGACTGCCCGGAAGCTGCAGCTAGTCCAACGCTCGGCAGCCAGATTACTAACGGGTGCTGGGTACAGGGAGCACACTACTCTGCTGTTACACCAGCTCCACTGGCTGCCAGTTAGCTTCCGAGCACAATTCAAAGTGCTGGTGTTAACCTATAAAGCCCTAAACGACTCCGGCCCTGTTTACCTCTCCGAACGTATTCTCCCCTATGAACCATCAAGATTATTAAGATCGTCTGGAGAGGCCCTGCTCTCGGTCCCACCGGCCTTGCAAGCGCGTCTGGTGGGGATGAGGGACAGGGCCTTCTCAGTGGTGGCCCCTCGACTCTGGAACTCTCTCCCACTGGAGATCAGAACCGCCCCTTCTATCCTGACATTCAGGAAACAGGTGAAGACTTGGTTATGGAGACAGGCATTCGACGAGTGAGCCAATACCCTGAGATATGGATGGAGGATGATGAACAACGATTTTAGTGTGACGACTAACCATTATAGTTATTGATTGTAATTACTGTTGTAATGTTTTATTGTAATATGAATTATGATGTTTTATTGACTGTATGTGATATTATGTTTGGAAACTGGTCTGAGGCCCTCAAGAGAGGTGAGAAGGTCGGCATACAAAACTTTTAAATGAATAAATAATGACTGCATTGAGCACAGCTACCTTCCCGAAGAAGTGGTACCTATTGATCTACTCACATTTGTATGTTTTCAAACTACTAAGTTGACAGAAGCATGCAAAGAACGAGGAAATACTTTATCAGTGTCACAAATGGACAGTGAAGCAACAGCTCCCCTGGTGGCCAGAATACCCTCATGAAAAGCTGGAATGTTAAATAGCCTCTGTGTGCCTGTCTATATATGTTGTGTGTCTATGGCAATGAATGTTTGCCATGTATATGTACATTGTAATCTTCCCCGATTCTCCTGCGGGGTGAGAAGAGCGGAATATAAATACTGTAAATAAATAAATAAATAAATTTGCATATTTTCCAACTGCCAGGTTGGCAGAAGCTGGGGCTAACAGAAGGAGCTCACTCCACTCTTGGATTCGAACCACCGATCTTTGGGTCAGCAAGTTCAGCAGCTCAACGATTTAACCCGCTGCAGCACTGTGTGTGTGTGTCAAAAATGCATTTACACTGTAGAATTAATACAGTTTGACACCATGTCAATTGCCATGGCTCAATCTAAGAAATCCTGGGAGTTATAGTTTGGCAGTCTTTGGCAGAGACGGTTAAAGGCCTTGGAAAACTACATCTCCTATGATTCCGTAGCATTGCGCCACGTCAGTTCAAGTGGTGTCAAATCACATTCATGCTACAGTGTAATCTGTCATACTGTGTTTTCATCAATGTATACATACATTTCCTGTGGAATGGCAACTGATGTATCATACATCAGTTGCCATTCCTTGCTTGTAATTCATATTGCTGCAAAAATATCACAATGTTGCATTGTAGTTGAAGAGCAGCATTCCCATTTGCAATGAAAGTGTGACATTAAGCTTTTTTTGTGATTCCCAAATCACTCCACTAAAGTCCCTGGATTATATGAGACCACACTGCCAGATAATCTGGGATAAACAGAAAACCTGGGATCAGATCCTGTGATATAGGGCCTGTCCGGAAGGGCCCTAAATAGTGGATCAGGAATAGCTTTTAGGCCTCTTCTACACTGTCATATAATCCGGATTATTACGGAGTGTCGGAAAGCGATCGAGCGAATAAACAACAACAAACATTTTTTTGCTTTGATCTGGATTATATGAGTCTACACTGCCATATAATCCAGTTCAAAGATGATAATCTGGATTTTATATGACAGTGTAGAAGGGACCTATGATTTAACCCCTTTAAGGTCCCATCTACACTGCTATATAAAACCCACATTAACTGCTTTGAACTGGATTATTTGATGTCTCTTCTACACTGCCATATAAAAATCCAGATTGTTTACTTTGAACTGGATGTTATGGCAGTGTAGACTCATATAATCCAAATCAAAGCAGATAATGTTGGTCTTTGTTATTGTTTATTCATTCAGTGGACTCTTTGTAATAATCTGGATTATATTGCTGTGTAGACTCATATAATCCAGATCAAAGCAGATAATGTTGGTCTTTGTTATTGTTTATTCGTTCAGTGGACTCTTCATAATAATCTGGATTATATTCCAGTGTAGACTCATATAATCCAGATCAAAGCAGATAATGTTGGTCTTTGTTATTGTTTATTCGTTCAGTGGACTCTTCGTAATAATCTGGATTATATTGCAGTGTAGACTCATATAATCCAGATCAAAGCAGATAATGTTGGTCTTTGTTATTGTTTATTCGTTCAGTGGACTCTTCGTAATAATCTGGATTATATTGCAGTGTAGACTCATATAATCCAGATCAAAGCAGATAATGTTGGTCTTTGTTATTGTTTATTCGTTCAGTGGACTCTTTGTAATAATCTGGATTATATTGCAGTGTAGACTCAGATAATCCAGTTCAAAGCAGATAATGTGGATTATCTGCTTTGATAATCTGGATTATATGGCAGTGTAGAAGGGGCCCAAGCCATTCCATGTGCAACAGGTTGGCAAAATCCTTGTAGTTTGGCACCAATTTAACTACCATGGCTCAATCCTTGGGAATAATGGGACTAGTAGTTGTGGAGGAACCAGCTCTTCTTGGGCAGAGCTGGCAAAAGACCTTGTAAAACTACAACTCCCAGGAGTCCATGGCAGTTCAAGTGGGATCAAATGGCATTAATTGTACTGTGTAGGTGCACCTTTAGTTCCATGCACAAAATTATTCCAAATGCTGCATGACATTGCCTTCAGGTATATAAGATATATATGAACCATCACTGAGATTTCATGTTGGGACTTGAGTGCCACCTCCCAGGCTTTCTCATTATGTACATTATGCAAATCTAGCCCTTCCACAATCTGATATAATGCCTACATTTGCATAACGTACACAGTGAGATAGCTTGAGAGATAGGGCCCAAGTCTAAACATGAAATTTTATTTATGGCTCACACACACGTACATGTACGTACATATCTATCTATCTTTTATAATAATAATATATAATAATAATAATAACAACAATACAAGCATTAGGAATAATCAAGTATTAATTAGTAGTAATAATTATTAATTGATTGGTACCCTATTAAATACTTTAATAATAATAATAATAGTATAATAATAATAGAATAATACCATGCTATTTATATTAAAGTGTGCACCTACATTTAGGAATTAATCCTGTTTGATCCAGGTTTAACTCCCATGGCTCAATGCTATGGAATCCTGGGCCTTGTATCTTTCGGCTGGATGTATATTGCCATATAAAATCCAGATTATCTGCTTTGGACTGGATTATATGACAGTGTAGACTTACATGATCCAGTTCAAAGCAGATGTGTTTTATCTGCTCGGATCCCCTTCCACCCAGCCCGATAACCCAGAATATCAAGGCAGGAAATCCCACATTGTCTGAGTGTGGACTCAGATAACCCAGTACAAAGCAGATATTGTGGGATTTCCTGCGCTGATATTCTGGGATATAGGGCTGTGTGGAAGGGCCCTGAGTCCACACTGGCATGCATCCCAGGGGAATCCCAGACAAGAAACAATAAGGGCTAGCTAATCACCTTCCAACAAAGGATTCCTCCAGGCAGCAAGCAGCCAGGCCTTGAAGCTGCAAGGCTATTCCATACTAATCAAGGTCGCCAATTGCAACATTCACACTTGCCTCACAAAATGAGGCAAGCTAATCCCCTCCCAACAAAGGATTCCTCCAGGCAGTAAGCAGCCAGCATTGAAGCTGCAAGGCTATTCCATGCTAATCAAGGTTGCCAATGGCAACAACATTCACACTTGTTTCACAAAATGAGACAAGCTAATCCCCTCCCAACAAAGGATTCCTCCAGGCAGTAAGCAGCCAGGCTTTGGACCTGCAAGGCTATTCCATGCTAATCAAGGTTGCCAATTGCAACATTCACACTTGCCTCATGAAATGAGACAAGGTAATCACCTCCCAACAAAGGATTCCTCCAGGCAGTAAGCAGCCAGGCTTTGAAGCTGCAGGGCTATAAAGGTAATCACCTCCCAACAAAGGAGTAAGCAGCCAGGCTTTGAAGCTGCAAGGCTATTCCATGCTAATCAAGGTTGCCAATTGCAACAACATTCACACTTGTCTCACAAAATGAGGCAAGCTAATCACCTCCCAACAAAGGATTCCTCCAGGCAGTGAGCAGCCAGGCTTTGAACCTCCAAGGCTATTCCATGCTAATCAAGGTTGCCAATTGCATCAACATTCACATTTGCCTCACAAAATGAGACAAGCTAATCCTCTCCCAACAAAGGATTCTTCTAGGCAGTAAGCACCCAGGCTTTGAAGCTGCAAGGCTATTCCATGCTAATCAATCTTGCCAATTGCAACATTCACACTTGCCTCACTTGCCCTGAGCAAGAGTAATAATAGGCAAGCTAATCACCTCCCAACGAAGGATTCCTCCAGGCAGTAAGCAACCAGGCTTTGAAGCTGCAAGGCTATTCCATGCTAATCAAGGTTGCCAATTGCAACATTCACACTTGCCTCACTTGCCCTGAGCAAGAGTAATAATAGGCAAGCTAATCACCTCCCAACAAAGGATTCCTCCGGGCAGCAAGCAGCCAGGCCTTGAAGTTGCAAGGCTATTCCGTGCTAATCAAGGTTGCCAATTGCAACATTCACAATTGCCTCACTTGCCCTGAGCAAGAATAATATAAAAAAACAAACTTTAACCCAAATTAAATATAATTAAATTAAATTTAAATTAAATTTAACTTTAACATCCACACTGCCATGTATCCCAGGGGAATTCCTGACAAGAAACAATAAGGGGCAGCTAATCACCTCCCAACTAAGGATTCTTCCAGGCAGCAAGCAGCCAGGCTTTGAAGCTGCAAGGTTATTCCATGCTAATCAAGGTTGCCAATTGCAACAACATTCACACTTGTCTCACAAAATGAGGCAAGCTAATCACCTCCCAACAAAGGATTCCTCCAGGCAGCAAGCAGCCAGGCTTTGAACCTCCAAGGCTATTCCATGCCAATCAATCTTGCCAATTGCAACATTTACACTTGCCTTGCAAACTGAGGCAAGCTAATCCCCTCCCAACAAAGGATTCCTCCAGGCAATAAGCAGCCAGGCTTTAGAGCTGCAAGGCTATTCCATGCTAATCAATCTTGCCAATTGCAACATTTACACTTGCCTTGCAAACTGAGGCAAGCTAATCCCCTCCAAACAAAGGATTCCTCCAGGCAGTAAGCAGCCAGGCTTTGCAGTTGCAAGGCTATTCCATGCTAATCAAGGTCGCCAATTGCAACATTCACACTTGCCTCATGAAATGAGACAAGCTAATCCCCTCCCAACAAAGGATTCCTCCAGGCAGTAAGCAGCCAGGCTTTGAAGCTGCAAGGCTATTCCATGCTAATCAAGGTCGCCAATTGCAACAACATTCACACTTGTCTCACAAAATGAGACAAGCTAATCCCCTCCCAACAAAGGATTCCTCCAGGCAGCAAGCAGCCAGGCTTTGAAGCTGCAAGGCTATTCCATGCCAATCAATCTTGCCAATTGCAACATTTACACTTGCCTTGCAAACTGAGGCAAGCTAATCCCCTCCCAACAAAGGATTCCTCCAGGCAGTAAGCAGCCAGGCTTTGCAGTTGCAAGGCTATTCCATGCTAATCAAGGTCGCCAATTGCAACATTCACACTTGCCTCATGAAATGAGACAAGCTAATCCCCTCCCAACAAAGGATTCCTCCGGGCAGTAAGCAGCCAGGCTTTGAAGCTGCAGGGCTATAAAGGTAATTACATCCCAACAAAGGATTCCTCCAGGCAGTAAGCACCCAGGCTTTGCAGCTGCAAGTCTATTCCATGCTAATCAAGGTTGCCAATTGCAACAATATTCACACTTGTCTCACAAAATGAGGCAAGCTAATCACCTTCCAACAAAGGATTCCTCCGGGCAGTAAGTAGTCAGGCTTTGAAGCTGCAGGGCTATAAAGGTAATTACATCCCAACAAAGGATTCCTCCAGGCAGTAAGCAGCCAGGCTTTGCAGCTGCAAGGCTATTCCATGCTAATCAAGGTTGCCAATTGCAACAATATTCACACTTGTCTCACAAAATGAGGCAAGCTAATCACCTTCCAACAAAGGATTCCTCCGGGCAGTAAGTAGCCAGGCTTTGAAGCTGCAGGGCTATAAAGGTAATTACATCCCAACCAAGGATTCTTCCAGGCAGTAAGCAGCCAGGCTTTGAACCTGCAAGGCTATTCTATGCTTTTCAAGGTTGCCAATTGGAACACACTTGCTTCCCTTGCCCTGAGCAAGAATAATACCAATACTAAAACACAACTTTAACTCGAATCCTGTCCTTTTCCCAGTCTGCATGCTTGGCTGAGTCTTTTAATAGGCTGGAAAAAATTCTTCCGAGGAAGCGCGTGCTTGAATGGGGCCGGCTTGCGATTGGCTGCCGGGGGGGCGCCTGGGGATTGGTGGCCGAGCCGGGGAAGGGGCGTGTCCTGGGGGAGGAGGGGGCTATAAAAGGGGCCGGTGGCTCACCTGCCAGGAGTAAGGAGACCGGCTCAGGAGGGAGAAGGAGCTCTTGTGCTGCTTCTGGGACGCTGGGAGGGAACTTGAGTGCAAACTTCAGGGAGAATGCGCCAAACGCCGGCCGCCTTGGCCCTACTGCTGCTGCTCCTGGTGCTGGGGGTGGAGGAGGCATCCTCCTCGGGCTACGAGGTCGAGCACAATGACTCGGTCAGCGGCCCCAGGAAGGCCAGGCTGGCTGCCCAAACCTCAGGTGAGCAGACCTCCCAGGTAAGGGAGAAGGAAGGCACTTGCAAGAAAGGACTGTATATACCAGGCTTGGGCAAACTTGGGCCCTCCCTCCCACCCTCCAGGTGTTTTGGACTCCAACTCCCACCATTCCTAACAGCCGGTAGGCTGTTAGGAATGGTGGGAGTTGGAGTCCAAAACACCTGGAGGGCCCAAGTTAGGAATGGTGGGAGTTGGAGTCCAAAACACCTGGAGGGCCCAAGTTAGGAATGGTGGGAGTTGGAGTCCAAAACACCTGGAGGGCCCAAGTTAGGAATGGTGGGAATGGTGGGAGTTGGAGTCCAAAGCCTGGTGATGTGGGCACCAAGATTGTGGAGTGGCACATGGGCATCTTGTTGCCACAAAACTGTACTCATTCATCCCAACAATATGACATCTGGGCATCTGCACTGTAGAATTAATGCAGTTTGATCCCGCTTTAGGGAAAGGTGTCTGGATAACCATGCAAACCATTCATGTAGGCGTCAAGATTGTGGAATGGATGCAGTTTGGTATTGGCACCGCTTTGGAGAAATGTATGGCCATGCAAACAATATGTTGTGGGCATCTGTACAGCAGGATTGATGCAGTTTGATCCCACTTTGAAGGAAAGGTGTCTGGATAGCCATGCAAACCATTCACGTAGATGTCAAGATTGTAGAATGGATGCAGTTTGACATTGGCACCGCTTTGGAGAAATGTATGGCCATGCAAACAATATGTTGTGGGCATCTGCACTGTAGAATTAATACAGTTTGATCCCACTTTAGGGAAAAGTGTCTGGATAGCCATGCAAGCCATTCACGTAGGCATCAAGATTGTAGAATAGATGCAGTTTGGCATTGGCACCACTTTGGAGAACTATATGTCCATGCAAACAATATGTCATGGGCATCTGTACAGTAGGATTGATGCAGTTTGATCCCACTTTGAAGGAAAGGTGTGTGGATTGCCATGCAAGCCATTCACGTAGGCGTCAAGGTTGTGGAATGGATGCTGTTTTGTATTGGCACCACTTTGGAGAAGTGTATGGTCATGCAAACAATACGTCGTGGGCATCTGTACAGTAGGATTGATTCAGTTTGATACCACTTTGAAGGAAAGGTGTGTGGATTGCCATGCAAACCATTCACGTAGGTGTCAAGATTTTAGAATGAATGCAGTTTGGTATTGGCACCACTTTGGAGAAATGTATGGCCATGCAAACAATATGACGTGTGGGCATCTGCACTGTAGAATTAATGCAGTTTGATACCACTTTAGAGAAAGGTGTCTGGATAGCCATGCAAACCATTCACGTAGGTGTCAAGATTTTAGAATGAATGCAGTTTGGTATTGGCACCACTTTGGAGAACTGTATGTCCATGCAAACAATATATCATGGGCATCTGTACAGTAGGATTGATGCAGTTTGATCCCACTTTGAAGGAAAGGTGTGTGGATTGCCATGCAAGCCATTCACGTAGGCGTCAAGGTTGTGGAATGGATGCTGTTTTGTATTGGCACCACTTTGGAGAAGTGTATGGTCATGCAAACAATACGTCGTGGGCATCTGTACAGTAGGATTGATTCAGTTTGATACCACTTTGAAGGAAAGGTGTGTGGATTGCCATGCAAACCATTCACGTAGGTGTCAAGATTTTAGAATGAATGCAGTTTGGTATTGGCACCACTTTGGAGAAATGTATGGCCATGCAAACAATATGACGTGTGGGCATCTGCACTGTAGAATTAATGCAGTTTGATACCACTTTAGAGAAAGGTGTCTGGATAGCCATGCAAACCATTCACGTAGGTGTCAAGATTTTAGAATGAATGCAGTTTGGTATTGGCACCACTTTGGAGAACTGTATGTCCATGCAAACAATATATCATGGGCATCTGTACAGTAGGATTGATGCAGTTTGATCCCACTTTGAAGGAAAGGTGTGTGGATTGCCATGCAAGCCATTCACGTAGGCATCAAGGTTGTGGAATGGATGCTGTTTTGTATTGGCACCACTTTGGAGAAGTGTATGGCCATGCAAACAATATGTCATGGGCATCTGTACAGTAGGATTGATGCACTTTGACACCACTTTAAAGGAAAGTTGTGTGGGTGGAGAAATGTATGGCCATGCAAACAATATGATATGTGGGCATCTGCACAGTAGAATTAACACAGTTTGATACCACTTTAGAGAAAGATGTCTGGATGGCCATGTAAACCATTCATGTAGGCGTCAAGATTGTAGAATGGATTCAGTTTGACATTGGCACCACTTTGGAGAACTGTATGTCCATGCAAACAATATGTCATGTGCATCTGTACAGTAGAATTGATGCAGTTTGACACCACTTTGAAGAAATGTGTGTGTGTAGCCATGCAAACGATTCATGTGGGCATCTGCATGGTAGAATGGATGCAGTTTGCCACTATTTGAGAGAAATGCATGTCCATGACAACAGTATGACAGGTGGGCACGTGCACTGTAGAATTAATGCAGTTTGAGACCACTTTAGAGAAAGATGTCTGGATGGCCATGCAAACCATTCATGTAGGCGTCAAGATTGTAAAATGGATGCAGTTTGACATTTACACTACTTGAGAGAAAGATATATGTCTATGCAAACAATATGCCATGAGCCTCTGCACTGTAGAGCTGATCCACTTTGACACCACTTTAAAGGAAAGGTGTGTGTATAGCCATGCTTGCTTGCCATTCAGGTGGGCATCTCCATGGTAGAATGGATGCAATTTGCCACTACTTGAGAGAAATGCATGCCCATGCAAACAGTATGAGATCTGGACATCTACACTATAGAACTGATCCACTTTGACACCACTTTGAAGGAAAGGTGTGTGTGTTGCTATGCCTACAATTCATGAAGGCATCAAGATTGTAGAATGGATGCAGTTTGACATTGACACCACTTGAGAGAAATGTATGTCCATGTAAACAATGTCGCAAGCATCTGTACTGTAGGATTCATGCACTTCGACACCACTTTGAAGGAAAGCTGCATGCATCACCATGCAAACCATTCATGTGGGCATCTGCACAGTAGAATGGATACACTTTGTCACCGCCTTGAAGGAAAGGTGTGTGTATTGCCACGGCTTGAGAGAAATGTATGTCTGTTCAAGCAATATGAGATATGGACATCTACATTGTAGAATGGATGCAGTTTGACATCAGTTTGACCACCATGTCTCAATGCTATGCAGTCCTGGGAGTTGCTGTTCTACAAAGTCTTAGCCTTCTCTGCGTTTGTATGTTGAGCAGTGTCAGTCTAGAGCAGTGTTTCCCAACTGGGAGGTTGTGAGGGGTGACGGGGTCACCAAAGACCATCAGTGGTCATAGGGTTTTGGTGTGGGAAGTTTGCCCCAATTCTATTGTTGGTGGGGTTCAGAATGCTCTTTGATTGTAGGTGAACTACAAATTCCAGCAACTATAATTCCTAAATGGCAAACTCCACCAGTTTTCACATTTGGGCGTACTGAGTGCCAAGTTTGGACCCTCAGATCCATCATTGTTTGAGTCCACAGTGTTCTCTGGATGTAGGTGAACTACAATTCCAAAACTCAAGGTCAATGCCCACCAAACCCTTCCAGTATTTTCTGTAGTTCATGAGAGTTCTGTGTACCAAGTTTGGTTCATTTCCATCATTGGTGGAATTCAGAATGCTCTTTGATTATAGGTGAACTATAAATCCCAGCAATGACAACTCCCAAATATCAAGATCTATTTTCCTCAAACTCCAGCAGTGTTCACATTTGGGCATATTTAGCATTCATCGCAAGTTTGGTCCAGATCCATCATTGTTTGAGTCCACAGTGTTCTCTGGGTGTAGGTGAACTACAATTCCAAAACTCAAGGTCAATGCCCACCAAACCCTTCCAGTATTTTCTGTAGGTCATGGGAGTTCTGTGTACTAAGTTAGGTTTATTTCCATCGTTGGTGGAGTTCAGAATGCTCTTTGATTGTAGGTGAACTACAAATTCCAGCAACTATAATTCCTAAATGGCAGACTCCACCAATTTTCACATTTGGGCATACTGAGTGCCAAGTTTGGTCCATCAGATCCATCATGGTTTGAGTCCACAGTGCTCTCTGGATGTAGGTGAACTACAACTCCAAAACTCAAGGTCAATGCCCACCAAACTCTTCCAGTATCTTCTGTTGGTCATGGGATTTCTGTGTGCCAAGTTTGGTTCAATTCCATCGTTGGTGGAATTCAGAATGCTCTTTGATTGTAAGTGAACTATAAACCCCAGCAATGACAACTCCCAAATGTCAAGGTCTATTCTCCCCAAAACTCCACCAGTGTTCACATTTGGGCATATTTAGCATTCATCGCAAGTTTGGTCCAGATCCATCATTGTTTGAGTCCACAGTGCTCTCTGGGTGTAGGTGAACTACAATTCCAAAACTCAAGGTCAATGCCCACTAAACCCTTCCAGTATTTTCTGTAGGTCATGGGAGTTCTGTGTACTAAATTTGGTTCATTTCCATCGTTGGTGGAGTTCAGAATGCTCTTTGATTGTAGGTGAACTACAAATTCCAGCAACTATAATTCCTAAATGGCAAACTCCACCAGTTTTCACATTTGGGCATACTGAGTGCCAAGTTTGGTCCATCAGATCCATCATTGTTTGAGTCCACAGTGCTCTCTGGATGTAGGCGAACTATAAATCCCAGCAACTACAACTCCCAAATGAAAAAATCAGCCCTCCCCCCACCCCCCCAGCCTCACCAGTATTCAAATTCAGGCGTATTGGGTAATCTGTGCCAAATTTAGTCCAGTGACTGAAAATCCATCCTGCATATCAGATATTTACATGACGATTCATGACAGGAGCAAAATTACAGTTATGAAGTAGCATGGAAAATAATGTTATGTTTGGGGGTCATGAGGAACTGTATTAAGGGGTCACGGCATGAGAAAGATTGAGAACCACTGGTCTAGATCATAATAGTAATAATGTTATTTCTTACCCGCCTCTCCTCATGGCCCGAGGCGGGTTACAGAATAGTGTCAACACAAAAACATTGCAAAACGACTATAAATACGCATATTGAAGTGTATTACTATAGATGCATCCATAGAGCCATGTCTAGTCTGCGGATAATGCCTCAGACCAATGTTGACATGTTGCCTTTGGCCAAGAAGGTGATGGACCTTGTGATGCTTCCAGTTTTCCATAGCGTCGAGCCATGGCAGTGAAGCTAGTGTCAGACTGCATCCATTCTATAGTGTAAATTGAGTCCCAGATGCATCCATTCTCATCCAAGGAAAGGCGTTTTGTGGATTTGATTTTCAGTGTTCTCTTGAGAAATCTTGAGAAATCTCTTGAGAAATCTTTAGGCACAAGCCTAAAGAAGTGTTCTGTGAAGGGGGAAAAAGAGCAATGTCTTTGTATTGTCAAAAGCTTTCAAAAATACTGCCTCCAATCATGCAGCGGGTTAAAGCGCTGAACTTGCTGACCAAAAGGTTAGCAGTTCGAATCTGGGGAGTGAGGTGAGCTCCCACTGTTAGCCCCAACTTTAGCCAACCTAGCAGTTCGAAAACATGCAAATATAAGTAGACCAATAGGTACTGCTTCGGCAGGAAGGCAACAGCACTCCATTCAGCATGTTGTAACACACCTGTTGATATGTCTGTTATATGTGATATGTCTCCAGGAAGAAAACCCCAGCCATCAGAGCTAGAAGACTGTCTAAGAAGTCTTCGTATTGTTGAAGGCTTTCATGGCCGGAATCACTGGGTTGTTGTAGGTTTTTTTTCGGGCTATATGGCTATGTTCTAGAGGCATTCTCTCCTGACGTTTGGCCTGCATCTTTGACAAGCATCCTCATAACTCTGAGGATGCTTGCCATAGATGCAGGCGAAACGTCAGGAGAGAATGCCTCTAGAACATAGCCATATAGCCCGAAAAACCTACAACCCAGCAATGTCTTGATTTGCAGTTTTCCCTTTTCATGGATCTACAGTGGCGCAATGGGTTAAACCCTTGTGCCGACTGAACTGCTGATCTGAAGGTTGGTGGTTCAAATCCGTGAGACAGGATGAGCTCCCATCTGTCAGCTCCAGCTTCCCATGCAGGGACATGAGAGAATCCTCCCATAGGATGGTAACTCATCCAGGTGTCCCCTGGGCAACGTCCTTGCTGACAGCCAATTATCTCACACCCGAAGCGAATTGCAGTTTCTCAAGTTGCTTCTGATACGAGTAAAAAAGTGGGTTCTTGTGCCCTTCCTGTGAGTGAGTGTAGTTTGTTAAAACCACAAAAAGCATTTTACTTAAATGCAGTTTACATGTTCTGACTCAAGGCTGAAATTGATGTACTTTTTGAATCTCCTGCAATTAGTTATCCGGTCACAATGACACTTTGAATCGCATGGTTTTGCCCTCCCACCTCCCAGTTTTGTTGCAGATGGTTTTTGATGGTCCTGGTTTTGACCAAAGATCTAGTACTTGAAGGACACTTCAAGTACTAGATCTTTGGTCAAAACCAGGACCATCAAAAACCATCTGCAACAAAACTGGGAGGTGGGAGGGCAAAACCATGCGATTCAAAGTGTCATTGACAATATTGTGTGGTCCATGTAATGGGGGTGACATCACGATTTTCAACACGGAGTGACATAGAAATGCCACTGGAGAGTGACTTTCATTTCTCTCCCTTTTTGCAGCCGCAAATGGATGGTGCTGAGATGTGAGGGTTCAAGTGAGGTAGCCTTGGAGGTGGTCCTTTCATTTTGGACACACTTGACAATGTAGCCCACCTATTCCGAGACATTTCTCCTATGGGCTCTTACCTGAAATGCTTGGGACTGGGAATGTTCTATATTTCAAACAGTATTTTGGAATGTTGTTCATTCGTTCAGTCGTCTCCGACTCTTCGTGACCTCATGGACCAGCCCACGCCAGAGCTCCCTGTCGGCCGTCACCAGCCCCAGCTCCTTCAAGGTCAGTCCAGTCACTTCAAGGATGCCATCCATCCATCTTGCCCTTGGTCGGCCCCTCTTCCTTTTGCCTTCCACTTTCCCCAGCATCATTGTCTTCTCTAGGCTTTCCTGTCTCCTCATGATGTGGCCAAAGGACTTCCACTTTGTCTCTAGTCTCCTTCCCTCCAATGAGCAGTCAGGCTTTCTTTCGTGGAGGATGAACTGGTTGGATCTTCTCACAGTCCAAGGCACTCTCAGCACTTTCTTCCAACACCACAGCTCAAAAGCATCTCTCTTCCTTCGCTCAGCCTTCCTTCTGGTCCAGCTCTCACATCCGTAGGTGACTACAGGGAAGACCATGGCTTTGACTAGGCAATGGATCTTTGTTGCCAGTCTGATGTCTCTACTCTTGACTATTTTATCGAGACTGGACATTGCTCTCCTCCCAAGAAGGAAGCGTCTTCTGATTTCCTGGCCACAGTCTGCATCTGCAGTCATCTTTGCGCCTAGAAATACAAAGTCTGTCATGGCCTCTACGTTTTCTCCCTCTATTTCCCAGTTGTCAATCATTCTTGTTGCCATAATCTTGGTTTTTTTGATGTTTAGCTGCAACCCAGCTTTTGCGCTTTCTTCTTTCACCTTGGTTAGAAGGTTCCTCAGCTCCTCCTCGCTTTTGGCCATCCGAATGGTGTCATCTGCATATCTGAGGTTGTTAATGTTCCTTCCAGCAATTTTCACCCCAGCTTTGCATTCCTCAATCCCCGCACATCCTCGCATGATGTGTTCTGCATACACGTTAAAAAGGTTGGGTGAGAGGATGCAGCCTTGCCGTACACCTTTCCCAATCTTGAACCCGTCTGTTGTTCCGTGGTCAGTTCTGACAGTTCTGACTATTTTGGAATACTGTTTGACTATCCATTCTTCCTAATGTTTGGGACCAGTAATGCTCCATATTTTGGATTCTTTCAGATCAGTGGTTCCCAAACCTACTTTGACCAGGGACCACTTTGACCAGGGACCACTCTCCAACATTAGTACCAAAAGGGTTAAAAATCAATTTTGGTCAACTTTACATTTGGTTTGGTTATTTCGGGTGCTGATTCAGAAAATTGCATTGGATAGACCCCATCAGCTCTAGTTTCTGAAACAAAACATATGCCATCCAGTAATCCACAGAAAACCATCTCTTCTCTATATAAATAAAAATGTAATGTTCGTTTGTGGGATTAACAGAACTCAAAAACCACTGGACGAATTGGCACCAAATTTGGACACAAGACACCTAACAACCCAATGTATGTCCTTCACTCAAAAAATGGATTTTGTCATTTGGGAGTTGTAGTTGCTGGGATTTATAGTTTACCTACAATCAAAGAGCATTCTGAACTCCAACAACGATGGAATTGAACCAAACTTGGCACAGTTCTCCCATGACCAACAGAAAATACTGGAAGGGTTTGGTGGGCAGTGTCCTTTGGTTTTGGAGTTGTAGTTCACCTACATCCAGAGATCACTGTGGACTCAAACAATGATGGATCTGGACCAAACTCTACACAAATACTCAATATGCTCAAATGTGAACACTGGTGGAGTTTGGGAAAAATAGAATCTTGACATTTGGGAGTTGTAGTTGCTGGGATTTATAGTTCACCTACAATCACAGAGCATTTTGAACCCTACCAACAATAGAATTGGGCCAAACCTCCCACACAGAACCCCCATGTAGGCCACAGCAAAGCGTGGCAGGGGATGGCTAGTATTTAATAAGCCTCAGCACTATAAGAGGGTTTTGCAAGACCAGTTGCTCTCATTGCAACAATGTAGTAACAATGAGGCCACAGTCCATATTTTAGTTCTTGCATACCACTGTTACTTGGTCCACAGACCACAGTTTGGGAACCACTGTTTTAGATTTTGGAATTTTTATTATTTTTATTTACTTCTCAAAAATACTGCCTGCAATAGCCCAGTGGGTTAAAGCGCTGAGCTGCTGAGCTTGCTGACCGAAAGGTTAGCGATTTGAATCTGGGGAGTGGGGTGAGCTCCCACTGTTAGCCCCAACTTTAGCCAACCTAGCAGTTCGAAAACATGCAAATATGAGTAGACCAATAGGTACTGCATCGGCAGGAAGGTAACAGCGCCCCATTCAGCATGTTGTAACAGACCCAAGTTGATATGTCTGTGATATGTAATATGTCTCCAGGAACAAAACCTCAGCCATCAGAGCTAGAAGACTATCTAAGAAGTCTTCATATTGTCGAAGGCTTTCATGGCCGGAATCACTGGGCTGTTGTAGGTTTTTTCGGGCTATATGGCCATGTTCTAGAGGCATTCTCTCCTGACGTTTCACCTGCATGACCTCACTACCTCTGAGGATGCTTGCCATAGATGCAGGCGAAACATCAGGAGAGAATGCCTATAGAACAGGGCCATATAGCCCAAAAAACCTACAACAACTAAGAAGTCTTCTTCTGTGTCCCACAAATGGGGGCAATTTATTGTGGGAGGAAGGGCTTTCTCTACTCTAGCATCATAACTTTGAACCATCTTCCTTTTAGAATTCTGCTTGACACGAAAGCTGAACTCATTCTGGTATCAAGGACATACATGACTTGGGGGGGGGGGGGGAGAGGACAACTGGTTTGATCCAAATTTACACATCTATAAATGGTCAAAAACTGTTTTAACTGGCCAGCGGGTTAAACCACTGAGCTGTTGAACTTGCTGACAGAAAGGTTGGTGCTTCGAATCTAGAGAGCGGGGTGAGCTCCTCCTGTTAGGCCCAGCTTCTGCCAACCTAGCAATTCAAAAACCTGCAAATATGAATAGATCAAGGTAATGGCACTCCATTCAGTCATGCTGGCCACATGACCTTGGAGATGTCTACAGACAACACCAGCTCTTTGGTTTAGAAATGGAGATGAGTACCCCCCCCTCCCCGACCACCACTCACTAGGCTTAATGTCAGAGGAAGCCTGTGTTTAGAGATGGGACCAACTCTAAACACAGCCTTGACGTTTCCTAGACACCTCATTCAAATTGTCTGGAAGTTATTTTGCACCAAAAGGCAAAGGTGTCACTGTCTCAGCCACCTATATGGACAGTTTTGGACAACAAGGGATGCTCAACTTGTACTATTAAGTATAATTTGCTGCCCATATTTACTTTGGATCTTCAACCTGATCTCTTGTCTGAGAAAAACCTAAGCAGGTTTTTTTCTCCCACCCATCTTCAACTTAGATAAAATCTCTTAGAAAGTGTGTATATGTATACATAGATGGGTGTGTGTGAAAACAATATGTTGAACATCCCTTATTTGGAATTCTGAAATATGGAATCCCAAGTTGGCCAGTGACACCTTTGCTTTCCAGTGGTTCAATGGCCCCTTCCACACTGCACATATAAAATCCAGATTATCTTCTTTGAACTGGATTATATAATAACTAGCTATCCCCCACAATGCATCACTGTGGCCCACATGGTGGTTCTGTGTGGGAGGTTTGGCCCAATTCTATCATTGGTGGGGTTCAGAATGATCTGTGATTGTAGGTGAACTATAAATCCCAGCAACTACAACTCCCAAATGTCAAGATTCCATTTCCCCCAAACTCCACCAGTGTTCACATTTGGGTATATTGAGTATTAGTGTAGAGTTTGGTCCAGATCCATCATTGGTTGAGTCTACAGTGATCTCTGGATGTAGGTGAACTACAATTCCCAAACCAAAGGACATTGCCTACCAAACCCTTCCAGTATTTTCTGTTGGTCATGGGAGAACTGTGTGCCAAATTTGGTTCAATTCCATCGTTGGTGGGGTTCAGAATGCTCTTTGATTGTAGGTGAACTATAAATCCCAGCAACTACAACTCCCAAATGACAAAATCCATTTTTTGAGTGAAGGACATACATTGGGATGTTAGATGTCTTGTGTCCAAATTTGGTGTCAATTCTTCCAGTGGTTTTTGAATTCTGTTAATCCCACAAACCAACATTACATTTTTATTTATATAGACTAGCTTGGGGACCCGGCGCTGCCCGGGTTATTTGAGAAAGGAATTGTGTATCAAGGTTGGTTTTTATCAGTTATTTATATGGCTCGCAGTGGTCTCAGGAAGTTAGTGAAGGTACTGCGAGTCCCATCATCTGTGGTCCATCCTCCTCCAAACTGCACCAGGATGGAGAGTGGGTCATGAGGGCTCTGTGTGCTAGGTTTGGTCTTGATCAGTCAATGGATGAGGGTCACAGCAGTCTCAGAAAGTGAGTTTAAGTACTGCAAGTCCCATCCTCCATAATCTGTTCTCCCCCAAACCTCACTAGAATGTTGAGTTGGCCAAGGGGGCTCTCTGTGCCAAGTTTGGTCTTTCTTGGTATTTGGATAAGTGTCGCTGTGGTTTCCGGAAGTGGGTGAAGGTACTGGAAGTCCCATCATCCATCATCCATCGTCCGTCCTCCTCCAAACAGCATCGGGATGTAGAGTGGGTCATGGGGGCTCTGTGTGCCAAGTTTGGTCTTGATCGGACATTAGATGAGGGTTGCAGCAGTCTTGGGAAGGGAGTGGAAGTACTTGAAGTCCCATCATCCATGGTCTGTCCTCCTCGAAAGTGCACCAGGATGTAGAGTGGGTCATGGGGACTCTGTGTGCCAAGTTTGGTCTTGATCAGTCATTGGCGAGAGTCTCGGTGGTCTCAGGAAGTGAGTGAAGTGATGAAGTGCCATCATCCATTGCCAAATTCTTCCAAACCGCACCAGGATGTAGAGTGGGTCTGAGTAAGATTGTCTTCCAAGATCAGTGTCCTGGCGGTGGGTCTGTAGGTGACTGTGGAGCCCTATTCTTGACCCGCATGTTTTCCCCAGTGAGGACATCGGTTTCCAGACGGAAGGCGGTCCCGGTCAAGTTTGGCTCGGCACGCCTTCCTCTTGGCACGTTTCTCTCTTTCACCCTCTATTCGTGCCTCTTCAAATTCTACAGCACTGCTGGTCACAGCTTACCTCCAGCTGGAGTGCTCAAGGGCCAGGGCTTCCCAGTTCTCGCTGTCTATGCCGCATCGCTGTGGCCCAGTCTGGTGATCTGGAAAATAAAATAATGAGAAAGTGTAGGTTTCTAATATATGTTTCTTTATGATTGTGGGTAAACAGTATTTGATTACGTTTTCTTGCCCTGGTGAAGGAGGTTGGACTGGATGGCCTTAAGTATTTTCTATTGGTCATAGGGGTCCTGTGTGGGAAGTTTGCCCCAATTCTATCGTTCGTGGGGTTCAGATTGCTCTTTAATTGTAGGTGAACTATAAATCTCAGTAACTACAGCTCCTAAATGTCAAGGTCTAATTTCCCTAACTCTGCTAATGTTCCCATTTGAGCATGTTGAGTATTCTTTCCAAGTTTGGTCCAGATCCATCATTGTTTGAGTCCACAGTGCTCTCTGGATGTAGGTGTACTACAACTCCCAAACTCAACGTCAATGCTCACCAAACCCTTTCAGTATTTTCTGTTGGTTGTGGAAGTCCTGTGGTTCAGTTCCATCATTGGTGTTCAGAATGCTCTTTGATTGTAGGTGAACTATAAATCCCAGCAACTACAACTCCCAAATGACAAAATCTTTTTTTTTTTTGAGTGAAGGACATACATTTGGTTGTTAGGTGTCTTGTGTCCAAATTTGGTGTCAATTCCCCCAGTGGTTTTTGAGTTCTGTTAATCCCACAAACGGACATTACATTTTTATTTATATAGATTATTTATTTACTATATTTATATACTGCCCTTCTCAGCCCGCAGGCGACTCAAGGTGGTATATAAATATAGTAAATAAATAGTAAAAAATACTCACATACTAAGATACCAACAGAATCAATTGCTAGAGATTTATTTGACTGTACTTTCCCATTCATGTAGGCAACTATGTTTCTCCAGATATATATATATATATATATATTAGGCCTGGGTAACAACGGAAAAATTTGTTTCTAAAATCGATTTGTAATTGGGGTGTTTTTTTGTTTCGATATTTAAAATATTTACAAAATTTTCCAAAAAAAAAGTTCGGTATTTACGAAATTTCGTTAATATTTACGAAATTTCGTAATTTGACGGGAATAACGAATCGATTCGTTAAGATGGCGCCCCGCGTTTTAGCGCATGCGCAAACCGTTAACGAAATTTTCGTTAATCTGGGAACCCTGGAATAACGAATCGATTCGTTAAGATGGCGCCCGCGTTTTTGCGCATGATAATGTTCAGAAATGGAAAATTGACCAAAAACTGGCCCTGATGTAGAGCTAACACAGGCAGGAGACAAGGCAATGGAGAGCACAAACCAACAGGAGGCTCTTTTTTTTTGGGAATATTTTTGGTATTTTTTTTAAGAATAAAACACAGGTATTTTCAGATAATGTTCAGAAATGGAAAATTGACCAAAAACTGGCCCTAATGTACAGCTAACACAGCCAAAAGACAGTGCAAATGAGAGCACACAGGAACAGAAGTTTCTTTTCTTTTTTTAGAATATTTTTTGTATTTTTTTTAAGAATAAAACACAGGTATTTTTAAAAAATGTTCAAAAATGGAAAATAACCAAAAACTGGCCGTGATGTGAAGCAATCACACACAAAAGAGTCTTTCCCAACGAAGCCAACCCAAAAAAAGTCTTTTTCCTACCAACGAAGCCAGAAACCAGAAGCCAACCCAAAGCACGCCAACCCAAAGCAAGCATCCCTCCCGGACCTCTCTCCTCCTCCCTCGCCTCCGCGCAAATGAGCTCCGCGGCCACGCGGAGCCGCTTTTAAAGGCCTTGCCGGCCAATCAGACACTGCCACGGTGCACTGCTGGCTTGCTGATTGGCTCCAGCCTCCCAGGGCACCAGCAGCATCCTCCATCCCATTTCCGAAACGGGCGGAAGCTCGTTAAAAGAATGGGGGATGCCATTTCGTTATTTTTAAACCCTTCCGGGTTTGAAAATATGTTTTGTAATCGTTTTGTTATTATTAAAAATAACGAATAATTAACGAATAACAAAATTAACGAACGAAACCGCCCAGGCCTAATATATATATATATATATATATATATATATATATATATATATATATAAAATCTATCTATCTGCAAGGCTCTGCAGCACTGTATTAGAGTATTGTACTTGGTTACTATAGAAACATAGCGTTTCGATTATCCCACTGTCTCTAAAACCAATAAGAGCCACCGTGCATATCAAGCTGGCTGAATTGCAAAGTTATAACTTGAAACCATAGAAACATATTGTTGTGAAGATAGTGAGGGATAAACTACTGGGATCCTAATGGTATGGAATTTGTTCTGCTGACATTTGGAAGGGATAAACCAAGATATTTGGAAATATGTCAGTTCCTAGATAACTGCACTTACAACTGGAAATGAGTGACTTTAGAAAAGAATTCTCATGCCATTGCCACTCTATTTTGCATGTCATCATTCCCATCTCAAGGTGGATTTCCTGCAATAATAAATGCAAGTTTTCCTTGGAATCAGGGAGAGAAGTTCCGGCCCAGGAAAATCCCGATACTTGCTTCGTTTAAATCTCATTCCTTATCATAATTGCATTCTGGAAAACCACTGCCTCCTCCTGAGAAAAATGTATAATATCACAAAGGACTATCATCTCACCCGCCTCATAGGAAACCTGTTACAAAACAGGAGCTTTTTTGTTGAGTTCCAGGGCCAGAGAAGCAGATGGCGGAAACAGAAGAATGGCCTGCCTCACTTCCCAACAAAGGATTCCCCCAGGCAGGAAGCTGCAAGGACATTAAATGGTAACCAGGGTGGCCAATTGAAACATTCACACTCAGCTCTAACAGACAAGAGTTCTTTCTCCCACCCTGGACAGCATTCCACAGATATATAAACCCAATTTTTCTAGTTTCCCAGAGATACCTCAACCTACCTCAACCTCTGAGGATGCCTGCCACAGATGCAGGTGAAACGTCAGGAGAGAATGCTTTTGTTGCCTTCTGAGAAGTGGCTAAATTATAATTTTTTATTAACTAAAAAGAATTGGTCATTGAAATGGATAGAAGAAATAAGGGCAGGTGGAAACAATTTATCATGGTTTCAATATCTATAAAGGTTTCCTATGAGGTGGGTGAGGTGGTAGTCCTAATATCACAAAGGACGACCACCTCACCCGCCTCATAGGAAACCTGCTACAAAACAGGAGCTTTTTTGTTGAGTTCCAGGGCCAGAGAAGTAGATGGCGGAAACAGAAGAACGGCCTGCCTCAGGGGAGCGTGCTTGCTCCATCCATGTTCAACATCTACACAAATGACCAGCCACTGCCAGAAGGCACGATCTATGCCGATGATCGTGCCATTACCACTCAAACAGGGAGCTTTGAGATGGTTGAACAGAAGCTCTGCAAAGCTCTAGGTGCCCTTACCGCCTACTATAGGGAAAACCAGCTGATCCCTAATCCATCTAAAACACAGATATGTGCTTTTTACCTTAAGAACAGACAAGCATCCCGAGCTCTGAGGATCACCTGGGAAGGAATCCCACTGGAGCATTGCAGCGCACCCAAATACCTGGGAGTCACTCTGGATCATGCTCTTACCTACAAGAAGCACTGCCTGAACATCAAGCAAAAAGTGGGTGCTAGAAACAATATCATACGAAAGCTGACTGGCACAACCTGGGGATCACAACCAGACACAGTGAAGACATCTGCCCTTGCGCTCTGCTATTCTGCTGCTGAGTATGCATGCCCAGTGTGGAACACATCACACCACACTAAAACAGTGGATGTGGCTCATAGTGAGACATGCCACATCGTCACGGGGTGTCTGCGTCCTACACCACTGGAGAAACTACACTGCTTAGCCGGTATTGCACCACCTGACATCCGCCGGGAAGTAGCAGCCAATAGTGAAAGGACCAAGGCAGTGACATCTCCAGCTCATCCCTTGTTTGGGTATCAGCCAGCACGTCAATGACTTAAATCAAGAAATAGTTTTCTAAGATCTACAGAGACACTCGCTGGAACACCCCAGCAAGTGAGAGTCCAAAAGTGGCAGGCTCAAACCCAGAACCTCAATCCATGGCTGATACCCAATGAGAGACTCCCCCCAGGCACACAGAAGACTGGGCGACTTGGAAGGCGCTGAACAGACTGCGCTCTGGCACCAAGAGATGTAGAGCCAACCTCAAGAAATGGAGCTACAGGGTGGAATCCTCGGCATGCGAGTGTGGAGAAGAGCCAACCACTGACCACCTGCTGCAATGCACCCTGAGCCCTGCCACATGCACAATGGAGGACCTCCTTGCGGCAACATCAGAGGCACCCCAAGGGGCCAGATACTGGTCAAAGGACATTTCATCAACTACCAAGCTTGCAAATTTTGTGTTTTGTCTGTTTGTTTGTTTTGTTAAAAATGTAATACAACTGTCTGGTTCCTCCTGACACGATAAATAAATAAATTGCATTCTGAAATGCAATTTATTTATTTATCGTGTCAGGAGGAACCAGACAGTTGCATATTATAACCATAATATATCAAATATGTTCACTCCAATGAGAAGTAGCCTGGTGTTTAGGCTTTAACCTTTTTTCTGTAGCTCAGTGTTTCTCAACCTTCCTAATGCCGTGACCCCTTAATACAGTTCCTCATGTTGTGGTGACCCCCAACCATAACATTATATTCATTGCTACTTCATCACTGCGATTTTGCTACTGTTATGAATCATTGTGTAAATATCTGATAGGCAGGATGTATTTTCATCCACTGGACCAAATTTAGCACAAATACCCGAAATGCACAAATTTGAATACTGTTGGGATTGAGGGACTCCAGCAAAGGATCACTGGTGGGATTGAGGGAGATTGATTTTGTCAATTGGAAGTTGTAGTTGCTGAGACTTATAGTTAATCTATATTTAAAGAGCATTCTGAACTCCACCAACGATGGAATTGAACCAAACTTGGAACACAGAACTCCCATGACGAATAGAAAATATTGGAAGGGTTTGGTGGGCATTGACCTTGAGTTTGGGAGTTGTAGTTCACTTACATCCAAAGAGCACTGTGGACTCAAACAATGATGGATTTGGACCAAACTTGGCACAAATACTCAATATGTAAAAAGGCGAACATTGGTGGAGTTTGGGGAAAATAGCCCATGCCTTCACAGCACTGCTGGTCACAGCTGACCTCCAGCTGGAGCGCTCAAGGGCCAGGGCTTCCCAGTTCTCAGTGTCTATGCCAGAGTTTTTAAGGTTGGCTTTGAGCCCATCTTTCAATCTCTTTTCCTGTCCACCAACGTTCCATTTTCCGTTCTTGAGTTCGGACTAGAGCAACTGCTTTGGGAGAAGGTGGTCGGGCATCCACACAACGTGGCCGGTTTAGTGGAGTTGATGGCAGAGGACCATCTCTTCAATGCTGGTGGTCTTTGCTTCTTCCAGCACGCTGACGTTTGTCCGCTTGTCTCCCCAAGAGATTTGCAGGATTTTCCGAACGCTGATGGAATTGTTCCAGGAGTTGCATGTGACGTCTGTAGAGTCCACGTCTCGCAGGTGTATAGCAGGGTTGGGAGGACAATGGGTTGGCTTGATGCAAGTTCCTCTTGGCATGTTTCTCTCTTTGACCCTCCATTCATGCCTCTTCAAACTTCACAGCACTGCTGGTCACAGCTGACCTCCAGCTGGAGCGCTCAAGGGCCAGGGCTTCCCAATTCTCCGTGTCTATGCCAGAGTTTTTAACGTTGGCTTTGAGCCCATCTTTCAATCTCTTTTCCTGCCCACCAACATTCCGTGTTCCGTTCTTGAGTTCGGAGTAGAGCAACTGCTTTGGGAAGACGGTGGTCGGGCATCCGGACAACGTGGCCGGTCCAGCGGAGTTGATGACGGAGGACCATCACTTCAATGCTGGTAGTCTTTGCTTCTTCCAGCACGCTGACATTTGTCTGCTTGTCTTCCCAAGAGATTTGCAGGATTTTCCAGAGGCAAAATCGTTCCAGGAGTTGAGTGTGACGTCTGTAGACAGTCCACGTTTCGCAGGCATAGAGCAGGGTTGGGAGGGGAATGGCTTTATAGACAAGCACCTTGGTCTCCCTACGGATGTCCCGGTCCTCAAACACTCTCTGCTTCATTCGGAAAAATGCTGCGCTCACAGAGCTCAGGCGGTGTTGTATTTCGGTGTCGATGTTGACTTTGGTGGAGAGGTGGCTGGCAAGGGAGCGGAAATGATCAACATTTTCTAATGTTACACCATTAAGCTGTATCTCTGGCATTGGAGAGGGGTTGGCTGGTGCCTGCTGGAACAGCACCTTGGGTTTTTCAATGTTCAATGACAGGCCGAGCTTCACTGCACTACCAGGGCTTCTATGGACAGGAGAACAGTATTTTCTGTGCAAAGCAGTATTTCCTACTCTTAGGAAACACAGAACATATAGATAGATAGATTGACAGAACCCTATATTATAATTGGGTCTGTCTGTCTCTGTCTGTCTATCATCTAGCGATTGTCTGTTTGCTCAGAGAACATGTTTTCTGTGTGTCCTAACAGCCAAGAATCTTCCAGAAAAAGTTGGCCTGCCTCTCTTCTTCCAAAGCTGTTTCTGAAGTGTTGGGAAACCCCATTCTTGGCCTGGAGACACATACTGAATATTCATTCCATTCCTTGTCTGCACTGGATAGGTTCCTGGATAGCATCTGAAATGTGTTTGTTTTCTAAACTGAAAATGTCCCTCTTGCTTACATTTTCTTGGAAGCTCAAATATCTGGTTTAGAATCTCTGATTTCCATCTTCAGTGTGAGAAGATTGCAACGTTGCTTCATTGAATGAGACACTTGGCTACAGAAAAGTGCATGTTAATCTTTAAAGTGGGTATATCTTGAATCTTGCACTAAACCTAAGGCAATTAACCCTTATCTGCTTATCTTACGATGCAAATATTAATGAGGAATTAAGAACCAAATCTCTTCTAATGGCAAAAATAATACAAAATGTGCATTTCTTGGGAATCAAATGTGACTCAGCAATTGCCGGCAGATGCCTCTGGTTGAGATTGAGGAAGCTGCTATGGAAACATGATGGAAGCCTCGGCATAATCTTCCCTTTCTCTTTCTTTGCAGCAGATGTGGTCCGCTGTTTGATCAGCGCCCTCCAGGTGGGCTGCGAGATTTTCGCTTGCCTGGAAAACGCCACGTGCGAAACGGGCGGCATGTACGACATATGCAAATCCTTCCTGTACAGTGCTGCTAAATTTGACACTCAGGTACGTCTAGGGGCTTCGTCTCTTCTTTGGCTGGTGGCATCTTTGCTGATGGGACAGGGAGGCAGAGCAGAATGGGTGGTGGTGGTGGGGGGGGGGGAGGATTCTGCCTATGCTTTGTGCAGGTTCGTAGCTTGGGTGTGATCTTGGACTCGTCGCTGAGCCTGGAACCCCAGGTTTCAGCGGTGACCAGGGGAGCATTCGCACAGTTAAAACTTGTGCGCCAGCTGCGCCCGTTCCTTGGGAAGTCTGACTTGGCCACGGTAGTCCACGCTCTGGTTACATCCCATATAGACTACTGCAACGCTCTCTACATGGGGTTGCCTTTGAAGACTGCTCGGAAGCTTCAAATGGTCCAGCATTTGGCAGCCAGGTTGCTAACAGGAGCAGCACTCAGGGAGCATACTACTCCTCTGTTGCGCCATCTACACTGGCTGCCAGTTTGCTACCGGGCACAATTCAAAGTGCTGGCGTTAGCCTATAAAGCCCTAAACCCATGATGGCGAACCTATGACACGTGTGTCAGCACTGACACGCGTAGCCATTTTCGATGACACACAGCCGCATGCAGCCGCATACAGAGAAGATGGGGCCGCATCCCAAAGAGGACATTTCATCCTCGGTTCCTACACCAGCATTTTTCTATAATGCCGAAATATATGGGTGGGACGTAGAAGGAGATGCGTTCGGACCGATACACTGGACCGGAACCGTACAGGGTTTTGTAGGTCAAAACCAGCACCTTGAATTGTGCTTGGAACTGAACTGGCAGCCAGTGGAGCTGACACAGCAGGGAGGTGGTGTCCTCCCTATTTGACACTCCGGTGAGCAGTCTGGCTGCCGCTCGCTGGACCAGTTGAAGTTTCCGAACAGTCTTCAAGGGCAACCCCATGTAGAGTGTGTTGCAGTAGTCTATTCGGGATGTAACAAGAGTGTGGACCACTGTGGCCAGATCAGACTTCCCAAGGTACGGGCGCAACTGGTGCACAAGTTTTAATTGTGCATAAGTTCTCCCGGCCATTGCCGAGACCTGGGGTTCCAGGCTTAGCGATGAGTCCAGGATCACTCCCAAGCTGCGAACCTGCGTCTTCAGGGGGAGTGTAACCCCGTCTAACACAGGCTGTAACCCTATGCCCTGTTCGGCCTTACGACTGACCAGTAGGACCTCTGTCTTGTCTGGATTCAGTTTCAATTTGTTAGCTCTCATCCAGTCCGACACAGCAGCTAAACACCGATTCAAGGTCTAGACAGCCTTCTTGGTGACAGGTGAGAAGGAATGACAGATCTGGACATCATCTGCGTAGAGATAACACCTCAGTCTGAAACTCCGAATGATCTCTCCCAGTGGCTTCATGTAGATATTAAACAACATTGGAGTATCTTGCAGTTGTCCGTATAATTTTGTTAGTTTTGGCCAATCATCTCTCTACAGCTTGCATCATACCAGGTTAACCCCCTGAAACTCCATCAATGCGCTATGCTACTCTGCTGCTGAGTATACATGCCCAGTGTGGAACACATCTCACCACACTAAAACAGTGGATGTGGCTCTTAATGAGACATGCCGCATTATCACAGGGTGTCTGCGCCACACACCCCTGGAGAAATTACACTGCTTAGCCGGTATTGCACCACCTGACATCCGCCGGGAAGTAGCAACCCGGTGAAAGGACCAAGGCAGAGACATCTCCAGCTCATCCCTTGTTTGGGTATCAGCCAGCACGTCAACGACTTAAATCAAGACATAGTTTTCTTAAATCTACTGAGACACTCGCTGGAACACCCCAGCAAGCGAGAGTCCAAAAGTGGCAGGCCCAAACCCAGCACTTCAATCCATGGGTGATACCAGATGAGAGACTCCCCCCTGGGCACACAGAAGACTGGCCAACTTGGAAGGCGCTGAACAGAATGCGCTCTGGCACCACGAGATGCAGAGCTAATCTTAAGAAATGGGGCTACAGGGTGGAATCCTCGGCATGCGAGTGCGGAGAAGAGCAAACC
Organism: Anolis sagrei; assembly: GCF_037176765.1. Taxonomy (NCBI): domain Eukaryota; kingdom Metazoa; phylum Chordata; class Lepidosauria; order Squamata; family Anolidae; genus Anolis; species Anolis sagrei. The sequence continues at coordinate 5,359,392 of NC_090027.1, forward strand.
ACTGACCACCTGCTGCAATGCAACCTGAGCCCTGCCACATGCACAATGGAGGACCTTCTTGTGGCAACCCCAGAGGCACTCCAAGGGGCCAGAGACTGGTCAAAGGACACTTAACCAACTACCAAGTTTGCAAAATCTGTGGGTTTTTTTTCTTTTTCTTTTTAATCTGTGTGTTTGTTTTGTTCTGTTAGAATTGTAACACAATGGTATGTTTGCTGATGACACGATAAATAAATAAAATACTTAAAAGTTTGTCATGTTGGGCAAGTTTACTCTAGGTCATCACTGGGGTTCAGTGTGCTCTCTGGCTGCAGGATGATTTATTTATTATTTACAATATTTATATTCTGCCCATCTCACCCCACAGGGGACTCCTTCGGCTGGTGGCTATTCCCATTTGACTGCACAGTCCTCACTGTCTGAACAACTGGTTGCATGCAGGGTGATTCTTAGCTGTGTCTTCTCCAAAGACCAATCTGCACATATTTAAGTGCTTGCAGATTTGTTGACTGATACACAATAGCTGCATGCCAGTATGTGAAGTCCTCCAGCTGGCTTCCAGTAAACATTTCAGAGACATCCTCAGTGTGGATGGATGGGATAAAAGTGAGCGGATCCCCCTTGTGTGGTCTCTTGGATACACTTGGGCTGCTGCAACTCCCATCATTGAGGAATGCTGGAAATTGCATTCACATGGAGGGCCGTGCAGTTGCCACTGCTGCATCAGTTCCCAAGGGATGCACACACTTTTGTGCTGTCTTTGAGGACGTTTTCAAGACTGGTAGAATCCGTGTCGCTGTGAGTTTTCCGGGCTGTGTGGCCATGTTCCAGCAGCATTCTTTCATGACGTTTCGCCTGCATCTATGGCAGGCATTCTCAGAGGTTGTGAGGTCTGTTGGAAACTAGGCAAGTGACGTTTATATATCCAGGGTGATTGACCTTGCAGCTTCAAAGCCTGGCTGCATATTGCCTTGGGGAATCCTTTGTTGGGAGGTGTCAGCTGGTCCTGATCGTTTCATGTCTGGAATTCTCCTGTTTATAGTTATTATTTATTTACAAAGAACAACAAAGGATTCCCCCAGGCTGGAATCAGCCATGCCTTGTTACAATTGGCTAGCTTGATTTGCATTGAATAGCCTTGCAGCTTCAAAGCCTAGCTGCTACCTGCCTGGGGGAATACTTTGTTCGGAGGTGTTTTCTGGCCCCTGGTGGCGCAGTGGGTTAAACCCCTGTGCCGGCAGGACTGAAGACTGACAGGTCGCAGGTTCGAATCCGGGGAGAGGCGGATGAGCTCCCTCTATCAGCTCCAGCTCCTCATGCGGGGACATGAGAGAAGCTTCCCACAAGGATGATAAAACATCAAATCATCCAGGTGTCCCCTGGGCAACGTCCTTGCAGACGGCCAATTCTCTCACACCTGAAGCAACTTGCAGTTTCTCAGGTCGCTCCTGACAAGACAAAAAAAATAATAATCTGGCCTTGATTGTTTCCTGTCTGGAATTTCCCTGTTTTCTGAGTGTTGTTCTTTATTTACTGTCCTGATTTTAGACTTTTTAAAATACTGGTAGCCAAATTTTGCTCATTTTCATGGTTTTCTCCTTTCTAACACCTCCCGACAAAGGATGAGAGAATGAACTCTTGTCTGCTGGAGGCATGTGTGAATGTTGCAATTAATATCCTTGATTAGCATTGCAAAACCTTGCAGCTTCAAGGCATGGCCGATTCCTGCCTTGGGAATCCTTTGTTGTTCTTTGTAAATAAAGAATAACAGTCTGTAAACAAGCGAATTCCAGACATGAAACGATCAGGACCAGCTGACACCTCCCAACAAAGGATTCCTCAAGGCAGTACACAGCCAGGCTTTGAAGCTGCAAGGCTATCCCACCTTGTGACGCAGGTGGGATTGTGAGCAGGGCCTCTCCAGATGAACGGAGGGATCGTGTGGGTTCATATACGGAGATGCGCTCGCGCAGGTAGGCGGGTCCCAAACCGTTTAGGGCTTTGTAGGTGAGCACCTGCACCTTGAATTGGGACTGGAAAAAGAACGGCAGCCAATGGTGCTCCTTGAACAGGAGGGTTGACCTCTCTCTGTAAGGAGCACCAATTAACAACGTGGCCGCTGCCCGTTGGACCACTTGAAATTTCCAAGTCGTTTTCAAGGGCAGCCCCACGTAGAGCGCATTACAGTAGTCCAATCTAGAGGTGACCAAGGCATGGACCACCCCGGCCAGATCAGCCTTCGCGAGGTACGGTCACAGTTGGCGCATGAGTCTCAGTTGTGCAAAAGCCCTCCCGGACACCGCCGACGCCTGAGCCTCAAGCATAAGCGATGAATCCAAGAGGACTCCCAAACTGTGGACCTGTGGCTTCAGGGGGAGTGTAACCCTGTCCAGCACAGGTTGCCACCCTATACCCCGATCAGGTTTATGATCAACCAGGAGGACCTCTGTCTTGTCGGGATTGATCTTCTGATGAGCTTGTTGACCAAAAGGTCACAGGTTCAATCCAAGGAGTGGGTGACTGCCCACTGTTAGCCCCAGCATCTGCCAATCTAGCAGTTTGAAAACATGCAAATGTGAGTAGATCAATAGCTCAATCTGGCAGGAAGGTAACGGTGTTCCATGCAGTCATGCTGGCCACATGACCTTGGAGCTGTCTACGGGCAACACCGGCTCTTCGGCTTAGAACTGGAGATGAGCACCACAGAGTCGGACATTACTGGATTTAATGTCAGGGGAAAACCTTTACTTTAACTTAATATAATAGTATTGGGCTCCCTGATGGCGCAGCGGGTTAAACCACTGAACTGCTGAACTTGCTGACCGAAAGGCTGACGGTTCAAATCCGGGGAGCGGGGTGATCTCCCGCTGTTAGCCCCAGCTTCTGCCAACCTAGCAGTTGGAAAATATGCATATTTATTTATTTATTATTTATTATTTATTTATTTACAGTATTTATATTCCACCCTTTTCACCCTGTAGGGGACTCAGGGCATATTACAGTGTACATATACATGGCAAACATTCAATGCTATAGATATACAACATATATAGATGGATACTCAGAGGCTATTCAACATTCCAGCTTTTCATGAGGGTATTATGGCCACCAGGGGAGCTGCCACTTCACCGTCCATTTGTGATGTAGTACTTCCTTATTCTTTGCATGCTTGCTGGAGAATTTTACGGCCTCGTAAATTAGTTAAATTAGCCTCCCCACATAAGTGGTACCTAAATTTCCTATTTGACAGATGCAACTGTCTTTCGGGCTGCAAAGGTCGACAGCAAGCTACACAAATTGGTCAGAGCATACTCCGACCCGGGCTGGCTTCAAACTCATGACCTTTCAGTCAGTAGTGATCTTAATGCAGCTGACTCCCAGCCAGCTGCGCCACAGTCGTGGTGCAAATGTGAGTAGATCAATAGATACCACCTTGGGAAGGTAATGGCACTCCATGCAGTCATTCTCGAGGGACGGTCTCAGAAGGTGTTACTGGGTGACATCTGCTCGGCCCCACAACCATTCTTGTGTGGAGTCCCACAGGGTTCAATCTTGTCCCCAATGTTGTTTAACATCTACATGAAGCCGCTGGGGGAAATCATTCGGAGTTTCAGAATGAGGTGTTATCTCTATGCAGATGATGTCCAGATCTGTCACTTCTTCCCACCTATCACCAAGGAGGCTGTCCAGACCTTGAACCGGTGCTTGGCTGCTGTGTCGGACTGGATGAGAGCTAACAAATTGAAACTGAATCCAGACAAGACAGAGGTCCTACTGGTCAGTCAAAAGGCCAAACAGGGCATAGGGTTACAGCCTGTGTTAGATGGGGTTCCACTCCCGCTGAAGGCGCAGGTTCGCAGCTTGGGAGTGATCCTGGACTCATCGCTGAGCCTGGAAACCCAGGTCTCGGCGGTGTCCAGGAAAGCTTTTGCACAATTAAAACTAGTGCACCAGCTGCGCCCGTACCTTGGGAAGTCTGATCTGGCCACAGTGGTCCACGCTCTTGTTACATCCCAATTAGATTACTGCAGCACACTCTATGTGGGGTTGCCTTTGAAGACGGTTCGGAAACTTCAATTAGTCCAGCGGGCGGCAGCCAGATTACTCACCGGAGCGTCATACAGAGAGCATACCACCCCCCTGTTGTGTCAGCTCCACTGGCTGCCGATCCAATTCCGAGCACAATTCAAAGTGCTGGTTTTGACCTACAAAACCCTATACGTTTCCGGCCCAGCGTATCTGTCCGAACGCATCTCCTTCTACGTCCCGCCTCGGAGTTTAAGATCTTCTGGGGAGTCCCTGCTCTCGGCCCCACCTCTATCACAAGTGAGATTGGTGAGGACGAGGAGCAGGGCCTTCTCAGTGGTGGCCCCTCACCTGTGGAATTCACTCCCCGGGGAAATTAGGTCATCAACATCCCTCCTCTCTTTTAGAAGGAAATTAAAAACATGGATTTGGGACCAGGCCTTTGGCTAATCTGGCAGACAGACAAAGGACTAGCGACGACCAGAACTGACGGACTTGACAGTGTGGAATTGAATTCACGGACTCTGAGCTGGCAAACATTGAGCATTAGATTGGTTTTATGGATTTTGATGTATGATGCATAATGGATTGTTTTAGTTGTCTTAATTACTGTTTATCTATGTTTTGTTTTTATCTTGTTGTTGTGCTGGCATCGAATTGTGCCTTTTGTAAGCCGCCCTGAGTTGCCCCTCGGGGGTTGAGAAGGGCGGGGTAGAAGTGCAAGAAATAAATAATAAATAAATAAATGACCTAGGAGGTGTCTACAGACAACGCCGGCTTAGAAATGGAGATGAGCACCAACCAGGCCTGTAGTGAGGGGGGGGGGGGGGGGGGTAGGGGTTCAACCCCCCCCCCTGAAATGTTTCAGATTTTTTTTAAAAAAACTTGGTTTACTCATGAATTTTAACTGGTTAACCAAATCCCCATGCTAAGTTTATGAGATGCAAAAAATTAAGAGTCCCTCCAGAACTGCAAGCACTATCTCAGGCAAATGTTGACAATTTATTCACACTGTTTGGGACCCGCCTACCTGCGTGACCGCATCTCTGTGTACGAACCCACACGATCTCTTTGTTCATCTGGAGAGGCCCTACTCACGATCCCACCTGCATCGCAGGCATGATTGGTGGGGACGAGGGATAGGGCTTTCTCAGTGGTGGCTCCTCGACTCTGGAACTCTCTCCCTAAGGACATCAGGCAAGCCCCAGCCAGGATAACTGCATGCCCATCCCCTCCAAACACTTACCCTTTTCACCTGGTCATGCCCAGCACGTTTTAATTTTAATTATTACATTTGGCCCTGCCACAGATTTTAATTGCGTCATGGTGTGTTGTTAATGTTATTGCCTTGTTTTTGAGTTATTTTGCTGTATTGTTGTTGTTTTTGCTGTTGTATTTGGGCTCGGCCTCTTGTAAGCCGCACCGAGTCCTCCGGGAGATGGTAGCGGGGTACAAATAAAGGATTATTATTATTATTATTATTGTTATTATTATTATTATTATTGTCATTGTGGGGTGTGTGTGTGTGTTGAATGCTCTCATTAAGGAGGACAGACTTGGTGGAGGTGGTTGACAGGGGCAGAGCTGCAGGCTATGGAAGGCTGCTCTGCCTCCTGCTATGCTCTTTGCTTTAGCGCAGTGGTTCTCAACCTGGGGGTCGGGACCCTTGAGGGGGTCGCTGGGTGTGTGAGAGGGGTCGCCAAAGACCATCAGAAAACACAGTATTTTCTGTTGGTCATGGGGGTCCTGTGTAGGAAGTTTGGCCCAATTCGATTGTTGGTGGGGTTCAGAATGCTCTTTGATTGTAGGTGAACTATAAATCCCAGTCACTACAGCTCCCAAACGTCAAGGTCTATTTCTCCCAAACTCCACCAGTGTTCACATTTGGGCACATTGAGTATCTGTGCCAGTTTTGGTACAGATCCATCATTGTTTGAATCCACAGTGCTCTCTGGATGTAGGTGAACTACAACTCCCAAACTCAAGGTCAATGCCCATCAAACCCTTCCAGTGTTTTCTGTTGGCCATGGGAGTTTTGTGTGCTAGGTTTGGTTCAATTTCATCATTGGTGGAGTTCAGATTGTAGGTGAACTATAAATCCCAATACCTCGAACTCCCAAATCACAAAATCAATCAATCCCCCCTCCTCCCAATCCCACCACTATTCAAATTTGGGCATATTGGGTATTTGTGCCAAATTTGATCCAGTGAAAATACATCCTGCTTATCAGAAAATTGCAGGACCATTCATAACAAAGAGGCCAATGTGGGAAGGACATTTCCCTGCCAACAAACCCATCTGCCTATCTAAGTCCTTGATGAGGACTACAAACTTGTGATGACATGTGGTTGAGTTTTACCATTTTCTAGGTCCTCCCTCATGACTGTGTTCCTGGGCCAGAATTCCTTCATTTATATAGGGTTCACTAATAGTCCTTTCTGACTGAGAGTATATCTTTACAAGATACAAGATATAAGACGAATGCTGATAATAAATGGGGTTACCCACCTCTCCGCAAGGCAGGGTACAGTACAGTTAAAATATATAGATTGAAAACAGGACCATTCAAACATATATATATGTGTGTGTGTGTGTCTAAAACACCTTAAAATAAACCATATTGATAAAGCGAAAGTTTAAATTCATAAGGTTCAGATTATGCCATATTAATTGTCAAAGCTCCATACTGTGGAATCCCAAGAGTGGAAGTTATATAAGGTACATTTCGACCCTCTTATCTGCTTGAGTCCAGAGGTTTCCACACGTTTCACAGGCACGGCTGGTGGGGACGAGGGACAGGGCCTTCTCTGTGGTGGCCCCTCGGCTGTGGAACGTCCTTCCCATGGACATTAGATCAGCTCCTACGTTAATGGTGTTTCGAAGAAAACTAAAAACCTGGCTGTTTGAACAGGCATTCAGATAAACAGTGCAATGAATACGATGAATATAGGAACGGAATTATAGACGACGAATTGGATCACGATTCTAGTTACGAGATGTTAATGTGTTGTTATTGATGTGTCATTACTTTGTCATTACTTTGTATATTATGCTCTTAATGGTTTTTAAATTGTATATTGTTATGATAGTCTTTTTGCTCTTGTTGTGAACCGCATTGAGTCGCCTACGGGCTGAGAAACTGCGGTATACAAGCAAAGTAAATAATAAATAAATAAATAAATAAATAAATAAATAAATAACAGGAGCAAAATTACAGTTATGAAGTAGCAAAATAATGTTATGGTTGGGGGTCACCACAAGATGAGGAACTGTATTGAGGGGTCGCAGCATTAGGAAGGTTGAGAAACACTGCTTTAGCGTGAGCTAGGAGGCAGGTTTCAACCATGCAAATAGAGTGTACATTAATATAAACATAGAGTGAAGGATGGGCTACTATAGCTTTTGTCTGTTATTATTTTGGAAGTCTTTTCCACCTAACTCCAAGGAGGCTTCTCGGGTCCTAAACGAGTGCCTGGCCGCTGTGTCGATCTGGATGAGGAAGAACAAGCTGAAGATCAATCCCGATAAGACAGAGGTCCTCCTGGTCGATCGCAAACCAGATCGGGGTATAGGGTGGTCACCTGTGTTGGACGGGGTTACACTCCCCCTGAAGCCACAGGTCCGCAGTTTGGGTGTCCTCCTGGATTCTTCGCTTACACTTGAGGCCCAGGTGTCGGCAGTATCCGGGAGGGCCTTTGCGCAACTGAGACTTGTGCGCCAGCTGCGACCGTACCTCGTGAAGGCGGATCTGGCCGGGGTGGTCCACGCCTTGGTCACCTCTAGAATGGATTACTGCAATGCGCTCTACGTGGGGCTGCCCTTGAAGACGGCTCGGAAACTACAATTGGTCCAGCGGGCAGCAGCCAGGATGCTAACTGGAGCTCATTGTCAAGAGAGGTCAACCCTCTTGTTCAAGGAGCTCCACTGGCTGCCATTTATTTTCCGAGCCCAATTCAAGGTGCAGGTGCTCACCTACAAAGCCCTGAACGGTTTGGGACCACCCTACCTACGTGACCGCATCTCCATCTACGAACCCACACGCTCGCTCCGGTCATCTGGGGAGGCCCTGCTCGTGATCCCACCCACGTCGCAAGCGCACTTGGTGGGGACACGTGACAGGGCCTTCTCTGTGGCGGCCCCCCGACTTTGGAACGCCCTCCCAAAAGAGCTCAGACAAGCCCCCACCCTAGCCGTCTTCAGAAGGAACCTAAAAACTTGGCTGTTCCGATGTGCCTTCCCAGACTAGGAATCCCCACCCCCAAGTCCTAGTAGCACCTTAGCATAACAAATTGTCACTGCACATCGCACTTTTAATCCTACGTGCCTCCTACCATTCAGCACTTTTAACCCTTGTACCCCAGTGCGCCGGCCGAACCAGTTTTTAATAATGTCCTGATGTACTGTCTTGTTGTTATTTTGCTTATTGCTTGATTTACTTAGTATCGTGGTGTTATGTTATTTTGCTTATTGTTTGATTTGCCTTGTTGTTGTGATGTTATACTTTCTATTGTATTGTGTTTGAGGCTTCGGCCTGTGTAAGCCGCATCGAGTCCTCCGGGAGATGCTAGCGGGGTACAAATAAAGTTAATAAATAAATAAATAAATAAATAAATAAAGTGTGAGTCAGGATTAGTTGAACCTGGAAGGTGAACTCTGGCTTCGATAGGGAAGAGCAGCCTATTTCGTCCAAGGATATCTAGCTGGTTCTTTCTCAGTAGTCATACTTAATGCACAGAAACCCACTTGTGGCAAAGGATGTGCTAGGTGTGCAAGTCAGCCTCTTCCTCTCCATGAAATGGGAAGTGTTTAGACATGGCTGTGAGTTGCCAAGTATGCTTTCTACATGCCGATGTGTTTTAACCCGCTCACTGGCACATAATGTGCTTCTCAATCGGCAGGGGAAAGGCTTTGTCAAGGAGAGCTTGAAGTGCATCGCAAGTGGAATCACGTCCAAGGTGTTCCTTGCCGTTCGGAGATGCTCTACGTTTCAGCGCTTGATTTCAGAAGTGCAGCAGGAATGTTACAAGAAGCTGGACATTTGCAGTGTTGCCAGAAGGAACCCGGAAGCCATGGCAGAAGTCGTCCAGCTTCCAGACTATTTCTCAAACAGGTAAGCTGTTAAAATGCATGATTCACTAGTTATGTTCTGTCGCGCACTGGGCCTGTAAAAAATTTCCTTTAGAACAGGATGTGCAACCTTTGCCCAGCGGGAAGCCAGGAGGCCCAAGGAGAAGTTCTCAGAGGTTTTCCACCAGAAATGATCTTTAGATGGCTTGTGAAGTATATTTATTTATTATTTATTATTTATTTGCTTTATTTTTATACCGCATTTTCAGCCTAAATCGGCGACTCATTGCGGTTTACAATGCAATTTATATAACAATAACCATTAGTTAAAACACAACATACACGACAGACAATACAAGACAAAACAACGTGGTCATCAACGCCTCAGTGAAATCAGATTCCGTTCTCATAATCCTTCTACCATTCCTTTGTTCATTTCTACCGTCTTCATGAGTTCAGATTGCCTTGTTGACCGAACGCCTGTTCATAGAGCCACGTCTTGACCTTCCTCCGGAACTCCAGCAACGAAGGGGCCTGCCTGATGTCTACGGGTAGGGCATTCCATAGCCGAGGGGCCACCACCGAGAAGGCCCTGTCTCTCGTCCCCGCCAGCCGCGCCTGCGACGCAGGCGGGACCGAGAGCAGGGCCTCCCCGGACGATCTTAACGTCCTCGTCGGTTCATAGGTGGAGATGCGTTCGGAGAGGTAAGCAGGGCCAGAACCGTTTAGGGCTTTATAGGCTAAAGCCAGCACCTTGATTTGTGCCCGGTAGCGGATTGGCAGCCAGTGGAGCTGGCTCAGCAGAGGAGTGGTGTGCTCCCTGAGTGCCGCTCCCGTTAGTAACCTGGCCGCCGAACGCTGGACCATCTGAAGCTTCCGGGCATTCTTCAAGGGCAACCCCACGTAGAGCGCGTTGCAGTAATCAATCCTGGATGTAACCAGAGCGTGGACTACCGTGGCCAAATCCGACTTCCCAAGGTACGGGCGCAACTGGCGCACAAGTTTGAGTTGTGCAAATGCTCCCCTGGACACCGCCGAAACTTGGGGTTCCAAGCTTAGCGAAGAGTCCAGGATCACACCCAAGCTGCAAACTTAACAAAGTTCTTTATTAATGAAAAATCAAACAGAAACTTCTCTTGTCTTCAGTAAAGTTAAACAAATGATTCCAGGCTTTTATGCAACTGGTGGCTTCCTAAACTTGCCCACGAAGGACAGGCAACTATCTTCAATAACTTCTTCTTTACTTTAAAGGAAAATCCCCTTTTTAACTTCTCCCAGGCTGACTGTAATCTAACCCTGACTGATGTGGGCTCCGCTACCGGGTTGAACTACGTCTCGAAGCACTGAGTGGACTTACCAGTAAGGGCTTGGATATAGTCCAGCTGGAGTTCTTTGGTCTTCCAAACTGTTCACCCTTCGAAATTCCTCAAAGCTATAGGACTGCTTCCCAGGAAATCTTTGGGTGCTCTTAAGACTGTTCTCCCCTGGAAAGTCTTAAGGGTTGAAGCTTTTGTACAGGGGAAGCTTGCACACATCCTGTACATTAGCTTTCCTTGCTGAGACTAACTAAAAATGGTTCCCTTCCCTTCCCAATTGCCCTGAGCAAGGGGCGGGACCAAAAGTTAACGGTGATGGACAGGCGACTTGCCCTACGACTGCAACCAAAGGAAACCACCTATCTGCAGAGTCCCTGAAACCCAGGACTGTAAGCAAACATTTAATACAAAGCAAATAAAATTGGAGCTCCTGGTACAGCCGTACCAGCATAAGTTACCTTAAGTATCTTTATGTAGCAGGCAACTAAAGGAAAGGGGAAAAAATACACTATTTGTTACTTACTTACTGTATTTCCTCAGCCAAGACTTCGGATGTCCGTTGGTAATGAGTCCCTTCTGGGAGATAGGGTGGGATAGAAATAAAGTATTATTATTATTATTATTATTATTATTATTATTTAATACACAACAAGATGAGTACGTAGCAAGCAAGATCACTATGCTGGCTTTTGTATTTCATCACACGTTGGACCCTTCCCGAGTGTCTAGGACTGTGTGATGTATTGGCAAATAATGAGTGCAGATCCAATTAGGGTGACAGATGGCAATTTTGTCAGTGCTGATTGTTTTTAAGTGCAGGCCAAGGTCTTGAGGCACTGCACCCAGTGTGCCGATCACCGCTGGGACCACCTTGACTGGCTTGTGCCAGAGCCTTTGCAGTACAATCTTTAGATCCTCATATTGTGTAAGATCATCATCATCATCATCATCATCATCATTTGAAACACAACAAGATGAGTCCACAGCAAAAAAGATCACTCTGCTAGCTGTTGTATTGGATCACACGTCGGACACTTCCCAAGTTTAGTACTGTGTGATGTATAGGCGAATAATGTGTGCCGATCCCAGTAGGGTGGCCTTTTGCAGCTGGCAGATGGTAATTTTGTCAGCACTGATTGTGTTTTAAGTGCAGGCCAAGGTCTTGAGGCACTGCACCCAGTGTGCTGATCACCACTGGAACCACCTTTACTGGCTTGTGCCAGAGTCTTTGCAGTTTGATCTTTAAATCCTTGTATGGTGTCAGCTTTTCCAGTTGTTTCTCTTCAATGTTGCCAGGGATTGCAACATCGCTGATCCACACTCTGTTTTTTAACATGATCGTGAGGTCAGGAGTCTTGTGCTCCAAAACTTTGTCAGTCTGAATTTGGAAGTCCCAGAATAGCTTGACGTGTTCATTTTCTGTAACTTTTTCCGGCTTGTGATCCCACCAGTTCTTTGTTGCAGGCAGATGGTGTTTGTGGCACAAGTTCCAATGAATCATCTGAGCAACGGTGTTGTGCCTCTGCTTGGAGTCTGTCTGCGTGATCTTCTTGCAGCAGCTGAGGATGAGATCTGTTGTTTCATCTGCTTCCTTGCAGAGTCTACACTTGGGATCTGTCATTGACTTTTCAATTCTGGCTCTGATGGCATTTCTTCTTCTTCTTCTTTAACCCCCTGGTGGCACAGTGGGTTAAACCTTGTGCTGGCAGGACTGAAGACTGACAGGTCGCAGGTTCGAATCCGGGGAGAGGCGGATGAGCTCCCTCTATCAGCTCCAGCTCCTCATGCGGGGACATGAGAGAAGCCTCCCTCAACGATGATAAAAACATCAAAATCATCCGGGCATCCCCGGGCAACGTCCTTGCAGACGGCCAATTCCCTCACACCAGAAGCGACTTGCAGTTTCTCAAGTCGCTCCTGACACGACAAAAAACAAAGTATTTGAAACACAACAAGATGAGTCCACAGCAAACAAGATCACTCTGCTTGCTGTTGTATTGGATCACACGTCGGACACTTCCCAAGTGTCCAGGACTGTGTGATGTATCGACAAATAATGTGTGCAGATCTCAGTAGGGTGGCCTTTCGTAGCTGGCAGATGGTAATTTTGTCAGCACCGATTGTGTTTTAAGTGCAGGCCAAGGTCTTTAGGCACTGCACTGAGTGTGCCGATCACCACTGGGATCACCTTTACTGGCTTGTGCCAGAGTCGTCGTCATTGTCGTCTTCTCTTCTTCTTCTCTTTCTTCTTCTTCTTCTTCTTCTTCTTCTTCTTCTTCTTCTTCTTCATCATCATCATCATCATCATCATCATCATCATCATCATTATCATCGGTATTTGAAAAATTATATTTTGGATGACAGTTCTTAAAATGTCCAGTTCTTAAAGTGGAGAGTTGTAGTCAGCTTTTCCAGTTGTTTCTCTTCAATGCTGCCACATCGCCGATCCACACTCTGTTTTTTAACACCGATTGTGTTTTAAGTGCAGGCCAAGGTCTTTAGGCACTGCACTGAGTGTGCCGATCACCATTGGGACCCCCTTGACTGGCTTGTGCCAGAGTCGTCGTCGTCGTCATCTTCTCTTCTTCTTCTTCCTCTTCCTCTTCTCCCTCTTCTTCCTCTTCATCATCATCATCATCAGTATTTGAAAAATTATATTTTGGATAACAGTTCTTAAAATGCCCAGTTCTTAAAGTAGAGAGTTGTAGTCAGCTTTTCCAGTTGTTTTTCTTCAATGCTGCCACATCGCTGATCCACACTCTGTTTTTTAACACCGATTGTGTTTTAAGTGCAGGCCAAGGTCTTTAGGCACTGCACTGAGTGTGCCGATCACCACTGGGATCACCTTTACTGGCTAGTGCCAGAGTCGTTGTGGTTGTCATCTTCTCTTCTTCTTCTTCTTCCTCTTCCTCTTCCTCTTCTTCCTCTTCTTCCTCTTCTTCCTCTTCATCATCATCATCATCATCATTGGTATTTGAAAAATTATATTTTGGATGACAGTTCTTAAAATGTCCAGTTCTTAAAGTAGAGAGTTGTAGTCTGCTTTTCCAGTTGTTTCTCTTCAATGTTGCCTGGGATTATAACATTGCCGATCCACACTCTGTTTTTTAACACCGATTGTGTTTTAAGTGTAGGCCAAGGTCTTTAGGCACTGCACTGAGTGTGCCGATCACCACTGGGATCACCTTTACTGGCTTGTGCCAGAGTTGTCGTCATTGTCATCTTCTACTTCTTCTACTACTTCTTCTTCTTCCTCCTCTTCTTCCTCTTCATCATCATCATCATCATTTGTTGTTCATTCGTTCAGTCATATCCGACTCTTCGTGACCTCATGGACCAGCCCACGCCAGAGCTCCCTGTCAGCCGTCACCACCCCCAGCTCCTTAAAGGTCAGTCCAGTCACTTCAAGGATGCCATCCATCCATCTTGCCCTTGGTCGGCCCCTCTTCCTTTTGCCTTCCACTTTCCCCAGCATAATCATCATCATAGTTGAAAAAATATATTTTGGATGACAGTTCTTAAAATGTCCAGTTCTTAAAGTAGAGAGTTGTAGTCCAAGAAGTAACTGTCTCCAAAATGGGCAAAAATGGTATAACAATACAGAATGCATTATCACAATGCTGGCTCTTATGTTGCCAGAAAAGCACAAGGGAGTGAGAGCCGTGAAGTGCACACCGACTTCAAAAAATGTAAAAGAAAAGAAAAGAAAAAGGAAGGCAACCTTGAGACAACCAAAACCCAAAGTAACCTTGCCCAGTAAGTCCCCTGACTGAGCAGGGAGCAGAGTTGAGCAATTTTCATGGAGTTTAGTTTTATAAAACGAAAACAAGGAGAAAAAGGATAAGCTGTCAATAGGAATAGAGCTTGGAGACATTAGTGCTACGGCTCAGGCAGTAATATGGATTCACAATATATATATATATATATATATATATATATATATATATATATATATATAATGAGCTTTTCACCTCTCCTGTGTCCCCTCACTGAAGGGAACGAGATGCACTGATGGGAGCATAATTCGGTTTAAAATGGACTCGCTTCCATTTTCTTGTTCACATTCAGATATTCAGTGCTAAAAGGGGTACATCGCATTGTTTGCTGAGGATTTTCTTTCTCTAAATGAGGGATGGCTTGCATGTCTGGAGCAGTTATTGTGGGGCTGGGAAATGCTCCACATTCTTAAGTGTCTGGTTCTTTGGGAGCAGCTTTGGTGGAGATTGTCTTGGGAAGCCACTTCCACTCTCCGCTTCACATTCACTGTGCTGTCGCACGCTGGGCCTGTGCATATGACTGTAGACAGGACATAAATTCTGTGTGCCCAACGGGACACCGGGTCTGCCTCAGATTAAAGGCCCTTTGTTGTTCATTCGTTCAGTTGTCTCCGACTCTTCGTGACCTCATGGACCAGCCCACGCCAGAGCTCCCTGTCAGCCGTCACCACCCCCAGCTCCTTCAAGGTCAGTCCAGTCACTTCAAGGATGCCATCCATCCATCTTGCCCTTGGTCGGCCCCTCTTCCTTTTGCCTTCCACTTTCCCCAGCATAATTGTCTTCTCTAGGCTTTGCTGTCTCCTCATGATGTGGCCAAAGTACTTCAGCTTTGTCTCTAGTCTCCTTCCCTCCAGTGAGCAGTCGGGCTTTATTTCCTGGAGGATGGACTGGTTGGATCTTCTCGCAGTCCAAGGCACTCTCGGAACTTTCCTCCAGCACCACAGCTCAAAAGCATCTCTCTTCCTTGGCTCAGCCTTCCCTAAGGTCCAGCTCTCACATCCGTAGGTGACTACAGGGAATACCATGGCTTTGACTATGCAATGCATCTTTGTTGCCAGTGTGATGTCTCTACTCTTTACTGTTTTATCGAGATTGGACATTGCTCTCTTCCCAAGAAGTAAGCGTCTCCTGATTTCCTGGCCACAGTCTGCATCTGCAGTCATCTTTGTGCCTAGAAATGCAAAGTCTGTGACGGCCTCCACATTTTCTCCCTCTATTTTCCAGTTGTCAATCATTCTTGTTGCCATAATCTTGGTTTTTTTGATGTTTAGCTGCAACCCGGCTTTTGCGCTTTCTTCTCTCACCTTGATTAGAAGGCTCCTCAGCTCCTCCTCGCTTTCGTCCATCAGAGTGGTGTCATCTGCATATCTGAGGTTGTTAATGTTTCTTCCAGCCATTTTCACCCCAGCTTTGCATTCCTCAAGCCCCGCACACCCTCGCATGATGTGTTCTGCATACAAGTTAAAAAGGTTGGGTGAGAGTATTTTGCCTTACCGTACGCCTTTCCCAATCTTGAACCCGTCTGTTCTTCCATGGTCAGTTCTGACGGTTGCTCCTTGGTCCTTGTACAGATTCCTCAGGAGAGAGGGAAGGGGGCTTGGGATGCCCATCCCACCAAGAACTTGCCACAATTTATTATGATCCACACAGTCAAAGGCTTTAGAATAGTCAATGAAGCAGAAATAGATGTTTTTCTGAAACTCCCTGCCTTTCTCCATTCTCCAGCGGATATTGGCAATCTAGTCTCTCGTTCCTCTGCCTTTTCTAAACCCAGCTTGAACGTCTGGCAACTCTCGCTCCATGTCTTGCTGGAGTCTTCCTTGCGGGATCTTGAGCATTACCTTACTGGCATGAGAAATAAGGGCCACTGTACGGAAGTTGGAGCAGTCTTTCGCATAAAGGCCCTTGGACATCCCTAAAACAAAGTTCTGTAGAGGCTTAAAGTAAGTCCAACCAAGTTCTTTATTGATGAAAACAAACAGGTACTTTAAAGCATTCTTAACAGTCTATTGGCTCTTGCAGTCTTGTTCACTTGGAACAGGCACTATCTTCAGAACTGTATACTAACTAATGGGGAAATCCTTAACTTTTAATCTGGGCAGTCTGTCTTTGCCTCTGTTGGCGTGGAGCCCCTGCACCCAGTACCAACTGCGTCTGGCTTCTGCGAGCGACCCTTGCCAAGCAGAGCTTTGTAGACTTCCAGGGGAAAAGAAGGAGTTCAGGTTTCGGTGATGGCTGGCTGAAGTCCTTCAGCAAAGGAGCTGTAAGGCTGTATGATCCCTGGCCAAGTTGTGGGCTTTATAACCCCGGCCAAGCTGTAGGCTGTATATCTCCCCGGCCAAGTCGTAAAGCTGTATGTCTCCCGGCCAAGCCATAGAAGACAAAGCTTTCTACAGGAGCTCTTGGTTTTATGTCCTGTGCGAAAGGCTTCTCTGTGTGGACTGAACTCAAAATGGCTCCTATTCCCACTCAAAAAGGGGCGGGACCAGGAAACCTAACGATAATTGACAGGTGGCTTGCCCTATGATTGCAAACTATAACAGGAAGCCACCCTGTTGCAAAATCCCAAGCCTGGGATTGCAAACAAACATTTAATGCACAGCAAACAGAATTGGAGCTCCTGGTACAGCTGTACCAGCACATTCACATACACACTATATTGCTGAAATCTTCAAATAGGAAAGATTACAACACTGAAATGTATTTATTACTAGCTCAGGTACCCAGCGTTGCCTGAGTTATTTGAAAAAGCCAGTTTTTAAATTGTACAAAATACATAAGATTGTGGGTGAACTACAACTCACATCATGCCAGGTTAACCCTTAAAAATTCCATCAGTATTTAAAGTTTGCTATGTTGGACAAGTTTGCTCTAGACGCATCATCAATGGGGTTCAGTGTGCTCTCTGGCTGTAGTGTAAACTACAACTCCCACTATGGTGAGTCAGTCCCCTCAAACCTCTCCAGTAGGTTGAGTTAGTCATGGGAGTTCCGTGTGTCAGGTTTGGTCCAGATCCATCAGTGCTTTCGGTTCACAGTGCTCTCTGGATGTAGATGAACTACAACTCCCTCAAATCAAGGAGAATTTTCCCCAAAGGCCTCCAGTATTTTTTGCTGGTCATGGGGGCTTCTCTGTTCCAAGTGTGGTCCTGGTCCATTGTTGGTGGGGGTCACAGTAGCACTGGATGCAGGTGAACTACAACTCCCAAAATCAAGATCCATTCCCACAAACCCATGCAGTATGTTCAGTTCCTGCTGATCAATTCCTGTTCACTGTGTGCTATAGGAATGGGTAGGAAAGGGTTAAGTGAGAGGCAGTGGGTGGGGTTATGCAAATTTGGAGAGAGAAAGGAACCTTGGGATGTCCACTCAGGAGGAAAAACAGAACATCTAGGATGAAATTGTCCCCGAATGAAAGCCTTCACTTGGGTGGTGGGCAGTGAGGTGTTTGGAGAGGACATTGGCATGGGTTGGGAGGTGGATGGACCATGGATGATGGGAGCTGCAGTACCTCCACTCACTCACTTGGCACACAGAGCCCCCATGACACACTCTACATCCTGTTGGTGTTGGTTTCTAATATTTATAATTTCTTTATGCTTACGGGAAAACAGTATTTCTTGCTATTTCTTTGTCAGTGTTGATGTAGAGATTGTCTAGTTTGCCCACCCTGGAACATACAAGATATCATTGTCCTTCTTTAGGGGTCCCTTTCAAATCTATGATACTATATCTCTCTCTGTGTGTGAATCATATCTATCTATATCTATGGCTGAATGGCTCTTCATCAGGAGGGCTTTGATTACGTTTTCTTGCCCCTGTGAAGGGCGTTGGACTGGATGGCCATAAGTATTTTTGTTAGTCATGGGGGTTCTGTGTGGGAAGTTGGTCCCAATTTTGTTGTTGGTGAGGGTCAGAATGCTCTCTGATTGTATAAATCCCAGTAACTACAACTCCCAAACGTCAAGATATATTTCCCCCAAACTCCATCTGTGTTCATATTTGGGCATACGGAACATTCATGCCAAGTTTGGTCCAGATCCATCATTGTTTGAGTCCACAGTGCTCTCTGGATGTAGGTGAACTACAACTCCCAAACTCAAAATCAATGCCCACCAAACCCTTCTAATGTTTTCTGTTGATCATGGGAGTTCTGTGTGTCCAATTTGGTTCAATTCTATTGTTGGTGGAGTTCGGAATGTTCTTTGATTGTAGGTTAACTATAAATCCCAGTAACTACAACTCCCAAATGCCAAGGTCTATTTCCCCCCAACTCCATCTGTGTTCATATTTGGGCATATAGAATATTTATGCCAAGTTGGTCCAGATCCATCATTGTTTGAGTCCACAGTGCTCTCTGGATGTAGGTGAACTACAACTCCCAAACTCAAACTCAATGCCCATCAAACCCTTCTAGTGTTTTCTGTTGATCATGGGAGTTCTGTGTGTCCAATTTGGTTCAATTCTATTGTTGGTGGAGTTCGGAATGTTCTTTGATTGTAGGTTAACTATAAATCCCAGTAACTACAACTCCCAAATGCCAAGGTCTATTTCCCCCCAACTCCATCTGTGTTCATATTTGGGCATATGGAATATTTATGCCAAGTTGGTCCAGATCCATCATTGTTTGAGTCCTCAGCTCTCTCTGGATGTAGGTGAACTACAACTCCCAAACTCAAAATCAATGCCCACCAAACCCTTCTAGTGTTTTTTGTTGATCATGGGAGTTCTGTGTGTCCAATTTGGTTCAATTCTATTGTTGGTGGAGTTCAGAATGTTCTTTGATTGTAGGTTAACTATAAATCTCAGCAACTACAACTCCCAAATGACAAAATCAATTTTTGTTGAGTGATGGTCACTCCTTGGGCTAGTAGGTGTCTTGTGGCCAAATTTGGCGGCAATTCGTCCAGTGGTTTTTAAGTTATGTTAATCCCACAAACGAACATTACATTTTTATTTATATAGATTATTAAACATCAATATTATTAATGGGTTGTTGTAGGTTTTTTCGGGCTGTATGGCTATGGTCTAGAGGCATTTACTCCTGACGTTTCACCTGCATCTATGGCAAGCATCCTCAGAGAGGTAGTGAGGTCTTTTGGAACTAGGAAAATGGGTTTATATATCTGTGGAATGACCAGGGTGGGACAAAGGACTCTTGTCTCCTGGAGCTAGGTGTGAATGTTTCAACTGACCACCCTGATTAGCATTTAATGGCTTGGAAGTGCCTGGGGGGAATCTTTTGTTGAGAGGTGATTTGATGTGCCTGATTGTTTCCTCTCTGTTGTTTTGCTGTTGTAATTTTTGAGTTTTTTTAATACTGGTAGCCAGATTTTGTTCATTTTCATGGTTTCCTCCTTTCTGTTGAAATTGTCCACATGCTTGAGGATTTCAAAGGCTTCTCTGTGTAGTCTGACATGGTATTATTAATATTATTAAATGTCAATATTATCGATATTATTAAATATCAATTATATTAATATTATTAAATATTATTTAATAATAATAATAATAATAATAATAATAATTTATTTATTTGTTGTGTCAGGACAACCAGTCAAATTATATTACATTTCTAACAGAACAAAGGAAACAAACAGACAGAATACAAAATGTGTGAGTTTGGTAGTTGATTAAATGTCCTTTGACCAGTATCTGGCCACTTGGAGTGCCTCTGGTGTTGTCGCAAGGAGGTTCTCCCTTGTGCATGTGGCAGGGCTCAGGGTGCATTGCAGCAGGTGGTCAGTGGTTTGCTCTTCTCCGCACTCGCATGTCCTGGATTCCACTTTTAGCCCCATTTCTGAAGGTTGGCTCTGCATCTCGTGGTGCCAGAGCGCAGTCTGTTCAGCACCTTCCAAGTTGCCTAGTCCTCTGTGTGCTCAGGGGGGAGTCTCTCATTTGGTATCAGCCATTGGTTGAGGTTCTGGGTTTGAGCCTGCCACTTTTGGACTCTCGCTTGCTGAGGTGTTCCAGTGAGTGTCTCTGTAGATCTTAGAAAACTATTTCTAGATTTAAGTCGTTGACTTGCTGGCTGATACCCAAACAGGGGATGAGCTGGAGATGTCTCTGCCTTGGTCCTTTCACTATTGGCTGCTACTTCCCGGTGGATGTCAGGTGGTGCAGTACAGGCTAGACAGTGTAATTTCTCAAGTGGTGTAGGGCGCAGACACCCCGTGATGATGCGGCATGTCTCATTAAGAGCCACATCCACTGTTTTAGCGTGGTGAGATGTGTTCCACACTGGGCATGCATACTCAGCAGCAGAATAGCATAGCGCAAGGGCAGATGTCTTCACTGTATCTGGTTGTGATCCCCAGGTTGTGCCAGTCAGCTTTCGTATGATATTGTTTCTGGCACCCACTTTTTGCTTGATGTTCAGGCAGTGCTTCTTGTAGGTCAGAGCAGGGTCCAGAGTGACTCCCAGGTATTTAGGTGCGCTGCAATGCTCCAGTGGGATTCCTTCCCAGGTGATCTTCAGAGCTCTTCAGATGCTTCTCTGTTCTTGAGATGATAGGCACATGTCTGTGTTTTGGATGGGTTGGGGAACAGCTGTTTTTCCCTGTAATAGGCAGTAAGAGCACCTAGAACTTCGGAGAGCTTCTGTTCACCCATCTCAAAGCTCCTTGCTTGAGCGGTGATGGCACGATCATCAGCGTAGATGAAGCTCTCTGTCCCTTCTGGCAGTGGCTGGTCATTTGTGTAGATGTTGAACATGGATGGAGCAAGCACGCTCCCCTGAGGCAGGCCGTTCTTCTGTTTCTGCCATCTGCTTCTCTGGCCCTGGAACTCAACAAAAAAGCTCCTGTAATAATAATAATTAAAGGTCACTCATAAGCAAGCCTGCCTGTTATGTAATTGAACATAGGAATACGGAATAGTGGATGATGAGACTGGATTCTGATTTTACTGTTGAGGCGCTAATGATTGTTATGCGGATGTTTCATGATTTATGTTACAATTGTTTTTAATTGCCCTATACTTGTCTTGTGATGTTTTGTATTGACGTTGTTTATTTATTTATTTATTTACTTCATTTGTATACCGCTCTCTCTCTCAGCCCGTCGGCGACTCAGTGCGGTTTACAACCAAACCAATATACAAAGTGCACAACATTAGCAATTAAAACAGTAACTAAGGCAACTACATCAAAATAACAATACATCAGTACATCAATATAACATCAATACATCCATATAACTAATCCATCACGTCTCATCAGTAAAGTCGTAATCCGATCTCCTCGTCCATTATTCCATGTTCCATGATCAATCAATTAATTGCACTGCTTAATTAAACGCCTGTTCAAAGAGCCAGGTCTTCACTCTTCTCCTGAATGCCAGCAAGGAGGGGGCCGATCTAATATCTGCGGGAAGGGCGGTCCACAGCCAAGGGGCCACCACTGAGAAGGCCCTGTCTCTCGTCCCCGCCAGACGTGCTTGTGAGGCTGGCGGGATCGAGAGCAGGGCCTCCCCGGACGATCTTAATGTCCTAACTGGTTCATAGGGGGTGATGCGTTTGGACAGATATGTCGGGCCAGAACCGTTTAGGGCTTTAAAGGCTAAAGCCAGCACTTTGAATTGTGCCCGGTAGCAGATTGGCAGCCAGTGGAGCGGTGTGCTCCCTGAGTGCCGCTCCTGTTAACAACCTGGCTGCCGATCGTTGGACCATCTGTAGCTTCCGAGCAGTCTTCATAGGCAACCCCACGTAGAGAGCGTTGCAGTAGTCTGTACGGGATGTAACCAGAGCGTGGACTACCGTGGCCAAGTCAGACTTCCCAAGGAACGGGAGCAACTGGTGCACAAGTTTTAATTGTGCAAAAGCTCTTCTGACCACCGCCGAGACCTGGGCTTCCAGGCTCAGCGATGAGTCCAGGATCGCTCCCAAGCTGCGAACCTGCGTCTTCAGGGGGAGTGTCACCCCGTCCAGCACAGGCTGTAACCCTATACGTTGTTCACCGCGTTGAGTCGCGTGAGGGCTGAGAAAAGCAGTATAGAAATAAAGTAAATAAATAAATAAGCAAGCAGCATGGAGACTAACTGTCTTTATCTTGACAGGTATTATAACAAGCTCTTGAAAAGCTTATTGGAATGTGATGAAGAGACGGTGAGGACCGTAAAGGCCAGCCTCATGGCCAAAATTGGACCAGACATGGCCAGCCTTTTCAATACGCTGCAGACGGATCACTGTGCCCGAATCCAGCCGCGAGCAGACTTCAGCCGGAGGCGCATCGCCGAGCCCCAGAAGCTCAAAATCTATTTCAGGAATCTCCAAGGCGAGGGCCTGGCTCAGCCCCACATGAAGCGCGCCTCTTCCGAAAGCGTGTGAGCATCACGAGAGCGTAGGGAATCAATCCAAGCTCTACCAAAGTTGGGAAATTATTCCTTTTCTTTTGTTTTGTTTTTCTTTAGCATTCACGACATGCCAGAAAATGTACTGTAACTGATTCTGAAGGACACTGAGCCAGTCTATGCATCCATTCAGCAAAGCCCTTCCGTGTGGGATTCCTAAGGGGAATAGCGGAGGAAAGAACTGACAAAGCCACCTCTGAGTATTCCTCACCTAAATCTATGACATTGATGGGTTTAGTTATGTCAACAGGCAACTTAATGTCTTTAGCTTCCTTTTGTTGTTCATTCGTTCAGTCGTCTCTGACTCTTCGTGACCCCATGGACCAGTCCACGCCAGAGCTCCCTGTTGGCCGTCACCACCCCCAGCTCCTTCAAGGTCAGTCCAGTCACTTCAAGAATGCCATCCATCCATCTTGTCCTTGGTCGGCCCCTCTTCCTTTTGCCTTCCACTTTCCCCAGCATAATTGCCTTCTCTAGGCTTTGCTGTCTCCTCATGATGTGGCCAAAGGACTTCCACTTTAGCTTCCTTTAGAATTGATCTAAACATTCCTATTGGGGATAACACCATTGCAACCTATTTCAGTCGCCCAATTTGACAGGGACTTTTTTGAGTGGCCCCATTACCTGTATTATCAAGTGGTATTGCCCCTGGAAATCTGAACTGCATGCTTGGTATGAATGTATAGACTGGTCCCTGGGAACTAGTGTTAGGTTTTTAAATTTCAATTTCCAGCCTCTGTGCTTCAGGTTTCCGGTTAGGGAACCAATTTTCCTCAAATGGAAGCACTCTTTGGGCTCCTTTTCCGCAAAGAAATCCACTCCGTCGGTGGCATTTCGCAGAAGAGAAACCGCAAAGCACTTCTCCAATAAACACCAGGTTTTTTTCCTGCCCTGATTTTAATGAGAATGCAGATCATTCGTAGAGACGTAATGTTCCTAATCCTCGATCGATCCAAAAAATGCATTTGTTGCACATCATCGGTATGTCTGGAGCTTGTGTTATGACTATGTAGACAAATAAGAGAAACAATATGGACCCGCCGTGGTCCTCAAGCTGTGGTCTTACTTTTCTCAGGTCTGAGAGTCCCTTAAATGCATGTTTGAAACCAAGTGATGGAAATTTTGCCCATTCTAGTTAATGGCCTAACTAGCTTGTGATAATGCTCCTTATTCTCCATTTGAATGAAGATCAATGTCAATATGTTTCTTGATTTTTAGATCATTTTCTTTTCTATATTGTCAAAGGCTTTCATGGCTGGAATCACTGAGTTCTTGTAGGTTTTTTCGGGCTATATGGCCATGTTCTAGAAGCATTCTCTCCTGACATTTCGCCTCACAACCTCTGAGGTTGCTTGCCATAGATGCAGGCGAAACGTCAGGAGAGAATGCCTCTAGAACATGGCCATATAGCCCGAAAAACCTACAACAACCCATTTTCTTTTCTGTTCTCTCCCTCCAAAAGTGAGTAATTTTGCCAAATGTTGTCTTCTTTGTATTGTTGAAGGCTTTCGTGGCCAGAATCACTGGGTTGTTGTGAGTTTTTCCGACTGTCCATGTTCCAGAAGCATTCTCTCCAGACGTTTCGCCTGCATCTATGTCAGGCATCCTCAGAGGTTGTGAGGTCTCTTGGAAAGTAGGAAAATGGGGTTTATATATTGGTGGCCAGCTAATCACCTCCCAACAAAGGATTCCCCCAGCCAGTAAGAAGCCAGACCTTGAAACTGCTAGGCCATTAAATGTCCAAGGTAGGAGAAATAACTCTTGTCTGTTTGAGATGGGTGTGACTATTTCAATTGACCACCTTGACTAGCACTTAATGGCCTAACAATTTCAAGGTCTGGCTTCTTATAAAGGATTCATTCCCCTAGGCAGTAAGAAGCCAGACCTTGAAACTGCTAGGCCATTAAATGTTCATTATTGGAGAAATAATTCATGTCTGTTTGAGGTAGGTATGAATTGGCCACCTTGATTAGCACTTAATGGCCTAACAATTTCAAGGTCTGGCTTCTTATAAAGGATTCATTCCCCTAGGCAGTAAGAAGCCAGACCTTGAAACTCCTAGGCCATTAAATGTTCATTATTGGAGAAATAATTCATGTCTGTTTGAGGTAGGTATGAATGTTTCAGTTGACCACCTTGATTAGCACTTAATGGCCTAGTAGTTTCAAGGTCTGGCTTATTATAAAGGATTCATTCCCCCAGCCAGTAAGAAGCCAGACCTTGAAACTGCTAGGCCATTAAATATCCAAGGTGGGATAAATAACTCTCATATGTTTGAGATAGGTGTGATTGTTTCAATTGGCTACCTTGACTAGCATTTAATAGCCTAACTGTTTCAAGGTCTGGCTTCTTATAAAGGATTCATTCTCCCAGCCAGTAAGAAGCCAGACCTTGAAACTGCTAGGCTCTTCAAGGTGGCCATTTGCAACATTCACACTTGCCTCAAGAATACAAGAGTTCTTTCTCCTACCCTGGACATTTCAGATATATAAACCCAACTTGCCTCAACCTCTGAGGATGCCTGCCATAGATGCAGGTGAAACGTCAGAAGAGAATGCTTCTGGAGCATGGCCATACAGCCTGGAAAACTCACAGCAAGCCATTTTCTTCCTTTTCCTGGTGGCAGCTGACATTTTCTCCTGTCAATGCCCTAATATGCAGGAGGAGGCAGCTTGGCCGCTGGTCGTCTTTGTTGCAGTTACTGTTGCCACTGCTGCCTCTATTTATAGCAGAACTGCATTGCTAGCCTTGCGAATGGAAAATTCCACTTCCCAACATGAATGTAGGCAAGGTTGCACATGCCTGGATGCTCCTCCATGCATGCATTCAGTCAGTTAGTCCATCCCCGAGCTTTGAAAGTTGGATGTGTTGTCGGAGGCTTTGATGGCCACAATCACTGGGTTGCGGTGCGTTTTCGGGGCTGTACGGCCATGCTCCAGAAGTATTCTCTTCTGACGTTTTGCCACATCTATGGCAGGCATCAAACGTAGCATTGCCCAAACATGAATCAAGGCACATGAAAGGACCTGCAGACTAATTCAGCCAGAGATCGCATCCATGGCAGAGCTCTTGATGAACCAACCTGTGCACGGCATATTATTTGAGAACACGGAAATGCTGGACCACTCTCACAACCACGATGTCAGACCTCACAGAGAAGCCACTGAACTCCACAAGCATGTGGTCAATCTTTCCTGAGTCCCTTTGGGGAGATAGAGTGGAATAATAATAATAATAATAATAATAATAATAATAATAATAATAATGTTGCTTCTGGTGTGAGAGAATTGGCCATCTACAAGGATGTTGCCCAGGGGATGCCCAGATGATTTGATGTTTTGTCATCCTTGTGGGAGGCTTCTCTCATGTCCCCGCATGAGGAGCTGGAGCTGATAGAGGGAGCTCATCCGCCTCTCCCCGGCACAGGGGTTTAATAGAGGGGGCAGTTTCTCAAGTCGCTCCTGACAGGACAAAAATATTATTATTATTATTATTATTATTATTA